>NC_051275.1:310000-620000 GCF_015220745.1 Sebastes umbrosus | reverse complement strand
TTCCAGACGGCAGCAGTGTGAAGAGTCTGTGGGAGGGGTTGAGTGGATGAACAGACAAAGACAAAGAATAACATTTAAATCAACATTTAAATCCCTGTGTTTATACCCACAATGGCCGCTGCATCCATGCGTGTCGCCATCTTGGTCACAAGAATCTTTATTGATTTAAGATTTACAAGGAAAAACAGATATGTTTGATACATGAATATAAACAGATACAGTCAAAAGGTAATAATATAGAATGCTGACTAATAACGTGCTTAGAGATATCAGTGACTATGTTACTACCGTACCCCGTTATCATTGGATTGAGCCTCATTTCAAAAGTACATACAGGTGAATCTAAGCTTCAAATGTTGTCATAGCCCAATAACCAGCTTAGTCCCCCTCAAGCTACAAACAGCCCCCTCTACCCAGCACATCCTCTGAAACGTATCCAGGTTATTTACAAAACTATAGTACTCATACCCAGCCCTAAGACGCTCAGAGACCAGCCCCCTAAACAACAACTCAGGGTCCAGCAGCCCTGCACCCTGCACCCTGCTCCCCATTACGCCTTGTGAGCCACGTAGCCAGCTTAGCCAGACCAAACATATAGTTCATCAAAACACTTTTGTCTTTTGTCCACCTAGAGTACCTGGGCCTGAGTATATAGAGCCTCTCAGAGAAGCCCACTCCCATCTTCCCACAGACAGCAGAGAGTAAAGACAGTAAAGGTAACACACGATGACATTCAATGAAGACGTGGTGTTCAGACTCAGGTAGAACACACAGCCCTCCCCAAATTAGGATCCACTTTAGACCCATGTAACACCCTCCACCTAAACCCTGCCATTGTCTGCCCCCCCAGGTGACCCTGCCACTGATGCTCCCTGACCTCCCTTAGTGCTGCGACGTACTTGGCCTTCACTAGCGCTGCATATAGGACCTTCCTCTTTACTCCCTCAGAAAAACCCAGGCTCAGAGAGGCAAATGACAGCAGCTTTCCTTCCTCGTCCTGCCAGCCTTCTGGACCCGCCTCCAACCTCAGCACACAAATGCTGGTGGCTCTTCCACCCTCGCCGGAACGAGGTATCCCAGTGCTAAAGCAGACAAGGAGTCCAGCACCCGCCCAGAGAATGAATTGTGAGTGTAAACTGACTTTATTATTTCATAAAACTGAGTCTGTTTTGACACGTACACGAGGGTGTTGATGTGTCCTAGAAAGCTTGCCAGGTAGCAGCAGTAACCTGGCAACCCCCTGCCACTCATTCTCAGTAGGAGGGAGCCTCTACTCTGCTTCTTCTCCAGCAGCCAGCAGGAAGAAAAAGACTTTTCGTCTTCCATCAGCTCTGCATGCACAAAAATCATTGCATCCAAATTTTGGAGAAGGGCCCAGCTGCAGAGCTCCAGGCTGATTACATTAAGCTTTTTTCCTGCACATTGTTGCTGTGTTAATGTTTAGTTTGCTAATGACATTAGCATAGCTAGCCATAAGGTTAGTACAAGTTATTTGGTACTTAACGTTACATTACCTACCTTTATAAGTTAAAGTTTGAGATTTTATGGTTATATTCTTTACCGTTATTGATGGAGGTCATGTGATGTGATACAAAGTATTAAATATACCTTCAGTAGCTACTTAATTTATTAGCCTAACGATTAGCACAATATAACACAGTCGCTTGTACTGATAAGGAAGAACGATAAACACGTGATTTTCAACCATGGGTCCTGGAGGTGGAGATGGGCCCGAGCCTGTAGCTCTGTAGTGGGTGCAATTCATTTAAATAGAACTGATTAATTCATTTAAATTGAATTGATTAATTAATTAAAATGGAACTGATTCATTAATTTAAATGGAATCGCCTTTCGCCTTGCAAATTTGAGCTGTCAACCAACAGCAAACTGTCTTTTCAGTACTTACTTTTGAGGGAATGCAGAGAACTGGAGAGTCAAAAATGAGGGAAGCTATTATATTAGCTGCAGGAAAGGAATGGATGGTACAAATACATTTCCTTGAATTAACTGTTATGCATTTAATGACCAAGAGTGTAAGTTGTCTATGTCACAAGCTAATTTAATTTAGCAGGTGTGAACAGAAGTTTATTAACTCCTGCACTCCCAACTAATTAACCCAACTGATTTCTCCAGTGCTTTCAACATCATACAGCCTGCGCTTCTGGGGGACAAGCTGGAGAACACAGGAGTGGACCCTCACCTCACATCCAGGATACTGGACTACCTCACCAACCGTCCACAGTATGTGAGGACACGGGACTGTGTGTCCGACAGGGTCAGTACGGGGGCCCCGCAGGGAACGGTCCTGGCTCCGTTCCTCTTCACCCTCTACACTGCAGACTTCACACAACTCACCTACCTGTCACCTGCACAAGTTCTCTGACCACTCTGCAATCGTCCATCTCATCACAGAGGGGGACGACAGGGAGTACAGAGAATCACTCAGGACTTTGTGGACTGGTGCCAGCGGAACCGCCTCCAGCTCAAGGCAGGGAAAACAAAAGAGCTGGTGGTGGATCTCTGCAGACGCATACACTCCCCCCCGACACCGGTGAACATCCAAGGAATGGACATTGAGATGGTGACATCTTACAAGTACCTGAGTATTCAGGAGTGCAGGGAGTTCTCCTAAAGACCTTTTATGACATGCTGGTGGCATCAGCCATTTTTTATGGAGTGGTCTGCTGGGGCAGCAGCATCTCGGCTGCGGACAGGAAGAGACTCGACAAAGTGATCAGGAAGGCCAGCTCTGTCCTGGGATGCCTCCTGGACCCAGTGGAGGGGGTGGGAGAGAGGAGGATGATGGCTAAGCTGTCATCCATGATGGGGAAGGACTCCCACCCCATGCAGGACACCATCTCAGCACTGGAGAGTACCTTCAGCGACAGGCTGCTCCACCTGAAGAGTGTGAAGGAGCGCTATCGCAGGTCCTTCCTTCCTGCAGCTGTCAGACTCCACAACCAGCAATGCTCCCAGTAGACCACAACCAGCACTGCTCCCTGTAGACCACAACCAGCACTGCTCCCAGTAGACCACAACCAGCACTGCTCCCAGTTCTTGTCAGTTTTTGGTGTGTATGTGGTCACATACACACCAAAAACTGACAAGAACTGCACCATACTGTACACCAACTGTCTATCAGTACTACTCAGGTACAACGTCAATTCATACTGTGCAATACCTCAGGTGAAATTTCATTCTCACTGTGCAATAGTCTGCTTGTTGTCAATACTGTATATATTGTTCCAATTTTTTAGTATTCCCCTATTTTTATATTTCCTTTTATTTTTATTTTTTATTATTTTATTATTGGTCATATTTGATGTGCCTGTCTACTTTTGTTTTGCTCTTTGCACTGTGTTGTATCTTGATTTTTGTGTTTTCCCGATGCTTTTTGTTTCTGCACTATCCCCTTTGCTGCTGTACACTGCACATTTCCGCACTGTGGGACTAATAAAGGAATATCTTATCTTATCTTATCTTATCTTAACCTAAAGAGCACTCTACATCAGTGTTGTAAAAACACAAGGGTGTGGGGGGGGGCTCTAAATTAGTAGCATTCTTTAGCTTTATGCATGAGATATTTTCAGATCATTCTACTGGCCTTGGGAATCCGGTGTACTGAAATGTAACACAACAGAGGCTGTCAAGGACACAATGGACTACAATTTCATCACAAATCTGTGGGTTTGAGGTAATACTGACTGCTTTTGTTTTTCAACTTAAACTGACAAGAGTCAAACATTAAGACAAACCTGCGACATTTATCCAATGCATCCTTTTGATCAAGGTGTAAGTGCTCTGCTCACACTCTTGCTGCCACCAGTGGGCAAGGGTCTGAAACGTGAAGCCAATCCTTTCAGTGCATTAAGCCTGCATTCTCTCTACCAGCCAGCAGGGAAAATGCTGAAAAAGAGAAAATGAGCCTAAATCTCTCTTGATTTATTACCTCAGTAAACATTGTAAAGATGAGTTTATGGTCTCAATCACTAGTTTCAAATCTTCTTCAATATAGCATGATGTTCATTTAGTAAATGATGGTCCCATTTAGAGTCAGATAGACCATAAAGCAGGGGATGCTTTAGGGTGGGGCTAACTTGTGATTGACAGGTCGCTACCCAGCCTGTTCTCATTCCCAGGGCGTCAAACGAGGCTTTATCACAGCCGTCGGCATTCGGTACCGCTGCACACGGCACTCTTTAGCGCCGGTATCAAACGCACCGGGTGTTCCATAAACTATAATGTAAACCCATCCCGGTAACAGTAAACGCTCCGAGAAAGAGTGCTGGGAGTGTGGTGACGTAGTTTAAAGAGCGAAAGAGACACCGGACAGGCGTGAGGGGAGGTGGATGGGTCCAACAAACAAAAGGCTTTCATCCAGGAGACCACTGTTCGTGTCCTATGCGTCACGTTACCATCTGCTCTATGTTCATGGCCCATGTTCACAACGTCTAGTTTCATTTTCACTGTACAAACGTAGGAGTTTTAAGCCCAACCATGTAGTTCTTCCCTAAATAGTGTTTTTGTTGCCTAATACTAAAGTGACGCCGAGGGTAACTATAGTGGTTTTGATGCAAAAAATAAAGTGACACTAAGGGGCGGGCGTGACACAAAGGGGCAGTATGTGATAAATTTGGATGAGAACGTGTTGCGCTACCACGGCGTTGTCCAGTCTGGGAATTGTCTGTGTGTTTGTCTTACAACTTTAACCCTTTCACAGTGTGTTTTCAGTTTATGAATGTTAATTGTAACATTTTGGTCACATAAAAATGTCGTATTCAGCGTTCGGTTGTACTTATTTCTACCTTCTTGTGTCAGCAAAAAAACAACATGGCGACGACCAAAAACCAACATGGCGACGACCAAAAGCCAACATGGCGATGACCAAAAGCCCACTTTGCCACGGCCTAAATACCGAGCTCAATGCTTCAAAACGGTAGTCCATAAACCGATGGGTGAGGTCACGGTGACTACGTCCACTTCTTATATACGGTCTATGGCTGCCGCACTGCTCGCCGAAGCAATGCTGTGACTCGCTGCTGCAGCTGTTGTTTATACCCCCCTCCACCCCAGCATCCACCTGGAGGCTCTGACTCCACCTTCCCCTGGGGTAGACGTTACCCTTGGCATAAGGCTAAGGAAGGCTGTGGTTCAGAGAAATTAAAGTCACTGCATCCATGCTTTGATTTAGATTTATGATTCTTTGTGCTTTTTCATAAGTAAGGCCAGGAAAATAAAGATCGCACCCATTTCCCTTTACACCAACTCCCTCTGATGTAGCACATGAGATCCTTTGAAAGGTCACAGGAGGGGAGGAGAAGATAACATTGTGAGAGCAGAACTGCTGTCAATAGAATGATAGCCTGGAGAGATAAGTACATCCCTATCCTCACAGCCAAACAACAATACAGGAAGTGTGTGTGTGTGTGTGTGTGTGTGTGTGTGTGTGTGTGTGTGTGTGTGTGTGCGTGCGTGCGTGCGCGCGCGCGTGCGTGCGTGTAACTGAACATCCTCCCACTGGTAAATTGAACACTGCTGCCCAGAACAGAAGCTGAAACATGACAACAAGGCTTTGGTTATAGGAAACAATGTGTTGTGTAGATTGGAGGGCAGGCATCTCAACTCTGGGAACCACACCAGACAGGAAACATAACAATATCTACGGCGACACATACAGATGTTTTAATGATTCTGAAATGATTTCCCTTAACAGATGGAAAGTCAGTCTGAGGTTGTAAGTAGTGGGATGAACTTGTTAATGGCATCACGTTGCAGTTTGGGTTTCAGCAAATGAAAAAAAGCAGTAATGAATAATTGATGACTTGTTTTCCATGACATGGGCTCATTATTGTATAACAAGCTTTGCTAAAGGATGTGTTTTCATGTTTCACTAACAAAGACCACACCAATTATGGTATGGGTTTCGAATAGTTTATTATACCCCCGCAACAACGTAGTCGAGGTTATATAGCGCTCCCCGTGTTCGTCTGTCCGTCCTTCCGTCCGTTCGCGTGTCACACTTTCGTTTCCGGAGCAGAACTCTGAAACAATTTAACTTAGGAAATTCTAATTTGGTATGATGGATGACAATGTGCTCTAGTTGTGCCTTTTGGGGGTTAAAAGTCCAGAATGCCCAAAATTTAAAAAATGTTGCCCAAAAAATTCGATTTTATTCAACTTCAATTTTGTTTTCGAAGTAGCACTCGGAAACTATTTAAGTCAGGAACTTGAACTTTGGTATGATGGCTAACAGCGTTTAAGCGTTTCTGATGTTGTCTGAATCATTCAAATCATTGCGAGTGTATGAGTGGATTCCCTGACTAGAAGTGGAGGAGGCGGCTCCGATGCAGAAGGAATGCCCCGATTATAGTTCAGGGGATATTCCAGACCTGGATAAGATTTAGATGGCGACGGTTGAAAGCTGATAACAGCTGAAAACAATGATGCATGGCTCTGAAATAAACCCAGGGTGCTGACTTTCTGTCAGAGATGACATTATTGTTCATGCACTGACCAGTGACCCAGTACCAACAACACTTACTGTATATCAGCCTGGGATGGAGTCCCAACAGGGACCCAGCCTTCTCTGACCACAGGTCTCCAGCAGCCAGGTACAGTATGTGTGAGAGTGCAGAGGAAGTATCATGGTTATAGCAGTGCAGTGCAGCCTTGGCTGTCTGTTTCCTCTCTAAAGGTGATGAGCTTGGTCCTGACACAGAGTTGTGTGATGATGTGTGCTTCCAAAGGAGAGAGGAGAGGAGAGGAGAGGAGAGAGAGAAGAGGAGAGGAGATGAGAGGAGAGGAGACGAGAGGAGAGAGAGAGAGAGAAGAGGAGAGGAGAGAGGGAGAGAAGAGAGAGAGAGAGAGAGAGAGAGAGACAGAGAAGAGGAGAGAGAGAGAAGAGGAGAGAGAGAGAAGAGGAGAGGAGAGGAGAGAAGAGGAGAGGAGAGGAAAGAGAGAAGAGGAGAGAAGAGAGAGAGAGAGAGAGAGACAGAGAAGAGGAGAGAGAGAGAAGAGGAGAGGAGAGGAGAGAAGAGGAGAGGAGAGGAGAGAGAGAAGAGGAGAGAAGAGGAGAGAGAGAGAGAAGAAAGAGAGAGAGAGAGAGAGAGAGAGAGAGAGAGAGAAGAGGAGAGGAGAGGAGAGGAGAGAGAGGAGAGGAGAGGGGAGGAGAGAGAGAGAGAGAGAGAGAGACAGAGAAGAGGAGAGAGAGAGAAGAGGAGAGAGAGAGAAGAGGAGAGGAGAGGAGAGAAGAGGAGAGGAGAGGAAAGAGAGAAGAGGAGAGAAGAGAGAGAGAGAGACAGAGAAGAGGAGAGAGAGAGAAGAGGAGAGGAGAGGAGAGAAGAGGAGAGGAGAGGAGAGAGAGAAGAGGAGAGAAGAGGAGAGAGAGAAGAAAGAGAGAGAGAGAGAGAGAGAGAGAAGAGGAGAGGAGAGGAGAGGAGAGGAGAGGAGAGGAGAGGAGAGAGAGAGAGAGAGAGAGAGAGAGAGAGAGAGAAGAGGAGAGAGAGAGGAGAGGAGAGAGAGAGAGAGAAAACAAATTTTTTTTAGAACTAAACATTTTCTACAGCTCACAGGTGAAGAGAAGTTATCTGTCCTACTGAGGGAGGACACTAGGACCTGTGAGCTGGTAGCAGTGTATGTTGCTGCCTGCCATCAACTGAGGGACAGGGACATGAACTGAGGGACAGGGACGGGGACAGCTGTCTGCACCTTGTTGTTGTTTGTTTGTTTGTAAATTTGTATCATTCCTGTTTATATCATTGTTCCAATTAATTGATTGAAATTATTTTGTATTTTATTTTATTTAATCGATGTTTATGAATGTAATTATTGTAAAAAAAAAATCATCATTTGAATATGCTTTGGCAACATGTGCAGTGTTACGTCATGCCAATAAAGCCATTTGAATTGAATTGAATTGAGAGAGAGAGAGAGAGGAGAGGAGAGGAGAGGACAGGAGAGGAGAGGAGAGGAGAGGAGAGGAGAGAAGAAGAGAGAGAGAGGAGAGAAGAGGAGAGAGAGAGGAGAGAGAGAAGAGGAGAAGAGAGGAGAGAGAGAGGAGAAGAGAGAAGAGGAGAGAGAGAGGAGAGGAGAGGAGAGAGAGAAGAGGAGAAGAGAGGCGCGAGAGAGAGAGAGAGAGGGAAAGAGCTGAGGGGAGAGGAGAGGAGACACACAGTGACACAAACAGAGAGCAGTGCTGCAGAGATGAGTGTAGACAATGCTGGAAGATAAAACAGCGTGAAGAGAGAGAGAGAGGGCTGGCTGGTACCTTAAACCTGGTGAAAGCCTCTCAGCTTCACACTGTGCTGAGCAACACTAACCAGAGGAGGCAACACTGCTGATAGTCCTTAAAGCGCTGCACCTCCTCACAGGGTTGGCGCCAGAGTGTTTGGGGGGGACGGGCAATCAGCTTTGACAGGGGGGGCATTTTTTTTCACCTCATATAGCCTTTATTAAGTGTATCTTTAACATTATCATGTTTCATGAAAGAAAATAAACTGACAGAGCGGTGTATACATACTGTCACTTATGCGCACAGGCGCGCACGCACGCATATACATGCTGTTATGTCCAGAAAAACAGGTTATAAACTAAAACCGTGTCCTAACTGGATGTGAGCGTCCAACTATCACGCTGCATCGCGTAGCATCTGACGCTCTTCTTACTGAAATATTGTAGTGACGGCTCATAGTTTCCATAGTTGTCTCTGTGCTGTGTGTTCGTGTTTTATTTGAACCATTAGTGAGGTGGCTGTTATATTTGTTGACAGGTACCTCGTAATAAAGTTTCACTAGTGAACTTTATTACATATAACTGTGAGCGTCAATGTTTGTGCTAAAAGTGTCAGTAATCAAGTTAATATCTTCATTTACATCCAGGACAACTGAGCCAGTTTTCTCGGCTCATTTCATCTAAACTAATCAGCCGTTCCTCTCAATGTGAGTGACAGGAAACAATAGGAACAAGGTGTCCGACAGAAGTTCAGACAAAACGTCGTGCCGAGCTGTGCGGCGTCGAGCTGTGCAGCGCCGTGTTGCTCGCGGTCAGTTAGGACACTCCAATAGAAAACAATGTAATCAAGCCCAAGTACATGTCCTAGTTGTTTCCTAAATGCAAAACTATCACTGTTTTGGTCTTTATTTTTGCATTGCAGTGTTAAGTCCTTCCATTACCAAACTGAATGACTTCATTTTACTTAAAGACTAGCTGTTATTTCAGTTTAGGTTTTTTGTCAGGAGAGAATTCAGCTGAGGGGGCACAGTGACCTTTTTGGACGGGCCTGGACCCCCATGGCCGGCCCCTAACGCCGAAGCTGCCTCCTCAGTGGGTAGAACCACATCAAGGCCTTCTCTGCTCTGTCCCATCATCTCTCTGACTGGGTCTTCACTGGTCCACAATATTGTACATGACTCAAAAAGCACTCATAAAGTATCAACCTTATTATTATCCTCCATCTCATATTTGAATATGTCATGCCATGTGTGTATGCCAGGGCTACTTTCCTGAAGTAAAAGAGTCTGCTGTGGAATCCAAACCTTTTTATACTTCCTTGCTGTTCCATGTTTGAGAAGCAGGGGGGGGGGGTTGCTGTTCCTTTGTCACACTGCTACACATGGTGCCTCAATAAATGCTCACACAAGGACCAAAAAGATATCTGCATGAGCCTCCTCACTTATCCACATTTAAAGGCCAATATGACAGACGCAAGATATTTCCCAAACTAATTCCGTCTTTGTAAACGATGACAAGTTTTCATTTTAATGCTTTCATCATTGTTGCCAAGTTAGAAAATGATGTTTGCAGTGAGAGGGTAAGAGGAAGCAATGAAATCAGGGGAGTTCAATCAGCTGGTCCTAATTCTTACCAGGGTTTGGGATGTTTGTAGCGCAGACCAAACCCTTGTCCAAAAATTGTTTTGGACAAGCTTGTGATGAATTGGACTACTTTTTATACTTGCACAGTTTCCCCAGTGAAAAGAAAGGATATAATCCACTACCCTATTCAGTTGGAGCTTTATTGTAATATGATGTGGACTTGTGAAGCATTGCTATGTAATGATACCATTGATTTCACTGCAGCTGGCTATTGGTCTCACTACAGCCAACGTAAAGAAAAGCCTCAGAGACACAGCCTGCACTGAGCTGAGGGGGTCACTTGCAAACTGACCCCTCAGCTCACTGTTTATGTATTGAATGGTTCCTACAGCAAAAAGGGTCACTGAATCCCCCAGTAAAGTATGTGTGTGTGTTAAACACAGAGTTGAAACATATAATTGGGGAGATTTGTTTATCTGTGTTATTTTATATCTCTGGTAGTGCTTCATGTACATGCAGATTGGGAGATAAGGCGGACTGAGGGACAGCACTCCTGTCTACTGACCCATATACGAGCCAACCGAGTACTGCCAGTCAGAAGAGATCGTCCCCGAGTCACCTGCCGGGGGAACCTCTGACATGGTTTTTACTGCCCGTCAGCTTCAGGAGAAATGTCTACCTACTGTTCATGGCATTCATCGACCTCACCATCCGATTCGACCGTAATCAGCTTATTAAATGTGTAATATCAGTCGTTATCAGCCACATACATGATGGAACTGAATTAAATGTTATGTGTTGAACACAAACAAAACAACTTCTTTAGGTTTAGCCAACAAAACCACTTTGTTAAGTTTAGGGGAAAAGATTGTGTTTTGGCTTAAAATAACTAAGTTTGAAAAGTGAAAGTGAAACTTATGGTTGTGAATATGAAGACAACTACACGTTGGTTTCACACGGGATGTGAAACCCGGTTTCCTGGGTGGTAGTCCTGCGCATTTCATGAAAAAACAGATTTTCAGCCGTGTGAATGCCAACAAACTTCGCTAATTCCTGGCATTAACGTCCGTTTACAGCCTATGAACATTTGCCTGTGCCATAAATTGTTGGTAACATACTACAGGCAGTGGAGGGCAGATCTGCACACCTCCACGGAGGTGTAAATGGCTGTAGTTAGCAACTCTCTGACTCTGTCGAGTCCGGGCCAAGGTTCCTGCGTACTGTCTCATAGTAGGTCTTACAGCCTGCTGGAAAACAACTAAATGATTATGTTATTAATTAAAAAAGCGATAAATAGCCACAGTATAAGTATATAAAAATGTTTAAAAATATAAGTAATGTTAACAGTAAGTAATATTACAGTAAAAGTTACTTACATAGAAGGATGTCATTATCCACACTGTGTGAATCAGGACTTGCAGCTGGAGCTCCGACCAAATAAGAAATCACTGCCTCGTTGTGAGGCGAGCTCAGCCTGTGAAAACTAAATGTAAATAGATCAGAGGACGTATATATTTATTTTATACAACAGAATGGAGTTTGAAACGACACAGCGTTTCCTATAAAATACAAGACAAAAAAAGTTATTACACAAATACAAGTTAGTCATAATTCAGGCTTAAAACAGCCCAGTTTAAACTGCCAAATGCAGAAAAGACAGCTGGCAAGAAAGCACAGACTGTGAATGTGTAAATTAATAAGCTTATAATATCATGGCCCCATCTAGGGCACAATAGATCTGACTATAATTAATTCCGTTGAATTAATGTGTTTCGTAGATGTATTCTTATGGCATGTATAACAATATTTCAGTCTTATTCTTTCAGGTGCAACCCCAATGGTGTGAAACAGACTGGAGCAAATCAATTCAAAGCAGTAAGTAAGGCTGTAACAAATAGATTGAAGCTTCATTCATAATGTTGACATTCAAATTTGATAAAGATTAGGCTAAACTAATTATTAGTATTATACTATTTGTAGAAGATTCCAATGGTGGCTCCGCATCGTGTGATCCAAACATTTCCAATAACTCCGAGCATTGTAAAGTCCAAAAGTCAACATTCATTGAAAAAAGATCGAATCATTTCCAAAATACACATGTTTTTATCTAACAAAATATTCTGATATAATCCATATTTGTTGGTGTTTAGCCTTTCAAAAACAACTTACACGCTATTCAGATCTGCTATTACTTAAGCTTAGCAGTTAGTGTAGTTGATATATTTTTAATAATATATAACGTTTTTCTTACCTGAACTGTGCTGCCATCTTTTCCTCTTAATCTCCTCCACGCTGGGCCGCTGTTTGCAGTCAGCTAAACTCTTCTCATACTCCTCGAGACCAGCGTTGATGTTGGACAGGTTTAATACGAAGTAGTGTGAAACTTCAAAACAGACAAAAAATATACAAGCAAATATTAGTTTCACCAACAACTCAGCGTGCCGTGTTGGATGTTTAATTTAAATTATTTTTTTATTTTATTTTGTATTCCCCCCCCCGCCCCCCTCTCATTTTTCATCCTTACAAGGTACTACATGACAATGATGGATAGAGAAGTGCGTTTGATTCCCTGGAATAGCAAAGAACGAACAAAGCCGCTACAACCGATAAGGTAAGATCTAAAAATAAACTTAAACCTAATGAATGAAATAAGATTAGTTTCACAGAACACTGCTGATGTTAACAATATTATTAAAAGAAAGAAACTTTTACAAAACCTGGGAAAATTGGGTGAAACACATCTTAATAAGGTTGAACATCGAAAGCTAGGAAAATGAATATCAGCACATGTATTTGCTTCATCCTATGGTACAGCTAAAAAGAGGGGTTGCTATCTTAATTCAAAAGCATATTCCATTAAAAGTTGAAAAAAAACTAATAGATAAAAAAGGAAGATGCATGTTAATAATAGGAAGTGTAGAAAACAAACCAATGACACTTCTAAACGTCTATAATCCTCTAGGACAAAATTCAGACTTTATGGTAAACCTACTGTCTATCCTGGTTACAGAGGCAAAGGGAATTATTATTATGGGAGGGGACTTCAATATGGTTATGAATGCAAATGATGCACAAAGTAAAGGCAAACATAAATCTGAAAAAACGTCAGCAGTATTAAGAAAAGCTGAGATAGAAATAGGATTGGTAGATATTTGGCGAATCTTAAATCCACAAGAAAAATGATACATATTACTCTGAAGCACATAAAATATATTCAAGACTTGATTATTTTTTCATATTTAATGATGACATAACAAGAGTAAAGAAATGTGAAATTGAAGCAATACATGCAACCTGGAAAAAGAAAAAAGCACAAAAGGAAATAAATGCAATCAAAATGGAAGTAGGGAGGCTACAAAGGATACATGAGAATACAGGTTATGAAAATCTTAAAGTTGAACTGAAAAAATGCAAAATAAATTAAAAATATCGTTAACAGATGAAATAGAAAAGCCCTCCCCTTTACGAGACAAAAATATTATGATGGTAGCCCAAAAGCTTTGAAGCTTCTGGCATTTAGGTTAAAAAAAGCAAAAGGAACGAGCCATGATTTCAAGAATAAAAGGAGAAAACTCTAGTTACCACATTGAAAAATCAAAAATAGCAGAAAGTTTTTAAAAAAATTATCAAAATGTATATAATGAAATACAAAGTAATAATAATGAAAGTAAACCATATCTGAACTCATTGAACTTACCCCAGGTGAATGAGGAACAAAACTCTGAACTGACTCAACCAATAACATCTCAAGACATTCTATCAGCGATTCAGAAAAGTAAGAGGGATAAAAGCCCGGGAAGTGACGGATATACAAATTAATTTTATATAACATTTTAAAAAGATCTCATGCCAATTTTATGTAATTTATTCAACTGAACTTTGGACAAAGGAGTATGGCCTCCCACATGGAATTTCTTTATCATCACTGTAATACCAAAAGAAGGGAAAGACCTTACTGAATAGTTCATACAGACCTATCTCTCAATTAAATGTGGACCAAAAATTGTTTACATCAATAGTAGTCAATAGATTATCCAAAATACTCAAAACTCAATAAAGTCCAGAGAGCAACTATTACTGTTAACTCTAGATGCTGAAAAAGTATTTGATATACTGTCATGGCCATTTATATTTGATAAATGTAAAGCTTTAGGATTTGATCACAAGTTTATAAAAAAATTACAAATAAAGTACAATCAACCAAATGCAAGAGTTAGAGTCAATGGGACACTATCTGAAGTATTCAATCTGGGAGAGGTACACCACAAATATATGCACTATGTATGGAACCTTTAGCTGAAAGTACTGTATAAGAATAAATAAATCAATAACTGGAATAAAAATTGGAGAAAATGAACATAAATTAGTGCTTTATGCTGATGATGTCATGGTCTACCTAACAAATATTTAAAAAATCCTCATCAGTATTAATGGAAGAAATTAGAAAATATAGCTTATTATCAGGATACAAGTTAAATATTAATAAAACAGAAGCAATAGCAATAGGAGAGACAATTAATTATGAGTTTAAGAGAAAATGTAATTTTAAGTGGGAATGTAATAAATTAAAATATCTAGGTATAATAATTCCCCAAAATTTGGAGGACCTGTTCTCAATAAACTATTCAAGATTAATAGATCAAGTTAGAGCAGAGTTTAATAGATGTAAAATATTAAATGTATCCACCCTTGAAAAGATTAGAGCAATCAAAATGACCACTCTTCCAAAACATTTTAAGGAATGGGACAATACCCTTAGCAAATGTATATGGGAAGGCAAAAAAACGAGAGTGAAATTGAAAAATTGAAAGCAATTAAAAACCAATGGGGGGTTGACACTGCCAGATCTAAATATATATGTCTATGCTGCCCAAATAAAGCACTTAATGACATGGATGAGTGAAACAGAAAAAAACAAAATGGAAAGGTATAGAAAAATGCTCAGTCATTAGATGCAGTAATATTTGTTAGAAGTACGGTAAAGGAAACAATTGTGAAATAAATAACTATTGCATTTTAAACAAAATAAAAACATGGAAGAGGACTGTTAATGTAATGAATATAACACAAAATGAAATGTTATATCTGAAGGAAATAGCTGAAGATCCAGAATTTAAACCAAATACAAAAGACATGGTCTTTAACACATGGGCAAAAAAAGGGATTAGTTAGATTTTGGCAAATGTTTACTGGTAATGAAATGGACACTTTTGAAAACATCTCCAAACATTATAACATACCTAACTATCAATTTTATAGATATCTACAAATTAGAAGTTATGTAAAAGTAAACAAATAAAAGACATACGAAATATTCACCCCCTGTTGAAATATATTTTAAGCAATTATAATGGCAAATTCAAATATAATATAGGTAATGTGTATACAATCTTACAAGGGAAAGAAGAAACAATGAATACAAAGAAATATTCACCCCCTGTTGAAATATATTTTAAGCAATTATAATGGCAAACTCAAATATAATATAGGTAATGTGTATACAATCTTACAAGGGAAAGAAGAAACAATGAATACAAAGATAAAATGGGAAGAAGAGTTGGGAACACAAATAACTGATGAAGAATGGAAACAGATGTCGAGTGAAATACATAAAACAACCAGATCCTTATCCTGGAGAGAATTCGCTTGGAAAATAAATATGAGATGTTTCATGACACCTGAAATAACTTCTGAATATAAAAGAAAACCAAGCGCTCAGTGCTGGAGAAACTGTGGCGAAAGTAACGCAAAAGATGTACACATTTTTTACATATGTAGTCTATTAAATTTGTTTTGGTTAGAAATATTTAAGTTCATAGAAGACATTTTCAAAAAACCTCTGTATTTAAAAGCAGAGCATATCATACTCGGGAAACCTCCAGTTGGTCTCGATAAAGATGAACGTTACTTATTTATAATACTCAGAATCACAGCACTGAAGCAAATAACAAAACTAAACCCCCAGATTTTATAAAAAGGAAAAGTGTAATTCAACGAGTAAAAGTTATGGAAAAGGGAACTCACAAAATAAGGAATATGGAGGATGTTTTTGAAAAGAGATGGAGAAATATAGCTACATGGCTTAACACGCATGCACATATACATATGCTTGGAGGTGACCTGACGTGAAGGAGGATGCATATGTGTGCCCATGTAAATGATATTAATATATATTTGCGCCCCCCCCCCCCCCCCCCCCCCCGCCTTTTATTTTCTATTAACTTATTTGTTTATTTAATTTATTATCATTACTCTCTTATTTTTGTATTATTATATATTTTTTTGTTTTGTGTTTTTTTTTTATTCTATTCTTTCTTTTTATTATTATTATTAATATTATTATTATTATTATTATTATTATTATTATTATTATTATTATTATTTCTTTTCTTAATTTTATTTCAATTTTGAATGTTGAAGTTGTTTTCTCTAGTGTACTTAATGAGTTCGTCTATAAGCTCGACTACTTAAAAAATTGGTTTATAAACTATTGTAATTACAAACTGTAAATTGCATATATGAAAACAACCTTGAAAAAAGGGAAAAAATAAAGTATATGAAAAAAAAGAATATAAATTGTACTCCAAGTGAACACCCTAGCACGTATAAACGAGTTATTCACTTTAAGTCAATATTTGATACAAAGTAATGTTAGCATTCATCCACCGTCTACTCCTATTCAATCAGTTACTTGTTGCACGTTGTCAAAGTCTTTCTAACTACAGCAAACTAACAAAATAAACACTAATACGTAATATACTTCAAGTCATGAGAGTAAATTATACTCACTGGTATTACCACTCAGAGGACTAGGAGGGTCACTGATAGAATTGCACGCTCATTCTTGTAGAACAGAGCCATCTTGGCACAAATACAGGAAAAGAATAATACTACTTCCTGTAACGTGTGCCAACCATATACTGAGCAGAAACTGTACCACATGAAGTTAACACTAGGTGGTAGTAATTGCCAACACGTTCTCATCTCAACTCGTCTCAGACGGATGTTTTGTCAGACCCTTCGGCATCACTTCTCTGTTGCATGTAAACACTCAATGCTCAATGATGTGAATTAAATATAAACACTTTCTTAGGTTTAGACAACAAAACCACTTAGTTAGGTTTAGGAAAACAACAGGGTTGGGCTTGTGTTTGTGAAAGCTCTGTGTTTGTTGGACCCATCCAACTCCCCTCCGGCCCGCCTTGTGTGTCTCTTTCTCTCTTTAAGCTACGTCACCACAGCACTTTCCCTGAGCGTTTACTGTCGTCCGTACGTTGTAGTTAATGGAACTCCGGTGCGTACTGTACCGACGCTAAAGGATGCCTTGTGTGGGGGTGTCAAACGGCGATGACCGTGTGACCGTATTGTATTTTTATTGTTCATTGTTAAAAACATTATCTACTTAACCATCTGTTGCCATGTGGACAGTAAACCATCATGTTGCGGACTGGGGGTACGAAAGCAGGGTGCAGGATTTCCTACATTGTAAATATGATTAAAATCTATTCTAAATAGAGCAGAATTCATACCAACCTGTGCAGAGATAACTTGTACCATTTGTTCTACTCACCATTGCACGTTTTGGTTCACTGTTTTCAGCAGAATTGGTATTTTCTATACAGTATGTATCCTATAATCATTTGGGAGTTGCAGTCTGAATAAGTCCCTTTTTCAGGAACACTTGGAGCAGGAGTGTTGTTTATGACAGATAAAGTGAAATAATGAGGTTTCAGTTCTATTTTGGTTTCCTTTAGGTAACTGTGATGGAATAATTGATATACAAGTTATCTTTGGAAGGAAGAGGTCCGGAGCTGATGATGTCTTACAAAAGAAGGTTTATTGAAGCTTGATCAAGGAGAATTGTCAGGTCTCCACAATAGATGCTCTCTGCGTGAAGGCCTCACAACTCTGTCCTTCCTCCCCGGTGCTCAGTGTCTTACCCCTTATGACTTACTTCGTTCCTCTGGCATCTCTGACCCTGGTTGCCCTAGCGACTGGCTCTACGGTCTCCACTACAGGCACAGCTGTACAGATAACGGTGGCTCCTCTAGACAGGACTCCAACCCAAGAATGTCAACAGAGGGACACTCTGACAAACACTCTGACCTTTCTACCAATAAGAGAGGAATTGATGGAAAATTCCATCACAGTAACATTAGCTGTTGCTCTTATTTTAGTAGTCCACTTTTGGATATATTTAACTTTATTTATCAAGTGGTCCATGTGGTCCTATGATGCTTCCCCTTCCCCTAGCAAGCTAGGTCGTAACATAAATGACACAACATGTTGGATGAGTTGATGCTCTGTAACACAGCCAGTGTGTGTTGTACTTAAAGGAACAGTGTGTGTTGTACTTAAAGAAACAGTGTGTAGGATCTGGTGGTATCTAGCGGTGAGGTTGCAGATTACAGCCTCTCCCGCGTGCCAGGCGTGCAGGAGAGCTACGGTGGCGGAAAAATGCAGATGACCCTCTCTAGAGTGTGTGTGTGTATGTGTGTGTGTGTGTGTGTGTGTGCGTGCGTGCATGCGTGTGTGTGTGTATGTGTGGGAAGTGAGTGATATGAGACGCTGTACAAGCCATAATTCATTCTGGCACTCACACACACACACATACATTCTCCTTTCACATACATATATTTTCACTCACACATTAATTTATTTTCATTCTTACACCCACACATTTTTATTCTCACATTTATATATTTAACTCACATATTCATACATTTACTCTCATATTTACATATTTAATGCACAAATTCATGCATCAAATACATTTAATATTATAAATCATATGTGCAAGAAGAAAATGTATGTATGTCTGAAGACAATATATGTATGTAAGAGAAGAATGTATGCATGTGTGAGAGAGAGTATAGTGGAAACGCAAGGCAGGTCATTTATTGCACTGGGATTGGCTGAGAAGCTCAAGCTGGTTCATGTGAAGGTTACGATCAGCATGGAAGGGGTGGTGGGGGGGTATGTGAGTACTTCGGTATTAAGAAATATTTTATCATCCCCTGAAACTGTCACATCCTCGTCCTCGTCCTCGTCCCTGGAGCGGCAGAGGACAGGCTCATCTGCAACCAACGCTGCTCACAGCACGGCGGAAAGTGAGATGAGAGCACGTTTCAGGGGTTAGGGTTAGATTAAAACGCAGCACTCTAATTGAGTGCTACGAGGTGCACGGGCACACTACGGGGACCAGCTGAAATCAAATGATTTAAAATGCCATAAAAAAGGAAAAATAAAATATTTCTTAAAATCGCTAAAATTCACGCGTCCACTAACTCAAGGAGGACAAGGGAGAGATTTCTAAAAGGAGGGAAGGGAAATAAAAGGCAAGGTTACCATAAAATGCAATGTAATAAAAACCCTTTAAAATCCAGATTAAATGTTAAAATAGCAGCTCACATAGTAGGTAAAATAATAAAATAAATATAAATAAATATAGATATATATACTGTATATAGATACATACGTACACAGAGAGAGAGAAAAGGTGTATCTAAAAATCTAAAACTTGTAAGGATGGGGGAACATAGAGAGAAATTCATAGAATTGTGTAAATAAAATAAATATATACCAAATAAATTCTGCACACCATAGTTTAGTGTTAAAAAAATAAATATAAGTGCTAAATAAGTGATAGAAGTGCTATGGAATTATAAGAACACATCAAACCATGCAGGCAGCGAATCAGACAAATACATATATATATGTGTATATATATATATATATATATACACACACACCCATCGCCAAATACACATATATATATACACACACCTATACTCCCACACATATATAAACATGTGCAAACATAAAAACACACACACATATATATAAATATATATACAGCGGGTAAAATAAGTATTGAACACGTCACCATTTTTCTCAGTAAATATATTTCCAAAGGTGCTATTGACATGAAATATTTACCAGATGTTGGTAACAACCCAAGTAATCTATAAATACAAAGAAACCAAAACAAATAAGTTCAGAAATTAAGTTATGTGTAATAATGTGAAATGACACAGGGAAAAAGTATTGAACACATGAAGAAAGGGAGGTGCAAAAAGGCATGGAAAGCCAAGACAACAGCTGAGATCTATCAGTAATTGGAAAGCAATCCGGCCCCTTGTCAGTGCAAATTAATATCAGATGGTTCAGTCTCAACTGATGGCCTATAAAAAGGTGTCTTATTACCAAGGTGTCACACAAGAAACATCTCATGATGGGTAAAAGCAAAGAGCTCTCTCAAGACCTTCGCAACCTTATTATTGCAAAACATACTGATGGCATTGGTTACTGACGCATTTCTAAACTTCTGAATGTTCCAGTAAGCACTGTTGGGGCCATAATCCGGAAGTGGAAAGAACATCATTTCACCATAAACTGGCCACTACCAGATGCTCCTCGCAAGATTTCTGACAGAGGAGTGAAAATAATTATCAGAAGAGTTGTCCAAGAGCCAAGGACCACTTGTGGAGAGCTTCAGAAAGACCTGGAATTAGCAGGTACAATTGTTTCAAAGAAATCAATAAGTAATGCACTCAACCGCCATGGCCTGTATGCACGCTCACCACGCAAGACTCCATTGCTGAAGAAAAAGCATGTTGAAGCTCGTTTAAAGTTTGCTGCACAACATTTGGACAAGCCTGTGAAATACTGGGAGAATATAGTCTGGTCAGATGAGAGCAAAGTTTAACTCTTTGGATGCCATAATACACACCATGTTTGGAGGACAAATGGCACTGCATATCACCCTAAAAACACCATACCAACAGTGAAGTTTGGAGGTGGGAACATCATGGTGTGGGGCTGCTTTTCAGCATACGGTACTGGCAAACTTCACATAATTGAAGGCAGGATGAATGGAAAGATGTACCGAGACATTCTTGATAAAAATCTGCTGCCATCTACCAGGATGATGAAGATGAAACAAGGGTGGACATTTCAGCAAGACAATGATCCCAAACACACAGCCAAGGAAACTCTCAATTGGTTTCAGAGAAAGAAAATAAAGCTGCTAGAATGGCCCAGCCAATCACCTGACTTGAATCCACTTGAAAATCTATGGAAAGAACTGAAGATCAGAGTTCATAGAAGAGACCCACGGAACCTTCAAGATTTGAAGACTGTTTGTGTGGAACAATGGGCTAAAATCACACCTGAGCAGTGCATACGACTAGTTTCTCCATACAGGAGGCGTCTTGAAGCTGTCATTACCAACAAAGGCTTTTTTACAAAGTATTAAATAAATATCAGTAAGCATGTTCAATACTTTTTCCCTGCGTCATTTCACATTATTACACATGACTTAATTTCTGAAATTATTTATTTTGGTTTCTTTGTATGTATGGATTACTTGGGTTGTTACCAACATCTGGTGAAAATTTCATGTCAATAGCACCTTTGGAAATATATTTACTGAGAAAAATGGTGACGTGTTCAATACTTATTTTACCCGCTGTATATATATATAAATATATATATATAAAAACACCTACATACATAAATATGTACGTATATACATACATCCATACGAATATCCACACATATATACTACCGTGTGCACACCCGCACGTGAGATAAAAGAAGTGTGAGGTCTATACAAAGAATCTTTATTAAGCCAGAAAAAGATATGTGTGATATTAAGAGATGGTGTGAAAAAAGAGTGAGCTGCTATTAAAACATAGCGTCCTGCAGGTGGCATCAATCTTAGTGGAAGGCTATCCATTAAAACCTTGCAAATCAACAAGTAACATCACTCGTCCTGTACAAAATGAAGTGCCTTAAGGTGAGTAGCATGTTGGAACACAAGAAAATCACATAAGAGAATAATAAAATAAATGAAAATATCATGAATAAAAATATATTAGTTTAAATATAGAAAAAACATGTCATTAGTAATACATATTAAATAGGGACGAGGAGCGCAAGTCATGGTGCTGTGGAGGAATAAATAGATAGCGGGGGGACAACTTTGCTGCAGGTTAAATTGCTGTGGAGTTAAAGGGTCTTTATGGTTAAATAGAGATAAAAACATTGCATAGGACTGGTAATAAGGTGAGTGCTTGCTCTTCATTATTTGTAAATATTTGATAAAATATATGAATAATTCTTCTTCTTAATATTTCTCATTAAGTTCCTCTAGTAACCCTAACGCCATACCGAGCGTCTATATATATATATATATATATATATGTATATATATATATATATATATATATTGACCTCCGGCCTGCACATTTCCCATGAGAGCAGTTTGATGTGGTTCATGATAAAGATGGAAGTCAAAGGTTTGTACAGGGTTTTTACCGGTCAATAGTTTGCCATAATGAAGCATAATTGAGAGTGTATTATTTATTTAGACGTCTGTGAGATGAAGTGTCCTGTTTCAGTCAATAACCAACAGGGTGTAATGGACAAAGGGGTCCTTTAAACTGCCCTCAGGTTAAATGATAAATCACTTTCAAGTACACTGCATTTCTGTTTTTCTTTTTCATTTAGAGACATAAACATCCGCTCACAGCTTTTCTGTTCAGTTCCAGTGCATGTATAGTGCACGTATGGGATGACAAGAACTCACCTGAGCAGGTGTACTGGGAAAGAATTCAGCCGTGGATTTATCCACTGGGACCAGTGGGGGGGTTATTACACATGTATAGTATATACGACTACGTCTTGTTGGCCATCTCACTGCTGCACACTATGTTTGAAGAAGTTAACGTGCACGCTCTATTAGCAGAGGTTTAGAGCTATGCTAACTTGAATGGGGTTGTAAGAATGTAAACCATTCATCCAGCGTTTTACAGCCGCAACAGTAGCGACAGAAAAGGCTACGGCGGAGCCATAGACGTAAGCACGAGTGTGTGCTGTGATTGGCCGGTGAGTCCAGTCCTGGAACGTGCACGCAGCACGCTC
Source organism: Sebastes umbrosus (assembly GCF_015220745.1). Taxonomy (NCBI): domain Eukaryota; kingdom Metazoa; phylum Chordata; class Actinopteri; order Perciformes; family Sebastidae; genus Sebastes; species Sebastes umbrosus. Next base: position 597,261 of record NC_051275.1, on the reverse strand, counting down.
TCACGCTAAAACTTTATGGATTTGTTGCAATGCGGCGGCCACATGGCCATGCTCCCGAGGTCAGCTCCCTGTCACAGGGGAGAAACGGCCACATAAACTGTTAAAACAGGAGATGATGATGGTATTATTATGTCTTATTATGTATATATGTATATATATTATTACTGTCAGAGCAGGTTGGCTGCTGCCTTCTATTATTATGTCTTATTATGTACATATGTATATATATTATTACTGTCAGAGCAGGTTGGCCGCTGCCATCTCTACCTGCTGGCACTCCTCTGCTGTATTTTCAGAGTTCACTGACAATGAATGAAGCTTTGGGAGAACGGAGGCACCGCTGATTACTGGATCATCTCTCAGGAACATCTCACAGCCTGACACAAACATTTCTTCCAGTCCTCCATAATATTCAGCTGTGATTAAATGTACACATAGTTTCAATGTTTTACAAATAACAGAGTATTGAGTTGTTCAAATGAAGCCACATATAAACTGGAAAAAAAAAGTTCGGAAACTTGTGTTTGGTGGATTATTTCTCTGTTGTTATAATGCTAATGGTCATTGTATTTTACATCGTTGGAAAGCCTGTTTATTTACCTTCACAATGATGTCCTACTTGTAAGGATCATGCATTTGTGGGATGAGCAGCACAGCTGATTATGTAGGTAGCGCCACATAATCGCAAGAAAACTTGCCAAAATGCTCTGCCAATGGTAAACAGTGTATTCTCATAAGGCTACTAGGAAGCCTGCAATGACTGCCCTTCACCGTCAGGCCTGTTGGCACTGGTGTTGACAACACAGACAATGGAACCTGAACATGTGGGGGAATGTCATGTTCAGTGATGAGTCCAGGTTCTGTCTGCCAAAGTTGGATGGCAGGGTCAAAGTATGGAGACGACGTGGAGAACGCTATGCTGATTGTTGCACCAATCGAGTAACAGCTTTTGGTGGGGGCAGTGTCATGGTGTGTGTGGGGGGGGAGGGCATCTCCCTCACTGGCAAAACAAGGCTTGTCATCATTGAAGGCCATCTCAATGCAGGGAGATATCTCCACAATCTGGGACCTAACTTCATCCTCCAAGATGACAACGCTCACCCCCACAGAGCCAGGGTTATCACAGACTACCTCCACAATGTGGGAGTAGAGAGAATGGAACGGCCTGTCAAGAGTCCACACCTCAACCCAATTCAACACTTGTAGGATCAACTTGGGCGTGCTGTACATGTTAGAGTGACAACACAACCACGCTGGCTGACCTGCAACGAATCCTGGTTGAGAAATGGAACGCCATCCCACAGCAACGTGTGACCAGGTTGGTGACCAGCATGAGGAGGAGGTGCCAGGCTGTTGTGGCTGCGTATGGATCTTCCACCGCTACTGAGGCTCCTGACGGTGTATTAAATGAATAAAGTGTAAAATAGGCAATATGTCTTGTTTGTTCCTTGTTACTGATAGAGAGTTCAATCATCTAATCCACCAAACAACTCAAAACAAGAGTCAATACCAACAGGAGAATACACTGTTTACCATTGGCAGAGCATTTTGGCAAATTTGTCTTGGGTGCTACCCACATAATCAGCTGTGCTGCTCATCCCACAAACGCATGATCCTTACAAGTTGGACATCATTGTGAAGGTAAATAAACAGGCTTTCCAACGATGTAAAATACAATGACCATTAGCATTGAAACAACAGAGAAATAATCCACCAAACTCAAGTTTCCAAACTTTTTTTCCCCAGTTTTATTTCTTTTTACATTTCAGTGGCACAGTCAGCTGAACTGACTCCAACCCTGGACCAGACCTGAGCAGGTGAAGTCATTTAAAATAATGAAGTGTGAATATCAGGTGCAGCAGGTTCTGTTGAACTCACAACACATATCCTGGTAATAAAAACATATTTAATGTTTGGGCTGACTATAGCTGTCACTGCTGATTTTATTCTTCATTAACTACTGCGACTCCCAGAGCGTCAAATACCGAGACTTTGTCACGGCTGTCGGCGTTCGGTACTGATGCACAGGGCGCCCTTTAGCGCCGGTATGAAACACATGTTCTATTAACTACAATATAAACCCATCTGAGGCAATACTAAAGGAGAGGTGGACGGTCCAACAAACAGCAGGCTTTCATCCAGGACACCGCTGTCCACAGCGTTGGCGTTAGGGGCAGACCTTGGGGGTCCAGGCCCATCCAAATAGGTCACTGTGCCCCCTCAGCTGAATTCTCTCCTGACAAAAAAACTAAACTGAAATACTTTTACAGCTAGAAGTAAAAAGAAGTCATACAGTTTGGTAATGGAAGGACTTAACACTGCAATGCAAAATAAAACACAAAACAGTCATAGTTTGCATTTAGGAAATCATTTCTCATCGTACCAGCCTATAAAACACACCCCTCCCGAAGCCAATTACAAACAACTAACATATCGGCATTGTATGACCAGCCAATCAATTACAGGGTTGGGTTGAACTTGTAGCTACGTTACAGAGACGTCACCTCACGTTAGGTAGGTGGCTCTATTGTGGACATTTTCTTGGTGGTAAACAAGGCTAACCAGCTAACAATGTGTGTCGTTCAATTAATATGGATATAAGAAAGTGGTTTGGAACAGCAAACACGTCAGTAAAAAGTCATGGCAGTGACAACCCAGCTCAAGCTAATGATTCAGCTAATATTAGCTCAACTGCACCTGATCCTGACACAGAGAGTGTGTTCCAATCCACGTACTTCCTGAAGTACACTTCAATGTAGTGCACTTTGTGCACTCTGTACTTTCTTGAGTAGTGCGTAAAATTCAACAGGGTAGGATCGTCTCAAATCGAATACTCTGCGGGGCACTGACCGGAAATGACAATCGCAACATTTCACCGCGGCTCACTACCCGCCAAAAATATCTGCCTGCTTTGTTTAAGAAAAAAATGAAAGCAGAGTGGAAATAACGTTTCCAACGTAGTCGCCTACGATGTGTCCTCCTGTTGGCTGAAAATGCCCCGGTATGTTTACTTATTGTTTTATTCTGTTATCTAAGTATGTTTGAATAGTGGTCGTGTTCCTGCCCCTTCCGCTACGTAGCCAAGATGGCGATAATTGAGTGTGAAAAGTGTCCAGCGTTCCACATTCAACGATTTGACCGTTTCGAGTACAACATCCGGGTACTTTGAGTGCACTGCATTTTGCCATACTTCCCAGTGTGAACACACTTATGCACTCAAAATAGTAAGAGAAAGTACAGAAGTACGCGGATTGGAACACACTCACAGACAAGCTGCAGCGATGGAGCTAACGTTAGCATTGAGGATGCTGATGCTACAGGGCCCAGCCCTAGCGCCGCCGGGACCAACGTGAAGCGGCTGCTGGAAACTGATATTTGCCCCGATGATTTGAGAGCGGATGGACCTATGCAAGTAAGACTTGAGAAGTAACCCTCACGTCTCTTTGGAACTAAAAGGAGGTCATTCATCGGGAGTGGCTTGAATATTCTATACAGCGGGATGCTGCTTGTTACCCGTGCAGAATATTTCGCTCTTCTCAGTCCAGATGTGATCCTGCTTTCACTAGCAAAGGCTATACGGACTGGAAACACGCAGTGGAGGCTAACAAGGGACTTAACAGACACGGGACATCCAAGGAACATTTGGTCTGTTTCAGTCAGTGGAAAGAAAGAGAGCAGCGTGTAGAGAAAGGGAAATAAATCAGATCACCTCCAGAAAAATCGGTACTATGTTTCTAGTATTGTTGATGTCATGGAGTTTCTAGTTTCTAACCAGATGCCTCTATGGGGTAAATTAGATGCTTTTGATGATATGTCAGAGGGAGGAAGCGGGCTATTTCTATCCCTATTTGACTTCAACTTAAGGAAAGACCCACAGTTGGCCCAAACTTTGAAGTTGTTCCCCCGAAACGCTACTTACACAAGTCATGACATGCAAAATGAGCTTATCGGCATAATGAGCAATGTTGTGACCGAAGCAATTGTGAAAGAAATTGTGAATTTGTGGTTCACGATCAGAGTAGATGGAACAAGGGATCCTACTGGAAAAGAAAATATCTCCATAATTGTTTGTTTTGTTAACAAAGAAACATTGGAAATAACAGAACAACTGCTTGTCATGGCCACCGCAGACTCAGGTGATGCGCAGTCCATCACCAACATCATTCTGTCCGAGTTAGTCAAGGCAGGTCTGAGTCCCACCAAGATTTTAAGTCAAGTGTATGATGGAGCCTCTGTGATGTCGGGGAAGCATGGAGGAGTCCAGCGACTTTTGCCAAACAAACTTGGTGGCGAGGTGCCTTATGTCCACTGCTTGAACCATCGGTTGCATCTTGTTGTTGTCCATGTGTTGTCAGCAGAGCAAGCCATCAGGGACTATTTCAACATATGCGGCGCTCTCTACAACTTTTTACGTAAACCCACCGTTGCCGCACATTACAGAGGTGAAAAACTGAAACGTTTGCTGGACCAGAGGGGGACGGGACATCTAGCAACTGCTGCCATCATTCTTGGTTCATTTGAGGACATCGCATCACTCCTCGCACATATTAATGCTACAAGGAGCCATGGAGCAGAAATACGTATGGAGGCTATCGGGCTGTTACGGGAGGTGTCAGAGCAAAGTTTTGTGTTCATCGCTCATCTTGTTCACGAGGTATTGTGTGAATTTTAAGGCTGTAATGCATTTTGCTGTGCTGTTAGAATGCTGTTAGACCACCCCGTTATACAGGTCTTTGACCGCAGTGAAAATTCTACCTGAGAGACTAAATCTCAACAAATATGGATTGAAGCAGAATATTTCATTAGATAAAAACATGATGTAAAAACATCTATTTTTTTTTTCAATAAATTTTGACTTTTGGGCTGAGGACTGAGGCGATTAGAGAGAGGAGGACGGAGCGCTGGCTGTGTGTGTAGAAGGTGGGAGGTTGATTCTGAAAATTAATAATACTAATGAAAATGTTAGCGTTGATCCAGAATGCTGCAGCACATGTACTGGCAAGAACTAGAAAAAGAGATCATATTACTCCTGAATTAGCTTCTCTGCACTGGCTCCCTGTAAAATCAAGAATAGAATTTAAAATCGTCCTCCTCACCTACAAAGCGCTAAACGGTCAGGCCCCATCATATCTTAAAGAGCTCATAGTACCCTATTACCCACTAGAGCACTGCGCTCCCAGAATGCAGCAGGGTTACTTGAGGTTCCTAGAGTCTCCAAAAGTAGAATGAGAGTCCCGAGCTACAGAGACTGTATTTCAGTGCCTTGGTTCACGTACTTGGAGAGATGGAGTTGTGCTTTAGTTAGCGCAACACCTTGCTGGCAACTGCACTGAAACGGCTGGACCCAGAAGGAGAGACCTTTTTGGATGCAGCGACAATAAAGCCAATCATGGACTAAACGCAACCTGCAGTTGTGGAATCCGAATGCATTGTTGCAAAACAGTACATCTCCAAACTCAAAAATAACAGCTAAGAAAAGTGGAGTGTTAAAAGGCTCCTGTCAGAAGAGCACAGAGTACTCAAGGCCATGCCGAGTGTGTCGTTGGCTCTTAAACTTTGTGTCACATTGGGTGCCTCTATCGCCATGTGCGAAAACTCATTCTCCACATTAAAGAATGTTTTAACCGACAACAGACGTGCAATGTTGCACAGTCGCAAGAGTCAGCTAGTGCAGCTAGCTTTTGAGCGGGATCTCACTCGGAAATTTCGGAACGAATGGAAAGAAGTTGTGTTGAGGAGATTCTGCACCCACAGTCGGAGACTCCAGCTGTTCTAATGGTGAGTTAATAAATACACTCATTCACCTTGATAAAATGTCTCTTAGTAGGCTACTCTGTGAGTGGTATTATTTGCACTTTTGTGATTAGGGCTATGTTTCTGGATGAGCGCGCATATGGTTGTAATTGCATACCGGTTCTTGATGTGGCTTAAAGATGTTGTTGTTTATCCTTTAATGAGTTGTGTAACCGGTGAAAGTGGCCCAATGTTAATGCAAAAACATTTATACAACAAGTGACACTATGTAGATGAGCGCCTGTGCCTCTCTGTCATATTATTTCTTTCATGAAACATGATGTGAAGGTGGCCCAATGTATAGGTTTATTAAATGCAAAACATTTAATGGATTTCCCGCTCTCCCCCTTTGTTTTTGTGGAGGTAATAGCCTGTGTATGCGTGCGTGCACGCCTGTGCGCATAAGTGACAGTTTGTATATGCCTCGTGTATAATTAACATTCATTATACGCTTAATAAAGGCTTAAAAAAAAGCCCCCCCCCCGTCAGAGTTGATTGCCCGTCCGTTCCTAAAGCCGTGGGCACACTGCCCGCTTCAGGCTCGCGTGACGGCAGCGTCGCGTCGTGGCTGCGTGATGCCCACCTAGGGTGTTCACACTAGATGCGAGTTAGCTGCCTGTCGGGAGCGTGTCAGCTACCTGTCAGCTGTGTTTCTGATGCTGCTGTCAGCCCTTTCTTTCTGCATAGAGTTTGCCTTTTAATGGCCATTTAACTTCATGATAAATATAATCTATATTTATTTTAAACAGAGAAAGGTTCAGAAACGTGTGGTAATTAGTAAATAATAGTAATAATCCACAATTAAAACTCCGTACTGTATTCATTAATGATGCTTTCCAAGTCACTGCTTGTTCCACATCACTGTCCTGCACATATTTCAGAATAAAAGCCTCGTGTTAACAAATGAAGGAATTCTGTGCAAAGAAAACCCGCTTTAGGGCTTTTATTTCTAAATGAAAGCAGGAAGTGTTGATTTAAACCCCAAACGTTATCAATTCTTGGAGGTCTCAAAGTGACTGTGTGTTCCACAGCACTGCCTGCTCATATTTCAGAATAAAAGCCTCGTGTTAACAAATGAAGGGATTCTGACTATAGAAAAAACGCCTGAGGGCTTTTATTTTGAAATGAAAGCAGGAAGTGTTGATTTAAAAACAAGTTTACTTAACTTAACTTTTTTTTTTTTTCATCTCCGTAACATATTCTACAGATAAACCTCGAAACTGTAGTAAAGTCTTGCTGGTATGAAGTTAATATACAGTCACTAGATCACTTTCACTGTCTGTGACATATTCTACAGATGTCTAGACACGGAAACTGTAGTGAAGTCTTGCTTGTATGATGTTAATATACAGTCACTAGATCCCTTTCACTGTCTGTGACATATTCTACAGATAGAGACATGTAAACTGTAGTGAAGTCTTGCTTGTATGATGTTAATATACAGTCAATAGATCCCTTTCACTGTCTGTGACATATTCTACAGATGTCTAGACATGGAAACTGTATTATGTAGCTGATATGATGTCCATATACTGTCAATAGATCACCTTCACTGTCTGTTGCTGCTGGGACACGCAGCTGAGACGCGAGAGGCTCGCGTGTAAAATAGGCGACCCTTCTATTCTATAAAATAGACGCGTGACGCGCGTGAGACGCGCGTCTCATGCGGGCAGTGTGTCCACTCTAACCTGTTAACATGGACGCCGAAATAAAAAACAACACGCCACGCGAGACTCACGCGAGCCTGATGCGGGCAGTGTGTCCACCACTTAAGGCTCTGGCGCTGACCCTGGCTGTTCATCTTCACTGTACAAACGTAGGAGTGTTAAGCCCAACCATGTAGGTCTTCCCTAAACCTAACTGTGCTGGTTTGATGCCTAATCCTACAGTGAGGCCCAGCAGGGGCGTGACAGAGCGGCGGTACAAGGAGCTGGGATGAAAACGTATTGTATAATATGTGTATGTACAGTAGTAGCTTCCTATCAAGGGTGTAGAGAACCATTTTTAAATATTCTATGATTCACTGTAAATCATCACATTGAACAGTATGAGGTCCTACTCTGTGACCACCTTAGTTAGAGGCTCTGTGTTTCAGGGTGTCTGCTAGCGTTTACTCTACATTCTGAATTAAATACATGAGAATAAGAGACAACAACAACAAATAAAAAGAGAAAATACTTTAATAATCAAATTCTCTGTCTTTATTATTGATTAATCATGACTGATTGATTGGGGAAGATGGTAGATCAGCAGCCCTGGTCCCCCTGCAGGTCCATTTTACAGATTAATGTGTGCCAACCGGCCCCGGTCTCCCCTGCAGGTCCGTATTGCAGATTAATGTGTTCCAACTGGCCCCGGTCTCCCCTGCAGTTCCGTATTACAGATCAATGTGTGCCAACCGGCCCCGGTCTCCCCTGCAGGTCCGTATTACAGACTAATGTGTGCCAACCGGCCCCGGTCTCCCCTGCAGGTCCGTATTACAGACTAATGTGTGCCAACCGGCCCGGTCTCCCCTGCAGGTCCATATTACAGATTAATGTGTGCCAACCGGCCCCGGTCTCCCCATCACATGTCACTCACGTGACAATTCAACACTGAAATTAATGATTTGATTTAATTAACGTAGTTTATTTAAAATGCAGAGCAAGAAATACAATCTGCGGAGTCTCCGGTAGGCTTCGCTGTTACCGTGCGCCCATGCGCGGGACCCGGCCCCGTCGTGAGCGCGCAGCAGCAGCAGCAGTTGTAGAGCAGAGAGCGCGCGGAGCGGAGCGGCCCGCCAGTCAGTCAGTCAGTCAGTCAGTCAGTCAGTCGGTACCGGAGCGGCTCTGCTGGTGTGGATGCTACCGAGCAGGACGGACTTTTCCTCCGGGATATTCAGCAGCATGGCTGGGTGAGTCCCGCGGCTCGAGCCGCAGTCTCAGCTGAGATACCGGAGCAAAGTTGGAGGTGTGCGGACGAACGTGCGGTGTGAATGCGGGGAGCGGGAGCGGGGTTAGGGGTCCACAGCCGGGGATGCGTTTTCATTGCTAGATTTGCAAGAGCTCGTGAGGCGAGCTGGGTGACCCAGTCCGACTCCCGGATCACCTGCTGTAATAACGGTCCGTTATCGGTGTGCTGCAGCGGTGCGGCTCCGCAGCTCTAACCGAGCTCAGGATGGAGGGAGACCCGCTGATGAGCGGCGGGCTGCGGGGCGACATGGGACCACATGGGACCACATGGGACCACTGAGAGTCCGGTCCCCGCTGCAGCCATCCGGACCGAACCAGGCTCCACTTGTCATCGCTTTACAAGCTGCAGTATTAAACACACTGGGCTATCCAGTGGTGGGAGATCCGTGTCCTCCGTGTCCTCCGTGTCCTCCGTGTGGAGAGGACAGGTGCAGCCCTGCTTATCGATCACACATCAGATAGCCATCGCTACACCAACTTCACTGTCTGCTTTCTCTAGAAGCAGCCTGATGAAGCAGGCAGGCCTGCTGTGTCCCTCCAGGACGCTGCCGATACACTGGTACATCCTCCACACAGCTGATCATTGTTATTATTAGTATTAATATTAGTATTAGTATTATTACTATTATTCCTGGATGTTCCCTGTCCCAGTGAGGAGTCCTGCAGGCTCAGTGTCTCATGGCAGTGCAGTCATGTTAAGAGAGAGAGAGAGAGAGTGAGAGTGTGTGTGTTGCTGCAGACTGACAGCTGGTCTGAAGTGTCCTGTGGGCCATTTACTGAGAACAGGTGTTCTGTAGCCGCCATAGAGGTGCTGCTGCTGGTGCTGCTGCTGGTGGTGCTGCTGCTCCATCAGGGTGGAGCTCATTTGAACGGAGCATCCACTCTCTCTATACCTGTTTACCACACACACACACACACACACACACACACATGCACACCTGTGTACCACATGCACACACATACCTGTGCACTCACATCTGTTACTGAGTGTGTGGATGCTTCCTCCTCTCACCTCTTATCTCTACACCTCCTCCTCACCTCTTATCTCTATACCTCCTCCTCTCTCTCCTCCTCCTCACCTCTTATCTCTACACCTCCTCCTCTCTCTCCTCCTCCTCACCTCTTATCTCTACACCTCCTCCTCTCTCTCCTCCTCACCTCTTATCTCTACACCTCCTCCTCTCTCTCCTCCTCACCTCTTATCTCTACACCTCCTCCTCTCTCTCCTCCTCACCTCTTATCTCTACACCTCCTCCTCTATCTCCTCCTCACCTCTTATCTCTATACCTCCTCCTCTCTCTCCTCCTCACCTCTTATCTCTACACCTCCTCCTCTCTCTCCTCCTCACCTCTTATATCTACACCTCCTCCTCTCTCTACTCCTCCTCACCTCTTATCCCTACACCTCCTCCTCTCTCTCCTCCTCACCTCTCATCCCTACACCTCCTCCTCTCTCTCCTCCTCACCTCTTATCCCTACACCTCCTCCTCTCTCTCCTCCTCACCTCTTATCTCTACACCTCCTCCTCTCTCTCCCTCCTCCTCAACTCTTATCCCTACACCTCCTCATCATCTCCACAGACTAAGGCCCTGTTCAGACCTGGTACTAACATGCGTCCTGGGTGATCCGATCACAGGAGGACAGCTCTATCAGATCACTCAGACCACATTCAGAGCTGGTCTGCCTCGCAGCATAGAAACGGCCTCTGTGCTCTACTCTATCATTGTCTGTATTTTATGAAATAGATCTCATCTATAGGCTACATATCTGCAGACTATCAGACGGGGAACAGGAGCATTATTATCAGACTGACGGAGATGTGTCGGTGTTTTTGTTCTGCTGCTCTGCACAGATCTGTTCTCTCTCCTCCCCGGCTCTCTGAAGCTCTGTATGCTGCTGTTGCCTGGTGAAGGCGGCGGTGTCCCCGAGGACCGCCGGTACAATAACCTTTTATTTTGATTAATAAAATGTAGCAGAACTCATGAATATGTAGGATATGATTCCTGACATTCCTGTTGTATTGCGTCACAACGTCTGCTGTGTCAGCCGTGTGTATACTATGTGTTTATTTGCATATAGAGCGGGGAAGTGAGATTGGATCACACTCAGTTCGTCACTGGAGACACATGTGGAGACGCATTCTAATACCAGGTGTGAACAGACGTTCTTAAAGCTGTCCACTTGTGATGGGATCACTGAGTGCGCATGTTAATGCCAGGTGTGAACGGGGCCAGACTGGAGCTCAGTGTGGCCTACAGTAAACTGCCATGTTATTGTGTATTGCTGTAGCCAGTAGCGTTAGCTTTCTTGTTGCTGTGTAGTTAGTGACTAACGTGGAAGATGCTCCCGAACCTCCAGTTGCTGATTATTAGACAGAAACCGAAGAAATTGCATTCTAAGAAATTCCGTCATGTAGACTGCGTTTTCCTGTATGGTTGGCTGGAAAACTAACCTCCCTCGCCTGGCACATTAGGAAATGAGCTTGTTTGCATTTAGAATATTCATTTTCTGTGAATGTTGCAGCTATGATATTAGGATACTTCACTCATATTTGATGTGAGATATGCAGAGCTGAAGTGAAGCCTCATTCAACAGAATATAATGACACAAATCAGTGAAAATCCAGCTTTGGAACGTTGTTCAATACTATTTCCTGTTGTTCTCTCCAAAGATAAATAAAACAATCCAATATCATTGTTTATTTAATATTTCTGTGTTTAGCAGCCTAATGCAAGCTACGAGTCCAGAGGCTAGCCTGGCAACACATTCTCACTCCCAACTCATCAAATACTGGCTAACGTTAAGCACACAACCCACGCACTGAATTAGTCCTTAAAAATACAGAAGTCCCTGATTTATGTATGGGGGGTGGGGGAGGTCAACTTAGTCCTAAGGGCTTGCAATGCACCGGTGGAAACCTCTTGCCGAAGTGGCTTGGTAAGTCACATTGGCGATATAATGTATTCACCATTTCTATGGATGAAAACCATTTATTTTCCAGTGTACCTGGTAACTGTCCTCGTACGGTCTCGCCACCGTCGGCGGTCATGTTTATATGTTGCTGTTGCCTTTGTGAACGCCCCGATGGTTGAGGGCTGCCTGCTCGCTGTGGGACGAGTTTTGGTCCGGTTGTTCTTTGTGGAGGGAGTCGGTGGCAGACTAGCGTAATCAGTTGGATGGTGAGTTTTAAGATGGGAGCGGAGATTTATGGTGTTTCCATCTTTAGTCCCGAGTTGTTTGTTGCATAGTTTTCAAATCACTTGGTTCACATTCTCTGGCTCTCCTTTTTGGTTGGGTTTAAAACCAGAGAAATGCCAAATAGGTGCATTTATATTCTTTTTGCTAACGAGAGCGGACGCCTTTCCTGCTGGAGTTAGGGCTACGTGGCTAATTACATAGGCTACAGCGTCAGACGTATGCTACATATTGTTACTTTTTTTTAATACGCTACAACAATGGGGAGAATCATAGAGAAAAAAAGAGACTGAATGTAGCGCAAAATTCACGAGTGTTGCATAAGCGAATATCGTTCTGTTATCGTGGACACATGAGGGCCATTATCGTGGCCAACCAATATGCTGTTGAACGATAATCTCGTCATATCGCCCGAGCCTCCTGTAATGTAAATATGATGTAAATATAATGTAAATGTAACCCAGTTCCCCCCCCCGGGGATCAATAAAGTGTTTCTGATTGAGTAATGCTCCGTCATCAGACTCTGACCGGATCATCATTCCTGAACTGAACTGCAGCTTGTGTTGGTTCATATGGAGCAGGTACAACGGACTGACTGAAAGACACACATGTGAAGGCCCATGGTAGCGAAGCTCACATCACTTTGACCATCTGCTTTAATTCGGTATCGTCTACGATGGAGTGTGGTCGCACACGCAGCGATAAACACTCTTCTATCAGTAGTTATTACTTAGGCACGGTGTGGATCTGCAGTTGGAGGCTGCCTGAACGCTGTGGAGAGAAGAACTCGCCCTCCAGTCGGTTTTTGTTTCCGTCCGCTAATCAACACATCCTGGTGATGCCATTGTAAATCAGATGTTTGAAGTGTATCCAGATATACCCGACTTTAGTTTAACAGTGTCGACATACAGTTTGACACAAATCCTTGTCCATTGAGCTGGATTAACTCGGCGAACGGGGCTAAACCACCGAGCATACAGCGCTCATACAGCTGTTAGAGAAAAACGGGTGCGCTGCCAAAACTATCCGGGTAAAACTCAAGCCCCAGAATTTCTGTTCTGCGTATGCTAGTAGTCGACATAAACTGCTGTTTGGGTACCGAAAGGATGTCGCGGACCGAACCAAACGTCCTGTACCGAACGGTTAAATACAATTAAAAGTACTGTTACACGCCTAACGCTAATTCAAGCAAAGGATCCATCATGTTGGTGTTCTACTGAGCACTGGCTCAGAGCGTCTAATATTACCACGGCATGAAATGACACAAAAAAAAACATAACGATAACACGCAAAGTAAGAAGAAATTGCCGTGTTTTCATGTGGCGTATATATATGTATGTATATATATGTATGTATATATATATATACATACATATATATATTGTGAGACCAGGCTGGGTGAAAGTAAAACAGACGTATCAACAGGCATGCTACACCAGAGCTTTGCTATTAGCTAATTTAGGCTAATTATTTGGTGTGACTACAAGGCTAGCAACAGGGCTAACCATCTAGGACTAATGTGTGACATCTATTCATCCATCTCTGCTGACATTACAGGAATGTGAATTAGCATCTCTATCCAACAATCTACAACAGTGAAAGTCAAACGTTTGATCTGCTAATGGACTTTAATGTGGTTGTTTTTTATTGGATTTATTTTCATAGTTTAGTTTCCCCATCCTTCCAGTCTCTGTGAAATATTCAAACTGTAGACATCATGTTTATATGGCTGCTGCATTTCATCAAAAATGTCAAACCCATACATGTGTGTGCATGATTTTACACCGACATCCACCCGACGTATCTGATATCTTTGGAAACATTGGGATTCATTTCCATTTAAAATCAAGTTGTGTTGGTTTGACCACTAAGCGAGAAGCCAGTGTTGGATGTGTCGGGGCTGAAGAGGCTAGCCTCGATAGATTACATCGTACCTACTTCCATGTATAGCTGTTACAGAATGGGATTGAGTCTCATGGCTACACCCTCCTGCGGTTGCACGTAGCCTATCTGGATTCTGAATGCATCGCTGCAGATAACGTGTGCAGAGGAGCTGCTCGCAGTGGCTGACCTCCCTGCCGAGCACGCTGACCTCCACATGGAAGAGGAGAAGGGGGAGGGGGAGGGGAGATGGAGGCCCTCCCTCCGTTCGTTTTGTTCTCCTTCTCCCTGAGTGCCTTGCTCCACAGGCTGCTTGCTTGAAAATGGCATCGCTGCATCCCCTCCTCCTCCTCATCCTCCACCTCCACCATCCCCCCCCTCGCTTTTCCTTCATCTCTGGTCCCCCGAGGCAATGTGAGCGTCTGTTCGTGCCAAATGCCAGCACTCTGCCCCCCCCCCCCCCGTGTGTATGAGAGACGGAGGGAGAGAGTTGGGGAATTTCTTTGGTTCCCCCTCTTCATCCAGGCTGGGGGGTTGGGTTAGTGCTGGTGCTTCATTCCCAAATGGCAAATGGCTGGTGTGTGTGTGTGTGTGCGTGCGTGCGTGCGTGCGTGTGTGTGAACGGAGCTACTATTGTTGTCAGCGACTCCTGGAATGCTGTTGAATGATGCTTGTGTCGACCCAGATGCCCAGGAGTCTCGTCTGTCTGTGTTTGGTCCTTCTTCTGCTGTCGTGTCTGGTCTCTCAGTCTGGTCTCTCAGCCTGGTCTCTCAGTCTGGTCTCTCAGCCTGGTCTCTCAGTCTGGTCTCTCAGTCTGGTCTCTCAGTCTGGTCACTCAGTCTGGTCTCTCAGTCTGGTCACTCATTCTGGTCTCTCAGTCTGGTCTCGCAGTCTGGTCACTCAGTCTGGTCACTCAATCTTGTCTCTCAGCCTGGTCTCTCAGTCTGGTCTCTCAGTCTGGTCTCTCAGCCTGGTCTCTCAGCCTGGTCTCTCAGCCTGGTCTCTCAGTCTGGTCTCTCAGTCTGGTGTCTCAGTCTGGTCTCTCAGTCTGGTCACTCAGTCTGGTCTCGCAGTCTGGTCACTCAATCTTGTCTCTCAGTCTGGTCTCTCAGTCTGGTCTCTCAGTCTGGTCTCTCAGCCTGGTCTCTCAGTCTGGTCTCTCAGTCTGGTGTCTCAGTCTGGTCTCTCAGTCTGGTCTCTTAGTCTGGTCTCTCAGCCTGTTCTCTCAGTCTGGTCCCTCAGTCTGGTCTCTCAGTCTGGTCTCTCAGTCTGGTCTCTCAGTCTGGTCACTCAGTCTGGTCTCTCAGTCTGGTCTCGCAGTCTGGTCTCTCAGTCTGGTCCCTCAGTCTGGTCACTCAGTGTGGTCTCTCAGTCTGGTCACTCATTCTGGTCTCTCAGTCTTGTCTCTCAGTCTGGTGTCTCAGTCTGGTCTCTCAGTCTGGTGTCTCAGTCTGGTCTCTCAGTCTGGTCACTCAGTCTGGTCTCGCAGTCTGGTCTCGCAGTCTGGTCACTCAGTCTGGTCACTCAGTCTTGTCTCTCAGCCTGGTCACTCATTCTGGTCTCTCAGTCTTGTCTCTCATTCTGGTCTCTCAGTCTTGTCTCTCAGCCTGGTCTCTCAGTCTGGTCTCTCAGTCTGGTCTCTCAGCCTGGTCTCTCAGTCTGGTCTCTCAGTCTGGTGTCTCAGTCTGGTCTCTCAGTCTGGTCTCTCAGTCTGGTCTCTAAACCTGGTCTCTCAGTCTGGTCTCTCAGTCTGGTCTCTCAGTCTGATCTCTAAACCTGGTCTCTCAGTCTGGTCTCTCACTACTCTCAACACGCCGTCTGCATGTGGATAAAGAGCCAAACACAATGTCTTGCATCTGGAAAGCTAATATTCTGGATTTGGCCTTGTGTGTAAGACCATTTCAAGGTGCTGTATCAGTTTACCATCAATACATCATGTCAACATTCATT
Organism: Sebastes umbrosus; assembly: GCF_015220745.1. Classification (NCBI taxonomy): domain Eukaryota; kingdom Metazoa; phylum Chordata; class Actinopteri; order Perciformes; family Sebastidae; genus Sebastes; species Sebastes umbrosus. Next base: position 581,492 of record NC_051275.1, on the reverse strand, counting down.
TTGATCCATTAACATGAGCTCGTTGTCTGGTGGACTCGTTGTCTGGTGGCAGGTCAGATTTAGAGGGAAATCTACTTTTAACTGTACGTCACAAAATGGGAGGAAGGTGTTCTTCTCCCCAGAGCTGTTCTTCTTCTCAGAGCTGTTCTTCACCCCAGAGCTGTTCTTCTTCTCAGAGCTGTTCTTCTTCTCAGAGCTGTTCTTCTCCCCAGAGCTGTTCTTCTTCTCAGAGCTGTTCTTCTCAGAGCTGTTCTTCTCAGAGCTGTTCTTCTTCTCAGAGCTGTTCTTCTCCCCAGAGCTGTTCTTCTTCTCAGAGCTGTTCTTCTTCTCAGAGCTGTTCTTCTCCCCAGAGCTGTTCTTCTTCTCAGAGCTGTTCTTCTCCTCAGAGCTGTTCTTCTCCCCAGAGCTGTTCTTCTTCTCAGAGCTGTTCTTCTCAGAGCTGTTCTTCTCCCTAGAGCTGTTCTTCTTCTCAGAGCTGTTCTTCTCAGAGCTGTTCTTCTTCTCAGAGCTGTTCTTCTCCCTAGAGCTGTTCTTCTTCTCAGAGCTGTTCTTCTTCTCAGAGCTGTTCTTCTCAGAGCTGTTCTTCTCCCTAGAGCTGTTCTTCTTCTCAGAGCTGTTCTTCTCAGAGCTGTTCTTCTTCTCAGAGCTGTTCTTCTTCTCAGAGCTGTTCTTCTCCCTAGAGCTGTTCTTCTTCTCAGAGCTGTTCTTCTCCCCAGAGCTGTTCTTCTCAGAGCTGTTCTTGAGACTCTAGTTGGACTGAAAGTCGGTTAGGTGACTGACACTTCTTCTCTTCTTCCAGTGGGGCTGGAAATAGGACAGTGGCGTGAATCGTCGCGGGGCCGCGTGTCAGCAAGCTTTGCTGCTGCCGGTGTGGGGGGTGTACATAGAAAATAATAGCGGATGCATACTGAAACACCAACAGGTTGTGGCTCCGTACTCCATACTGGATGCATACTGAAACACCAACGGGTCGAGGCTCCGTACTCCGTACTAGATGCATACTGAAACACCAACGGGTCGTGGCTCCGTACTACATACTGGATTTATACTGAAACACTGGCAGGTTGTGGCTCCGCATTCCGTACTAGATGCATACTGAAACACCGGCAGGTCGTGGCTCCGTACTAGATGCATACTGAAACACCGGCAGGTCGTGGCTCCGTACTGGATGCATACTGAAACACTGGCAGGTCGTGGCCCCGTACTCCATACTGGATGCATACTGAAACACCGGCAGGTCGTGGCTCCGTACTAGATGCATACTGAAACACCGGCAGGTCGTGGCTCCGTACTCCGTACTGGATGCATACTGAAACACCGGCAAGTTGTGGCCCCGTACTCCGTACTGGATGCATACTGAAACACTGGCAGGTCGTGGCTCCGTACTAGATGCATACTGAAACACCGGCAGGTCATGGCCCCGTACTCCGTACTGGATGCATACTGAAACACCGGCAGTTCGTGGCTTCGTACTGGATGCATACTGAAACACCGGCAGGTCATGGCTCCGTACTGGATGCATACTGAAACACCGGCAGTACAGAACTAGTCACGGCTGTGAAGCTAACATTTTTAACCCCTGCTTGCATGAACAACACTTTTACTGCGGCTCATTTGTGGCTTTCACTTCATTTGCACTTTCATGTTGGTTCCAGGCTCAGCTGTTTGCTAACAGGAAGTGTGAACACATGACGGCGTGAGTGACAGGAGGAGCTCATATATTTCAGTACACATAGTCAGACACCTTGGATGAGCTGTTGCATGCTTCCACATGTTTTCTGGTGCTCAGCTAGCTCATCAGCAAATGTAACCAATTATCTATAAGTAACACTTCTATCAGGTGCAGTTTGAGGTGGCGTTAACTCGCGTGTATACACGCTTCCTCTTGGCTTTGTGAATATTGGGAATTTGAAAAGTTAAACTCTTTGAGTGATATACAGTATGTTGTCCTGTGAGGAATAAAAGGTGTTAATTGCCTGTACAGTTCCTGTTGAGCATTTTGGTATTGTCCCTGTTCATTCCCAACACCTTTGTGTCCCATCAGCACCTGCTTTGTGCTTTGATTTTACACATATGTGATTTCCAGAGGCTGAAATAGTGGCCATTTTACAATCATATTTGCTGCAGTCCTTGCTTTTTGTCTTTTTGAGTAAAAGCTGTAGCCAGAATAGTTTCCCTCTCCTCTCCTACGCCGTGGCTCACCTGACCATGAGCCAAACCTGGAAATGAAGCTCTGAATCCACCAGGTTCAAATGAATTACTGCATCGGCCTTCAGAAGGTGCCCCTTTTCTATGGCAGCTGTCTAATCAGCCAGCAGAATAATTCACAGTAAGCTCTTTGTCATGTTAAATCATGTCCACCGCTATTCATTTACTGTGTCAGATTAGCTGACACGGTGCCAGGAGTCCCCTTCAACGTCCACATGCACAGAAAGAGAGATGAAGCTCTGCCAGTGTGTGCAGAAAACATCAATTAAACATTCCTTTCCCCCGAGCCACAGTGGCTGCTGACACGTCATTACTGCTGAATAATTGTGCTTCTGCTGATATAATTGGAGAATCATTATTTAAACAGGCATGTGTTTGGAGACTGTGAGGTAACCTGCTCCTCCACCCACCTGTGTTATCCCCCTAAGGTGGAGGTCCAGATCCAGCAGAGCTCCACCTGTCTGTCTGTGTAGGATGTGAGCAGAGGGCACAGCTCCTGTTCTGCTATGCACACAACTAGAGAGCAGTTTAGGGATCATGTAACTGGCCCGGAGGTGTGTCTAATTGGGCCCAAAATCCAGCTCCAAGTCATCAACGAGCAGGAATGTGAGCGGGAGGCAGCATGTGGACACGGTGGGACGAGAGCTGGGGTCACATTGTCACTACCCAGATATTAGACAGACCCGCATCACTTCCTCTTGTTATTGTTTTACATCCTATGAGTTCTTTATTTCTTTTGTTTATTACTGTTGCAGTGGCCCATTAAAGTTCACTTCTGGTAACGTTAGACACCCAGACAGAGTGCAGTATGTTGGGGGGTTGGGGGTGTCTCTAGTGCCCCTACATACTCCTTCATGCCTGCCATGTGTGCCTGGCACTCAGTGCTGCCAGAGCAGATGGGTATTGAGCCCGTGTGTGGTGGGTTAGTGTTGGCATGAGAGCCGGCCGCTTGTATAGCTGCAGACCAGAGATGTCAACCAGAGAACCTGCCCTGCACCAACACATTACTGTTTTAGCATTTCAGTTTGACTCTAGCAGCACACAGAACAGGACTGTTCCAGCTGCAGTGACTGGAGAGAGTGCTTTCTGATGCTTATGACTACATTTGGTGACTTGATAGGTGCTCTTGTCCACTAATGATGTCCGCCCATACAGTCAACGTGGTCCATTTGGACTGTAAGCGGACTTCTGAATTGACATCACTTGGACCCCCGCAGTTAAGCAGACGCAGAAAGCATAATTTAAGCTTCAGGGCAGAGTATTGAACCTCAGTATGCCAGGGTTCATGTACTGAACGTTGGCATTGATGGTCTGGTCAGATTTATCACTGTTTGCTTATTCTTTGATCACCAATTTGATTTGATTTGCCATTTTTTGCCAGTATTTTATTAATTCCTAGTTCTTGTAGAAATGAAACTTGAGCTTTCGAAGGGTTTTGTCTGTAGGTTTCTATTTCTCAAAGTAAACATCAGTAAAATGTTGATTAATCTGCCAATTATATTCATGATTAATTGATTATTGTTTGGTCTGTAATATGCCAGAAAATTGTGGGAAAAAAACGTCAATCACAATTTTTCAGAGCCTGAGGTGACATCTACAAATGATTTGTTTTTATCCAACCAAGCAGGTGAAGTCAGTGGAAGAAAGTAACCAGACCCACGAAGCAATAGAGGAGTTGCCTATGATGCGTACTGTAGCCTGGCTCATACTGGGTTTTAGAAGCTGATGCTGATATGTGACCCGCTCTATCAAAATGAGTCGGATGTCGCGGCAGCGCATTCTTGTAAAAACACGTTTTTTTTATGAAAAAGTGTGTTTTGAGTTTTTGTTTTTTTATGCGTTTCTGAATAAATAAAGTCTCAGCTTTAATACAAAGTAAGAATCAATGTAAAATTCAAATGATAAGTCTAGTTTTGAAGCTCTTAAACATAACGTTGTCGTAAAGTTTTTACCGGAAGTCCGCTGTATTGACTCGGCTCAATAGAGTTGATTGACAGATTGTGGTTGACAGAGGAGATAGCTGGCTTGACAAGATGAAATCACGTGAGGAAAACATCGCTCGACTTTTAAATTAAATTCCTGTTAGAGGTGCTACATCTGACGACAACTGGACCGACTTAAATTCAGATTATTTCACCGCACCGGGTGATGAGGACAGCGGGTGCGCCGGGTCGGGTCGGACGCCCTGCTAACGCTAGTGGCTAGGCTAGCTCTCAATCCGCTGATCAGGACGGAGAAAGTGAGTTGGAGGAAGGCGAGGAAGAAGATATTCCACTCATGGCTGAGCCGATGATGACACACAGTGTCTCTGATTAAAGTTATTAAATCAGGACAGTGTTAAAGAGACTGAGATCGCCCGGCTGGGAGTACCAGTGTAGCTGCAAACTGTAAAACAGCGCCGCTCTCTACACCGGAGGAGATGGAGAGAAGACGCGATCAAATGAAAGAAATGACTAATGGTAAGTTCTGATAGTTTAACTACACTACCCTTGTTTTATCTGTTTGTTTTAAAGACTTTTAAAATCACTAGAGCAGGCTAAGAAGCATTAATAGCAGCTACTAATGTGTGTGTCAGTGTGTGTAGTCTATAGGTGCCTGTTTGTCTCAGGTGTGTCTCTCTGGTGGTCTGTCTCAGGTGTGTCTCTGAGGTGTCTGTCTGTCTCAGGTGTGTCTCTCTTGGGGGATATCATTTTAAATAGCAAAAGAAATAGCTTAACATATAGTAAAATGATATGTTGTATATTAATCTGACATCACATGGTGAATAGGCTATGTTAATTAATATAGGGCTGTATTTATATGATAATGATCAGGCCTCATTCAACAATGATTCAACATGATTTAGTCAGCCTAAAATCTTTGAGATGACTTGATTTTTCACTTTATGCTTTTCACTTTATGTCATTTTGTAGATGAGAAACATCTGGATCTCCTTGAGAAGATCAGCTCCCATATGACCCTGTGAAAGGACGCAGTGAGCTCCAGGAGAAGCCAGCAGAATGTGCACAGGCAACACATTTCATAGTCTTTCTATTATGTCTATATTTCTATTATATATTATATTATATAATATTGTACATACATAATATGTACATAATATTTGTTCATATGTTATCCATTTTCTAGTATGTTTTTTTATTGTTTGGATATGGACTTGTAAGTTTGTGCATGTACCTGTGTGCACATGGCTCCATATTTAATATTTTTAATTGTGTATTCTTCATATAATTATTATTATATTGAAATAAACATATATACTATATATTATATCATATGTACAGTATATTTTTTTTTATATTTTATCAATTTTATTCCATACATTTTGGATTCTTTTCTACATGGACTTCTAGCCCTATCTACTGTACTGCTTGTGGTCATACGCGTGCACGTGGCCACGTGCACATCACGTGCTCGTGACTATGTGCACATGTATGCATGAAGGTATGTGTAGGCAAAATTATGAAATGTTGGTTGTCACTTTTGACCAAGAAATATTGTGTTCATTTAGACTTGAGTCTTAATAAATGTGTTTTAATCAATGCAAAAAATGGCTGAATATGAATTCTTATCTTTAATGCCCTTTTTCTCAAAAGTAATGTTTCATGACAGTCGAACTTTGAAAGAGCATATCTCATTGAATATTTGTCGTAGAAAGATAATCTTGGTATTGCCATAAAGCTGTGACTTTCCTCTTTACAGTCAGACAGATAACTCAAAATGTGTTTCGGGGTCAATGTGACTCATAATGATGGAGCAGGTCACATATCATATATGACATTTGAGAGTTTAAAGAGTTATCAATGTTTTTACATAAATGCATAACATAAACAGTTTTGATAAATATCTCTTAAATTTGTTTCTTATAGAATAGTGACCAAAATATGCAGTGAGGGCGACATTTACAGTGTGAAAATCAGCTTCTCTGGTGGATTACATAGTTATTATAATGGAGACACTGTTTCTACATGACCTCAAACATGTAAATCCACTTTGTATTGTTATACATTGAACATATCACAGCACACAGTGAAATTTAGCTGCTGCATTTAAGCCATTCTAGGATATCAGGAGCAGTGGGCAGCTCCTACAGCGCCCGGGGAGCAGCTTGGGGGTCTGGTGCCTTGCTCAAGGGCACCTTTGCAGCTACCAGTCCACACTCCGTACTTGGTCTGTGCGGGGACTTGAACCAGCGACCCTCCACAGGTCTCCAGACTAACTTTTACCAAGACTGACCAGTTGTACCAGTGGGCCTAACTTCTTCATTTAGGTGAACCCAAACATTTTACTTTACCTTTTGGTGCCACAATAATACATTTGAAGGGTTTTGTCAGTTCCCATAGGCCTACAGTAGAGATGTCACTATACCAGACATTTAGTAGCTGGTACCAATACCAGTGAAATCCCACCATTCTCTATAGTAATTGGTAAAACACAAAAGTCAAACAGTGTACTTCAACATCCACTCCTTTATTCCTGTTGTTATACTGGTTTTTGTTATGAAGTTAAACAGGTCATAATTCTCTCTATTATCTACTTTATATTACTGTGAAAACATCTCCTTCAAACAACTGGATTTATTCAAGTTTCTCACCAAAACCTACATTTTACACATCATGATAACATTATAATGTACCTTGGACTAATACTCCTATTTACTGATTAGGAACACTTCCTGAAGGCATCCTAGTTTCAACACAGATCTGTTGTTCACAATGTAGCATGATCAGGGAAACAATAGGGTGGGTCACCTGGACGCGTCCATAGTGAGTGTAACAGTCTCCCTACGATGCCGTCAGGTATCCACACCTTCACATATTGGTGTCAGAGCAGCGTGATGTCAGGAATGTGTAGAGAGTGAGTGGTAGAGTGACAGAGAGAGAGATGCTCTACAGAGCAGATCAGCTGTTTGATCGTCGGAGCAGAGAAGCGGTTAGATTAGCGCTAAAGTTGTCTCGTGTTGTTAAATGTTACCGTGTCACACAAACACACAGTCACACTTTTTGTCCTTCCCACGCCGTGGTCAGGTTTAAGCCTCTTACGGGGACCGGGGAGACAGGGGGTGGAGCGGTTACCTCCGCCGGTGATGGCTGTCTTGGCTGGACCGTTCAGGGCCGAGCACAGGTGGAACGGAAAACAGTCACTAGTTCTCTTCATGTTGAATTACTGCTATGTGTTATGGTTGTGATGTGAGGAGTAGTCTACAGGGCGCGGTTTGACACACACACACGCACACACACACCCGCACACAAACAGACACACACACACGCGCACGTGCACACGCACGCGCGCGCGCACACACACACAGACAGACAGACAGACAGATGTGACCGGTGCTCCGGTGCGCTCCACTCTATTAAACTTGAGTGTTTAAGAACCCTCAACTAAAAATGTCATATGCTTACAATACAGCATTATACGATAATGAAATGGGCCGAGTGCCATGGAGTAGTTCAGTTTAATGATTCCATGACCTGTCATGTAGCGCCGTACCCATGGAACCCTTGGAGTAGTAAAACTGAGCCCAACACCACCACATTAGTAATGACCCATGCACTGGATTGGCCTACTGTTAGTGTCTACTGTTACTGTCTACTGTTAGTGTCTACTGTTACTGTCTACTGTTAGTGTCTACTGTTAGTGTCTACTGTTAGTCACAGTGGGATTCTAGTCCTGACCCATCAGCCTGTTTTAGAACAGTAGTTTGACTGATTCACAGTCATGCATCAGACACATCAGAGAGCACAAGGTCGCACCAAACCTCAGCTCCAGTTCTGCTGTTCTCCTGAGCCTTCCCTAGTATTTGAGAGAAACGTATTCCTGTAATAAGTTTGGCTGCTCGGTGGTGTGTTGTCCTCTGAAATGATTCTGATAGGCCAGTGAAATGGAAAAGTCCAGAAGAACAGTCGCCTGTCAGTGGAGTAAGTCTCTCTGTGGCATCATTTACTGGCTAGCAGAGACTCTCATCAGCCACTCATTGAGATGAAAACAGAGAAAACACAGGTCTTCATATTTCTGCCTTCAGAAAGAGGTTGGATTTGGGTGCAGAGCTGTGGTGCAGAGGCAGAGCCGCCGCTGACTTTAACAGATGGACGGTGCGACGTCGTTGGTCGGCTTGGTGATACAGTGCGGGCCAAACTGCTTGTGACTTTGCCTGTTTTTCTTGTGAGCAGAGCTGTTTGTCAGCACCGACCTCTCAATCAGTTTCTGGTCTGTTCACCAATCGGCCGGGCCCTGCAGCGACCGGACGCCTTCCTGCCTTTGATAGATGTTGTTGTTCAGAGCGAGAGACCTTGTCGGCAGGAAATGGGAAAATTCTGTGTTTAAATCGGAGCACGGTGGTGTTTTGGGGATCGATAGCTCATTAGGGGAGCACTTGATGGGCTTTGGTGTGGAAGGTAACTCAGCTGTGAACTGAGATGTAAACTCAGGCGCTCCCTTTGTCTTTCACTTCTCGACAAAATGTGAAAAAAACAAACAAACAGTTGCATTGATTGTTGAAGCATGCTTTCTCTGCACTTAACCACAATGGAAGATGGCACAGGAGTTAATTGGTGTGTGTGTGTGTTTGTGTGTGCCAATGGAGTGCTCAGACCAAACCTGCCTAGGCAGCTCTTTTCAGTTTGAGTGTTGAGTTAGCTAGAGGCGTGTGTGTGTGTGTGTGCATGGGTGTGTGTGAGAGAAAGAGCAGTTCACTGTCCTGGTGTTGACCTTTCACTGACTGTAATGTTTCCAACCAAGTGGCTGCAAGAAGTGTGTGATGGTCCATATATATGTATATATATACTGTATATGTATGTATGTGTATATATATATATATATATATATATATATATAAAATACATCATTCTGATCTGTCCATCTGAGGGGTGTGTGGGGGGGAGGGTGAGAGGGCATTGATCTGGAATAGTTCAAGGTAGGCATTGATCTGGAATAGTTAAGGTAAAGCATTGATCTGGAATAGTTAAGGAAAGGCATTGACCTGGAATAGTAAGGTTAGGCATTGATCTGGAATAGTTAAGGTTAGGCATTGACCTGGAATAGTAAGGTTAGGCATTGATCTGGAATAGTTAAGGTAAGGCATTGATCTGGAATAGTTAAGAGTAGGCATTGATCTTAAATAGTTAAGGTTAGGCATTGTTAGGCATTGATCTGGAATAGTTAAGGTTAGACATTGATCTTGAATAGCTAAGGTTAGGCATTGATCTGGAATAGTTAAGGTTAGGCATTGACCTGGAATAGTAAGGTTAGGAATTGATCTGGAATAGTTAACGTTAGACATTGATATGGATAAGTTAAGGTCAGGCATTGCCCTTTGATAGTTAAGGTTAGGCATTGATATTAAATAGTTAAGGTTAGGCATTGATCTGGAATAGATAAGGTTAGGCATTGATCTGGAATAATTAAGAGTAGGCATTGATCTGGAATAATTAAGGTAAGACTTTGACCTGGAATAGTAAGGTTAGGCATTGATCTGGAATAGTTAAAGTTAGGCATTGATCTGGAATAGTTAAGGTTAGGCATTGATCTGGAATAGTTAAGAGTAGGCATTGATCTGGAATAGTTAAAGGTAGGCATTGATCTGGAATAGTTAAAGTTAGGCATTGATCTTAAATAGTTAAGGTTAGGCATTGTTAGACATTGATCTGGAATAGTTAAAGTTAGGCATTGATCTTAAATAGTTAAGGTTAGGCATTGTTAGGCTTTGATCTGGAATAGTTAAGGTTAGGCATTGATCTGGAATAATTAAGAGTAGACATTGATCTGGAATAATTAAGGTAAGACATTGACCTGGAATAGTAAGGTTAGGCATTGATCTGGAATAGTTAAAGTTGGGCATTGATCTGGAATAGTTAAGGTTAGGCATTGATCTGGAAGAGTTAAGAGTAGGCATTGATCTGGAATAATTAAGGTAAGACATTGACCTGGAATAGTAAGGTTAGGCATTGATCTGGAATAGTTTAAGTTAGGCATTGATCTGGAATAGTTAAGGTTAGGCATTGATCTGGAATAGTTAAGGTTAGACATTGATCTTGAATAGCTAAGGTTAGGCATTGATCTGGAGTAGTTAACGTTAGACATTGATATGGATAAGTTAAGGTCAGGCATTGATCTGGAATAGTTAAGGTTAGGCATTTATCTTTAATAGTTAAGGTTAGGCATTGACCTGGAATAGTAAGGTTAGGAATTGATCTGGAATAGTTAAGGTAAGGCATTGATCTGGAATAGTTAAGGTTAGGCATTGATCTCTAATAGTTAAGGTTAGGTATTGACCTGGAATAGTAAGGTTAGGCATTGATCTGGAATAATTAAGGTTAGGCATTGACCTGGAATAGTAAGGTTAGGCATTGATCTGGAATAGTTAAAGTTAGGCATTGATCTGTAATGGTTAAGGTTAGGCATTGTTAGGCATTGATCTGGAATAGTTAAGGTTAGACATTGATCTTGAATAGTTGAAGTTAGGCATTGATCTCTAATAGTTAAGGCTAGGTATTGACCTGGAATAGTTAGGGCTAGGCATTGATCTGGAATAGTAAGGTTAGGCATTGATCTGGAATAGTTAAGGTAAGGCATTGACCTTGAATAGTAAGGTTAGGCATTGATCTGGAATAGTTAAGAGTAGGCATTGATCTGGAATAGTTAAATGTAGGCATTGATCTAGAATAGTTAAAGTTAGGCATTGATCTGGGATAGTTAAGGTTAGGCATTGATCTGGAATAGTTAACGTTAGACATTGATATGGATAAGTTAAGGTCAGGCATTGCCCTTTGATAGTTAAGGTTAGGCATTGATATTAAATAGTTAAGGTTAGGCATTGATCTGGAATAGATAAGGTTAGGCATTGATCTGGAATAATTAAGAGTAGGCATTGATCTGGAATAATTAAGGTAAGACTTTGACCTGGAATAGTAAGGTTAGGCATTGATCTGGAATAGTTAAAGTTAGGCATTGATCTGGAATAGTTAAGGTTAGGCATTGATCTGGAATAGTTAAGAGTAGGCATTGATCTGGAATAGTTAAAGGTAGGCATTGATCTGGAATAGTTAAAGTTAGGCATTGATCTTAAATAGTTAAGGTTAGGCATTGTTAGACATTGATCTGGAATAGTTAAAGTTAGGCATTGATCTTAAATAGTTAAGGTTAGGCATTGTTAGGCTTTGATCTGGAATAGTTAAGGTTAGGCATTGATCTGGAATAATTAAGAGTAGACATTGATCTGGAATAATTAAGGTAAGACATTGACCTGGAATAGTAAGGTTAGGCATTGATCTGGAATAGTTAAAGTTAGGCATTGATCTGGAATAGTTAAGGTTAGGCATTGATCTGGAAGAGTTAAGAGTAGGCATTGATCTGGAATAATTAAGGTAAGACATTGACCTGGAATAGTAAGGTTAGGCATTGATCTGGAATAGTTTAAGTTAGGCATTGATCTGGAATAGTTAAGGTTAGGCATTGATCTGGAATAGTTAAGAGTAGGCATTGATCTGGAATAGTTAAAGGTAGGCATTGATCTGGAATAGTTAAAGTTAGGCATTGATCTTAAATAGTTAAGGTTAGGCATTGTTAGGCATTGATCTGGAATAGTTAAGAGTAGGCATTGATCTTAAATAGTTAAGGTTAGGCATTGTTAGGCATTGATCTGGAATAGTTAAGGTTAGGCATTGATCTGGAATAGTTAAGGTTAGACATTGATATGGATAAGTTAAGGTCAGGCATTGCCCTTTAATAGTTAAGGTTAGGAATTGATATTAAATAGTTAAGGTTAGGCATTGATCTGGAATAGATAAGGTTAGGCATTGATCTAGAATAGTTAAGGTTAGATATTGACCTTGAATAGTTATGTTAGGCATTGTTCTGGAATAGTTAAGGTTAGACATTGATCTTGAATAGTTAAGGTTAGGCATTGATCTGGAATAGTTAAGGTTAGACATTGATAGGCATTGATCTGGAATAGTTAAGGTTAGACATTGATCTTGAATAGTTAAAATTAGGCATTGATCTCTAATAGTTAAGGCTAGGTATTGACCTGGAATAGTTAAAGTTGGGCATTGATCTGGAATAGTTAAGGTTAGGCATTGTTAGGCATTGATCTGGAATAGTTAAGGTTAGACATTGATGTTGAATAGTTAAAGTAAGGCATTGATCTCTAATAGTTAAGGTTAGGCATTGACCTGGAATAGTTAAGGTTAGGCATTGATCTGGAATAGTTACGGTTAGGCATTGACCTGGAATAATAAGGTTAGGCATTGATCTGGAATAGTTAAGTTTAGGCATTGATCTGGAATAGTTAACGTTAGACATTGATATGGATAAGTTAAGGTCAGGCATTGCCCTTTGATAGTTAAGGTTAGACATTGATCTCTAATAGTTAAGGTTAGGCATTGACCTGGAATAGTAAGGTTAGGCATTGATCTGGAATAGTTAAGGTAAGGCATTGATCTCTAAAAGTTAAGGTTAGGCATTGACCTGGAATAGTTAAAGTTAGGCATTGATCTGGAATAGTTAAAGTTAGGCATTGATCTGTAATGGTTAAGGTTAGGCATTGTTAGGCATTGATCTGGAATAGTTAAGGTTAGACATTGATCTTGAATAGTTAAAATTAGGCATTGATCTCTAATAGTTAAGGCTAGGTATTGACCTGGAATAGTTAAAGTTGGGCATTGATCTGGAATAGTTAAGGTTAGGCATTGTTAGGCATTGATCTGGAATAGTTAAGGTTAGACATTGATGTTGAATAGTTAAAGTAAGGCATTGATCTCTAATAGTTAAGGTTAGGCATTGACCTGGAATAGTTAAGGTTAGGCATTGATCTGGAATAGTGTCGGTTAGGCATTGACCTGGAATAATAAGGTTAGGCATTGATCTGGAATAGTTAAGTTTAGGCATCGACCTGGAATAGTAAGGTTAGGCATTGATCTGGAATAGTTTAAGTTAGGCATTGATCTGGAATAGTTAAGGTTAGGCATTGATCTGGAATAGTTAAGAGTAGGCATTGATCTGGAACAGTTAAAGGTAGGCATTGATCTGAAATAGTTAAAGTTAGGCATTGATCTTAAATAGTTAAGGTTAGGCATTGTTAGGCATTGATCTGGAATAGTTAAGAGTAGGCATTGATCTTGAATAGTTAAGGTTAGGCATTGATCTGGAATAGTTAAGGTTAGGCATTGATCTGGAATAGTTAAGGTTAGGCATTGATCTGGAATAGTTAAAGTTAGGCATTGATATGGGATAGTTAAGGTTAGGCATTGATCTGGAATAGTTAACGTTAGACATTGATATGGATAAGTTAAGGTCAGGCATTGCCCTTTCATAGTTAAGGTTAGGCATTGATATTAAATAGTTAAGGTTAGGCATTGATCTGGAATAGATAAGGTTAGACATTGATCTAGAATAGTTAAGGTTAGATATTGACCTTGAATAGTTATGGTTAGGCATTGTTCTGGAATAGTTAAGGTTAGACATTGATCTTGAATAGTTAAGGTTAGGCATTGATCTGGAATAGTTAAGGTTAGGCTTTGATCTAGAATAGTTAAGGTTAGATATTGACCTTGAATAGTTATGGTTAGGCATTGTTCTGGAATAGTTAAGGTTAGACATTGATCTGGAATAGTTAAGGTAAGGCATTGATCTGGAATAGTTAAGGTTAGGCATTTATCTTTAATAGTTAAGGTTAGGCATTGACCTGGAATAGTAAGGTTAGGAATTGATCTGGAATAGTTAAGGTAAGGCATTGATCTAGAATAGTTAAGGTTAGGCATTGATCTCTAATAGTTAAGGTTAGGCATTGACCTGGAATAGTAAGGTTAGGCATTGATCTGGAATAATTAAGGTTAGGCATTGACCTGGAATAGTAAGGTTAGGCATTGATCTGGAATAGTTAAGGTAAGGCATTGATCTGGAATAGTTAAAGTTAGGCATTGATCTGTAATGGTTAAGGTTAGGCATTGTTAGGCATTGATCTGGAATAGTTAAGGTTAGACATTGATCTTGAATAGTTAAAGTTAGGCATTGATCTCTAATAGTTAAGGCTAGGTATTGACCTGGAATAGTTAAGGCTAGGCATTGATCTTGAATAGTTAAAGTTAGGCATTGATCTCTAATAGTTAAGGCTAGGTATTGACCTGGAATAGTTAAGGCTAGGCATTGATCTGGAATAGTTAAAGTTGGGCATTGATCTGGAATAGTTAAGGTTAGGCATTGTTAGGCATTGATCTGGAATAGTTAAGGTTAGACATTGATGTTGAATAGTTAAAGTAAGGCATTGATCTCTAATAGTTAAGGTTAGGCATTGACCAGGAATAGTTAAGGTTAGGCATTGATCTGGAATAATTAAGGTTAGGCATTGACCTGGAATAGTAAGGTTAGGCATTGATCTGGAATAGTTAAGTTTAGGCATCGACCTGGAATAGTAAGGTTAGGCATTGATCTGGAATAGTTTAAGTTAGGCATTGATCTGGAATAGTTAAGGTTAGGCATTGATCTGGAATAGTTAAGAGTAGGCATTGATCTGGAATAGTTAAAGGTAGGCATTGATCTGAAATAGTTAAAGTTAGGCATTGATCTTAAATAGTTAAGGTTAGGCATTGTTAGGCATTGATCTGGAATAGTTAAGAGTAGGCATTGATCTTGAATAGTTAAGGTTAGGCATTGATCTGGAATAGTTAAGGTTAGGCATTGATCTGGAATAAATAAAGTTAGGCATTGATATGGGATAGTTAAGGTTAGGCATTGATCTGGAATAGTTAACGTTAGACATTGATATGGATAAGTTAAGGTCAGGCATTGCCCTTTGATAGTTAAGGTTAGACATTGATATTAAATAGTTAAGGTTAGGCATTGATCTGGAATAGATAAGGTTAGGCATTGATCTAGAATAGTTAAGGTTAGATATTGACCTTGAATAGTTATGGTTAGGCATTGTTCTGGAATAGTTAAGGTTAGACATTGATCTTGAATAGTTAAGGTTTGGTATTGATCTGGAATAGTTAAGGTTAGGCTTTGATCTGGAATAGTTAAGGTTAGGCATTGTTAGGCATTGATCTGGAATAGTTAAGGTTAGACATTGATGTTGAATAGTTAAAGTAAGGCATTGATCTCTAATAGTTAAGGTTAGGCATTGACCAGGAATAGTTAAGGTTAGGCATTGATCTGGAATAGTTACGGTTAGGCATTGACCTGGAATAATAAGGTTAGGCATTGATCTGGAATAGTTAAGTTTAGGCATCGACCTGGAATAGTAAGGTTAGGCATTGATCTGGAATAGTTTAAGTTAGGCATTGATCTGGAATAGTTAAGGTTAGGCATTGATCTGGAATAGTTAAGAGTAGGCATTGATCTGGAATAGTTAAAGGTAGGCATTGATCTGGAATAGTTAAAGTTAGGCATTGATCTTAAATAGTTAAGGTTAGGCATTGTTAGGCATTGATCTGGAATAGTTAAGAGTAGGCATTGATCTTGAATAGTTAAGGTTAGGCATTGATCTGGAATAGTTAAGGTTAGGCATTGATCTGGAATAAATAAAGTTAGGCATTGATATGGGATAGTTAAGGTTAGGCATTGATCTGGAATAGTTAACGTTAGACATTGATATGGATAAGTTAAGGTCAGGCATTGCCCTTTGATAGTTAAGGTTAGACATTGATATTAAATAGTTAAGGTTAGGCATTGATCTGGAATAGATAAGGTTAGGCATTGATCTAGAATAGTTAAGGTTAGATATTGACCTTGAATAGTTATGGTTAGGCATTGTTCTGGAATAGTTAAGGTTAGACATTGATCTTGAATAGTTAAGGTTTGGTATTGATCTGGAATAGTTAAGGTTAGGCTTTGATCTAGAATAGTTAAGGTTAGATATTGACCTTGAATAGTTATGGTTAGGCATTGTTCTGGAATAGTTAAGGTTAGACATTGATCTGGAATAGTTAAGGTAAGGCATTGATCTGGAATAGTTAAGGTTAGGCATTTATCTTTAATAGTTAAGGTTAGGCATTGACCTGGAATAGTAAGGTTAGGAATTGATCTGGAATAGTTAAGGTACGGCATTGATCTGGAATAGTTAAGGTTAGGCATTGATCTCTAATAGTAAGGTTAGGCATTGATCTGGAATAATTAAGGTTAGGCATTGATCTGGAATAGTTAAGGTAAGGCATTGATCTGGAATAGTTAAAGTTAGGCATTGATCTGTAATGGTTAAGGTTAGGCATTGTTAGGCATTGATCTGGAATAGTTAAGAGTAGGCATTGATCTTGAATAGTTAAGGTTAGGCATTGATCTGGAATAGTTAAGGTTAGGCATTGACCTGGAATAGTTAAAGTTAGGCATTGATATGGGATAGTTAAGGTTAGGCATTGATCTGGAATAGTTAACGTTAGACATTGATATGGATAAGTTAAGGTCAGGCATTGCCCTTTGATAGTTAAGGTTAGACATTGATATTAAATAGTTAAGGTTAGGCATTGATCTGGAATAGATAAGGTTAGGCATTGATCTAGAATAGTTAAGGTTAGATATTGACCTTGAGTAGTTATAGTTAGGCATTGTTCTGGAATAGTTAAGGTTAGACATTGATCTTGAATAGTTAAGGTTCGGTATTGATCTGGAATAGTTAAGGTTAGGCTTTGATCTAGAATAGTTAAGGTTAGATATTGACCTTGAATAGTTATGGTTAGGCATTGTTCTGGAATAGTTAAGGTTAGACATTGATCTTGAATAGTTAAGGTTCGGCATTGATCTGGAATAGTTAAGGTTAGGCTTTGATCTAGAATAGTTAAGGTTAGATATTGACCTTGAATAGTTATGGTTAGGCATTGTTCTGGAATAGTTAAGGTTAGACATTGATCTGGAATAGTTAAGGTAAGGCATTGATCTGGAATAGTTAAGGTTAGGCATTTATCTTTAATAGTTAAGGTTAGGCATTGACCTGGAATAGTAAGGTTAGGAATTGATCTGGAATAGTTAAGGTAAGGCATTGATCTAGAATAGTTAAGGTTAGGCATTGATCTCTAATAGTTAAGGTTAGGCATTGACCTGGAATAGTAAGGTTAGGCATTCATCTGGAATAATTAAGGTTAGGCATTGACCTGGAATAGTAAGGTTAGGCATTGATCTGGAATAGTTAAGGTAAGGCATTGATCTGGAATAGTTAAAGTTAGGCATTGATCTGTAATGGTTAAGGTTAGGCATTGTTAGGCATTGATCTGGAATAGTTAAGGTTAGACATTGATCTTGAATAGTTAAAGTTAGGCATTGATCTCTAATAGTTAAGGCTAGGTATTGACCTGGAATAGTTAAGGCTAGGCATTGATCTTGAATAGTTAAAGTTAGGCATTGATCTCTAATAGTTAAGGCTAGGTATTGACCTGGAATAGTTAAGGCTAGGCATTGATCTGGAATAGTTAAAGTTGGGCATTGATCTGGAATAGTTAAGGTTAGGCATTGTTAGGCATTGATCTGGAATAGTTAAGGTTAGACATTGATGTTGAATAGTTAAAGTAAGGCATTGATCTCTAATAGTTAAGGTTAGGCATTGACCAGGAATAGTTAAGGTTAGGCATTGATCTGGAATAGTTACGGTTAGGCATTGACCTGGAATAATAAGGTTAGGCATTGATCTGGAATAGTTAAGGTTAGGCATTGACCTGGAATAGTTAAGGTTAGGCATTGATCTGGAATAGTTTAAGTTAGGCATTGATCTGGAATAGTTAAGGTTAGGCATTGATCTGGAATAGTTAAGAGTAGGCATTGATCTGGAACAGTTAAAGGTAGGCATTGATCTGAAATAGTTAAAGTTAGGCATTGATCTTAAATAGTTAAGGTTAGGCATTGTTAGGCATTGATCTGGAATAGTTAAGAGTAGGCATTGATATTAAATAGTTAAGGTTAGGCATTGATCTGGAATAGTTAAGGTTAGGCATTGATCTGGAATAGATAAAGTTAGGCATTGATATGGGATAGTTAAGGTTAGGCATTGATCTGGAATAGTTAAGGTAAGGCATTGATATGGATAAGTTAAGGTCAGGCATTGCCCTTTGATAGTTAAGGTTAGACATTGATATTAAATAGTTAAGGTTAGGCATTGATCTGGAATAGATAAGGTTAGGCATTGATCTAGAATAGTTAAGGTTAGATATTGACCTTGAATAGTTATGGTTAGGCATTGATCTGGAATAGTTAAGGTTAGGCATTGATCTGGAATAGTTAAGGTTAGGCATTGATCTGGAATAGTTAAGGTTAGGCTTTGATCTAGAATAGTTAAGGTTAGATATTGACCTTGAATAGTTATGGTTAGGCATTGTTCTGGAATAGTTAAGGTTAGACATTGATCTGGAATAGTTAAGGTTAGGCATTGATCTGGAATAGTTAAGGTTAGGCATTTATCTTTAATAGTTAAGGTTAGGCATTGACCTGGAATAGTAAGGTTAGGAATTGATCTGGAATAGTTAAGGTACGGCATTGATCTGGAATAGTTAAGGTTAGGCATTGATCTCTAATAGTTAAGGTTAGGCATTGACCTGGAATAGTAAGGTTAGGCATTGATCTGGAATAATTAAGGTTAGGCATTGATCTGGAATAGTTAAGGTAAGGCATTGATCTGGAATAGTTAAAGTTAGGCATTGATCTGTAATGGTTAAGGTTAGGCATTGTTAGGCATTGATCTGGAATAGTTAAGAGTAGGCATTGATCTTGAATAGTTAAGGTTAGGCATTGATCTGGAATAGTTAAGGTTAGGCATTGATCTGGAATAGTTAAGGTTAGGCATTGATCTGGAATAGTTAAAGTTAGGCATTGATATGGGATAGTTAAGGTTAGGCATTGATCTGGAATAGTTAACGTTAGACATTGATATGGATAAGTTAAGGTCAGGCATTGCCCTTTGATAGTTAAGGTTAGACATTGATATTAAATAGTTAAGGTTAGGCATTGATCTGGAATAGATAAGGTTAGGCATTGATCTAGAATAGTTAAGGTTAGATATTGACCTTGAATAGTTATAGTTAGGCATTGTTCTGGAATAGTTAAGGTTAGACATTGATCTTGAATAGTTAAGGTTCGGTATTGATCTGGAATAGTTAAGGTTAGGCTTTGATCTAGAATAGTTAAGGTTAGATATTGACCTTGAATAGTTATGGTTAGGCATTGTTCTGGAATAGTTAAGGTTAGACATTGATCTGGAATAGTTAAGGTAAGGCATTGATCTGGAATAGTTAAGGTTAGGCATTGATCTCTAATAGTTAAGGTTAGGTATTGACCTGGAATAGTAAGGTTAGGCATTGATCTGGAATAATTAAGGTTAGGCATTGACCTGGAATAGTAAGGTTAGGCATTGATCTGGAATAGTTAAAGTTAGGCATTGATCTGTAATGGTTAAGGTTAGGCATTGTTAGGCATTGATCTGGAATAGTTAAGGTTAGACATTGATCTTGAATAGTTGAAGTTAGGCATTGATCTCTAATAGTTAAGGCTAGGTATTGACCTGGAATAGTTAGGGCTAGGCATTGATCTGGAATAGTAAGGTTAGGCATTGATCTGGAATAGTTAAGGTAAGGCATTGACCTTGAATAGTAAGGTTAGGCATTGATCTGGAATAGTTAAGAGTAGGCATTGATCTGGAATAGTTAAATGTAGGCATTGATCTAGAATAGTTAAAGTTAGGCATTGATCTGGGATAGTTAAGGTTAGGCATTGATCTGGAATAGTTAACGTTAGACATTGATATGGATAAGTTAAGGTCAGGCATTGCCCTTTGATAGTTAAGGTTAGGCATTGATATTAAATAGTTAAGGTTAGGCATTGATCTGGAATAGATAAGGTTAGGCATTGATCTGGAATAATTAAGGTTAGGCATTGATCTGGAATAATTAAGGTAAGACTTTGACCTGGAATAGTAAGGTTAGGCATTGATCTGGAATAGTTAAAGTTAGGCATTGATCTGGAATAGTTAAGGTTAGGCATTGATCTGGAATAGTTAAGAGTAGGCATTGATCTGGAATAGTTAAAGGTAGGCATTGATCTGGAATAGTTAAAGTTAGGCATTGATCTTAAATAGTTAAGGTTAGGCATTGTTAGACATTGATCTGGAATAGTTAAAGTTAGGCATTGATCTTAAATAGTTAAGGTTAGGCATTGTTAGGCTTTGATCTGGAATAGTTAAGGTTAGGCATTGATCTGGAATAATTAAGAGTAGACATTGATCTGGAATAATTAAGGTAAGACATTGACCTGGAATAGTAAGGTTAGGCATTGATCTGGAATAGTTAAAGTTGGGCATTGATCTGGAATAGTTAAGGTTAGGCATTGATCTGGAAGAGTTAAGAGTAGGCATTGATCTGGAATAATTAAGGTAAGACATTGACCTGGAATAGTAAGGTTAGGCATTGATCTGGAATAGTTTAAGTTAGGCATTGATCTGGAATAGTTAAGGTTAGGCATTGATCTGGAATAGTTAAGAGTAGGCATTGATCTGGAATAGTTAAAGGTAGGCATTGATCTGGAATAGTTAAAGTTAGGCATTGATCTTAAATAGTTAAGGTTAGGCATTGTTAGGCATTGATCTGGAATAGTTAAGAGTAGGCATTGATCTTAAATAGTTAAGGTTAGGCATTGTTAGGCATTGATCTGGAATAGTTAAGGTTAGGCATTGATCTGGAATAGTTAAGGTTAGACATTGATATGGATAAGTTAAGGTCAGGCATTGCCCTTTAATAGTTAAGGTTAGGAATTGATATTAAATAGTTAAGGTTAGGCATTGATCTGGAATAGATAAGGTTAGGCATTGATCTAGAATAGTTAAGGTTAGATATTGACCTTGAATAGTTATGTTAGGCATTGTTCTGGAATAGTTAAGGTTAGACATTGATCTTGAATAGTTAAGGTTAGGCATTGATCTGGAATAGTTAAGGTTAGACATTGATAGGCATTGATCTGGAATAGTTAAGGTTAGACATTGATCTTGAATAGTTAAAATTAGGCATTGATCTCTAATAGTTAAGGCTAGGTATTGACCTGGAATAGTTAAAGTTGGGCATTGATCTGGAATAGTTAAGGTTAGGCATTGTTAGGCATTGATCTGGAATAGTTAAGGTTAGACATTGATGTTGAATAGTTAAAGTAAGGCATTGATCTCTAATAGTTAAGGTTAGGCATTGACCTGGAATAGTTAAGGTTAGGCATTGATCTGGAATAGTTACGGTTAGGCATTGACCTGGAATAATAAGGTTAGGCATTGATCTGGAATAGTTAAGTTTAGGCATTGATCTGGAATAGTTAACGTTAGACATTGATATGGATAAGTTAAGGTCAGGCATTGCCCTTTGATAGTTAAGGTTAGACATTGATCTCTAATAGTTAAGGTTAGGCATTGACCTGGAATAGTAAGGTTAGGCATTGATCTGGAATAGTTAAGGTAAGGCATTGATCTCTAAAAGTTAAGGTTAGGCATTGACCTGGAATAGTTAAAGTTAGGCATTGATCTGGAATAGTTAAAGTTAGGCATTGATCTGTAATGGTTAAGGTTAGGCATTGTTAGGCATTGATCTGGAATAGTTAAGGTTAGACATTGATCTTGAATAGTTAAAATTAGGCATTGATCTCTAATAGTTAAGGCTAGGTATTGACCTGGAATAGTTAAAGTTGGGCATTGATCTGGAATAGTTAAGGTTAGGCATTGTTAGGCATTGATCTGGAATAGTTAAGGTTAGACATTGATGTTGAATAGTTAAAGTAAGGCATTGATCTCTAATAGTTAAGGTTAGGCATTGACCTGGAATAGTTAAGGTTAGGCATTGATCTGGAATAGTGTCGGTTAGGCATTGACCTGGAATAATAAGGTTAGGCATTGATCTGGAATAGTTAAGTTTAGGCATCGACCTGGAATAGTAAGGTTAGGCATTGATCTGGAATAGTTTAAGTTAGGCATTGATCTGGAATAGTTAAGGTTAGGCATTGATCTGGAATAGTTAAGAGTAGGCATTGATCTGGAATAGTTAAAGGTAGGCATTGATCTGAAATAGTTAAAGTTAGGCATTGATCTTAAATAGTTAAGGTTAGGCATTGTTAGGCATTGATCTGGAATAGTTAAGAGTAGGCATTGATCTTGAATAGTTAAGGTTAGGCATTGATCTGGAATAGTTAAGGTTAGGCATTGATCTGGAATAGTTAAGGTTAGGCATTGATCTGGAATAGTTAAAGTTAGGCATTGATATGGGATAGTTAAGGTTAGGCATTGATCTGGAATAGTTAACGTTAGACATTGATATGGATAAGTTAAGGTCAGGCATTGCCCTTTCATAGTTAAGGTTAGGCATTGATATTAAATAGTTAAGGTTAGGCATTGATCTGGAATAGATAAGGTTAGACATTGATCTAGAATAGTTAAGGTTAGATATTGACCTTGAATAGTTATGGTTAGGCATTGTTCTGGAATAGTTAAGGTTAGACATTGATCTTGAATAGTTAAGGTTCGGCATTGATCTGGAATAGTTAAGGTTAGGCTTTGATCTAGAATAGTTAAGGTTAGATATTGACCTTGAATAGTTATGGTTAGGCATTGTTCTGGAATAGTTAAGGTTAGACATTGATCTGGAATAGTTAAGGTAAGGCATTGATCTGGAATAGTTAAGGTTAGGCATTGATCTGGAATAGTTAAGGTTAGGCATTGACCTGGAATAGTAAGGTTAGGAATTGATCTGGAATAGTTAAGGTAAGGCATTGATCTAGAATAGTTAAGGTTAGGCATTGATCTCTAATAGTTAAGGTTAGGCATTGACCTGGAATAGTAAGGTTAGGCATTCATCTGGAATAATTAAGGTTAGGCATTGACCTGGAATAGTAAGGTTAGGCATTGATCTGGAATAGTTAAGGTAAGGCATTGATCTGGAATAGTTAAAGTTAGGCATTGATCTGTAATGGTTAAGGTTAGGCATTGTTAGGCATTGATCTGGAATAGTTAAGGTTAGACATTGATCTTGAATAGTTAAAGTTAGGCATTGATCTCTAATAGTTAAGGCTAGGTATTGACCTGGAATAGTTAAGGCTAGGCATTGATCTTGAATAGTTAAAGTTAGGCATTGATCTCTAATAGTTAAGGCTAGGTATTGACCTGGAATAGTTAAGGCTAGGCATTGATCTGGAATAGTTAAAGTTGGGCATTGATCTGGAATAGTTAAGGTTAGGCATTGTTAGGCATTGATCTGGAATAGTTAAGGTTAGACATTGATGTTGAATAGTTAAAGTAAGGCATTGATCTCTAATAGTTAAGGTTAGGCATTGACCAGGAATAGTTAAGGTTAGGCATTGATCTGGAATAGTTACGGTTAGGCATTGACCTGGAATAATAAGGTTAGGCATTGATCTGGAATAGTTAAGTTTAGGCATCGACCTGGAATAGTAAGGTTAGGCATTGATCTGGAATAGTTTAAGTTAGGCATTGATCTGGAATAGTTAAGGTTAGGCATTGATCTGGAATAGTTAAGAGTAGGCATTGATCTGGAATAGTTAAAGGTAGGCATTGATCTGGAATAGTTAAAGTTAGGCATTGATCTTAAATAGTTAAGGTTAGGCATTGTTAGGCATTGATCTGGAATAGTTAAGAGTAGGCATTGATCTTGAATAGTTAAGGTTAGGCATTGATCTGGAATAGTTAAGGTTAGGCATTGATCTGGAATAAATAAAGTTAGGCATTGATATGGGATAGTTAAGGTTAGGCATTGATCTGGAATAGTTAACGTTAGACATTGATATGGATAAGTTAAGGTCAGGCATTGCCCTTTGATAGTTAAGGTTAGACATTGATATTAAATAGTTAAGGTTAGGCATTGATCTGGAATAGATAAGGTTAGGCATTGATCTAGAATAGTTAAGGTTAGATATTGACCTTGAATAGTTATGGTTAGGCATTGTTCTGGAATAGTTAAGGTTAGACATTGATCTTGAATAGTTAAGGTTTGGTATTGATCTGGAATAGTTAAGGTTAGGCTTTGATCTGGAATAGTTAAGGTTAGGCATTGTTAGGCATTGATCTGGAATAGTTAAGGTTAGACATTGATGTTGAATAGTTAAAGTAAGGCATTGATCTCTAATAGTTAAGGTTAGGCATTGACCAGGAATAGTTAAGGTTAGGCATTGATCTGGAATAGTTACGGTTAGGCATTGACCTGGAATAATAAGGTTAGGCATTGATCTGGAATAGTTAAGTTTAGGCATCGACCTGGAATAGTAAGGTTAGGCATTGATCTGGAATAGTTTAAGTTAGGCATTGATCTGGAATAGTTAAGGTTAGGCATTGATCTGGAATAGTTAAGAGTAGGCATTGATCTGGAATAGTTAAAGGTAGGCATTGATCTGAAATAGTTAAAGTTAGGCATTGATCTTAAATAGTTAAGGTTAGGCATTGTTAGGCATTGATCTGGAATAGTTAAGAGTAGGCATTGATCTTGAATAGTTAAGGTTAGGCATTGATCTGGAATAGTTAAGGTTAGGCATTGATCTGGAATAAATAAAGTTAGGCATTGATATGGGATAGTTAAGGTTAGGCATTGATCTGGAATAGTTAACGTTAGACATTGATATGGATAAGTTAAGGTCAGGCATTGCCCTTTGATAGTTAAGGTTAGACATTGATATTAAATAGTTAAGGTTAGGCATTGATCTGGAATAGATAAGGTTAGGCATTGATCTAGAATAGTTAAGGTTAGATATTGACCTTGAATAGTTATGGTTAGGCATTGTTCTGGAATAGTTAAGGTTAGACATTGATCTTGAATAGTTAAGGTTTGGTATTGATCTGGAATAGTTAAGGTTAGGCTTTGATCTAGAATAGTTAAGGTTAGATATTGACCTTGAATAGTTATGGTTAGGCATTGTTCTGGAATAGTTAAGGTTAGACATTGATCTGGAATAGTTAAGGTAAGGCATTGATCTGGAATAGTTAAGGTTAGGCATTTATCTTTAATAGTTAAGGTTAGGCATTGACCTGGAATAGTAAGGTTAGGAATTGATCTGGAATAGTTAAGGTACGGCATTGATCTGGAATAGTTAAGGTTAGGCATTGATCTCTAATAGTTAAGGTTAGGCATTGACCTGGAATAGTAAGGTTAGGCATTGATCTGGAATAATTAAGGTTAGGCATTGATCTGGAATAGTTAAGGTAAGGCATTGATCTGGAATAGTTAAAGTTAGGCATTGATCTGTAATGGTTAAGGTTAGGCATTGTTAGGCATTGATCTGGAATAGTTAAGAGTAGGCATTGATCTTGAATAGTTAAGGTTAGGCATTGATCTGGAATAGTTAAGGTTAGGCATTGACCTGGAATAGTTAAAGTTAGGCATTGATATGGGATAGTTAAGGTTAGGCATTGATCTGGAATAGTTAACGTTAGACATTGATATGGATAAGTTAAGGTCAGGCATTGCCCTTTGATAGTTAAGGTTAGACATTGATATTAAATAGTTAAGGTTAGGCATTGATCTGGAATAGATAAGGTTAGGCATTGATCTAGAATAGTTAAGGTTAGATATTGACCTTGAATAGTTATAGTTAGGCATTGTTCTGGAATAGTTAAGGTTAGACATTGATCTTGAATAGTTAAGGTTCGGTATTGATCTGGAATAGTTAAGGTTAGGCTTTGATCTAGAATAGTTAAGGTTAGATATTGACCTTGAATAGTTATGGTTAGGCATTGTTCTGGAATAGTTAAGGTTAGACATTGATCTTGAATAGTTAAGGTTCGGCATTGATCTGGAATAGTTAAGGTTAGGCTTTGATCTAGAATAGTTAAGGTTAGATATTGACCTTGAATAGTTATGGTTAGGCATTGTTCTGGAATAGTTAAGGTTAGACATTGATCTGGAATAGTTAAGGTAAGGCATTGATCTGGAATAGTTAAGGTTAGGCATTTATCTTTAATAGTTAAGGTTAGGCATTGACCTGGAATAGTAAGGTTAGGAATTGATCTGGAATAGTTAAGGTAAGGCATTGATCTAGAATAGTTAAGGTTAGGCATTGATCTCTAATAGTTAAGGTTAGGCATTGACCTGGAATAGTAAGGTTAGGCATTCATCTGGAATAATTAAGGTTAGGCATTGACCTGGAATAGTAAGGTTAGGCATTGATCTGGAATAGTTAAGGTTAGGCATTGATCTGGAATAGTTAAAGTTAGGCATTGATCTGTAATGGTTAAGGTTAGGCATTGTTAGGCATTGATCTGGAATAGTTAAGGTTAGACATTGATCTTGAATAGTTAAAGTTAGGCATTGATCTCTAATAGTTAAGGCTAGGTATTGACCTGGAATAGTTAAGGCTAGGCATTGATCTTGAATAGTTAAAGTTAGGCATTGATCTCTAATAGTTAAGGCTAGGTATTGACCTGGAATAGTTAAGGCTAGGCATTGATCTGGAATAGTTAAAGTTGGGCATTGATCTGGAATAGTTAAGGTTAGGCATTGTTAGGCATTGATCTGGAATAGTTAAGGTTAGACATTGATGTTGAATAGTTAAAGTAAGGCATTGATCTCTAATAGTTAAGGTTAGGCATTGATCTGGAATAGTTAAGGTTAGGCATTGATCTGGAATAGTTACGGTTAGGCATTGACCTGGAATAATAAGGTTAGGCATTGATCTGGAATAGTTAAGGTTAGGCATTGACCTGGAATAGTAAGGTTAGGCATTGATCTGGAATAGTTTAAGTTAGGCATTGATCTGGAATAGTTAAGGTTAGGCATTGATCTGGAATAGTTAAGAGTAGGCATTGATCTGGAATAGTTAAAGGTAGGCATTGATCTGAAATAGTTAAAGTTAGGCATTGATCTTAAATAGTTAAGGTTAGGCATTGTTAGGCATTGATCTGGAATAGTTAAGGTTAGGCATTGATCTGGAATAGTTAAGGTAAGGCATTGATCTGGAATAGTTAAGGTTAGGCATTGATCTGGAATAGTTAAGGTTAGGCATTGATCTGGGATAGTTAAGGTTAGGCATTGATCTGGAATAGTTAACGTTAGACATTGATATGGATAAGTTAAGGTCAGGCATTGCCCTTTGATAGTTAAGGTTAGACATTGATATTAAATAGTTAAGGTTAGGCATTGATCTGGAATAGATAAGGTTAGGCATTGATCTAGAATAGTTAAGGTTAGATATTGACCTTGAATAGTTATGGTTAGGCATTGTTCTGGAATAGTTAAGGTTAGACATTGATCTTGAATAGTTAAGGTTCGGCATTGATCTGGAATAGTTAAGGTTAGGCTTTGATCTAGAATAGTTAAGGTTAGATATTGACCTTGAATAGTTATGGTTAGGCATTGTTCTGGAATAGTTAAGGTTAGACATTGATCTGGAATAGTTAAGGTAAGGCATTGATCTGGAATAGTTAAGGTTAGGCATTTATCTTTAATAGTTAAGGTTAGGCATTGACCTGGAATAGTAAGGTTAGGAATTGATCTGGAATAGTTAAGGTACGGCATTGATCTGGAATAGTTAAGGTTAGGCATTGATCTCTAATAGTTAAGGTTAGGCATTGACCTGGAATAGTAAGGTTAGGCATTGATCTGGAATAGTTAAGGTTAGGCATTGATCTGGAATAGTTAAGGTAAGGCATTGATCTGGAATAGTTAAAGTTAGGCATTGATCTGTAATGGTTAAGGTTAGGCATTGTTAGGCATTGATCTGGAATAGTTAAGAGTAGGCATTGATCTTGAATAGTTAAGGTTAGGCATTGATCTGGAATAGTTAAGGTTAGGCATTGATCTGGAATAGTTAAGGTTAGGCATTGACCTGGAATAGTTAAAGTTAGGCATTGATATGGGATAGTTAAGGTTAGGCATTGATCTGGAATAGTTAACGTTAGACATTGATATGGATAAGTTAAGGTCAGGCATTGCCCTTTGATAGTTAAGGTTAGACATTGATATTAAATAGTTAAGGTTAGGCATTGATCTGGAATAGATAAGGTTAGGCATTGATCTAGAATAGTTAAGGTTAGATATTGACCTTGAATAGTTATAGTTAGGCATTGTTCTGGAATAGTTAAGGTTAGACATTGATCTTGAATAGTTAAGGTTCGGTATTGATCTGGAATAGTTAAGGTTAGGCTTTGATCTAGAATAGTTAAGGTTAGATATTGACCTTGAATAGTTATGGTTAGGCATTGTTCTGGAATAGTTAAGGTTAGACATTGATCTGGAATAGTTAAGGTAAGGCATTGATCTGGAATAGTTAAGGTTAGGCATTTATCTTTAATAGTTAAGGTTAGGCATTGACCTGGAATAGTAAGGTTAGGAATTGATCTGGAATAGTTAAGGTTAGGCATTGATCTCTAATAGTTAAGGTTAGGCATTGACCTGGAATAGTAAGGTTAGGCATTGATCTGGAATAATTAAGGTTAGGCATTGACCTGGAATAGTAAGGTTAGGCATTGATCTGGAATAGTTAAGGTAAGGCATTGATCTGGAATAGTTAAAGTTAGGCATTGATCTGTAATGGTTAAGGTTAGGCATTGCTAGGCATTGATCTGGAATAGTTAAGGTTAGACATTGATCTTGAATCGTTAAGGCTAGGCATTGATCTGGAATAGTTAAGGTAAGGCATTGACCTTGAATAATAAGGTTAGGCATTGATCTGGAATAGTTAAGGTAAGGCATTGATCTGGAATAGTTAAAGTTAGGCATTGATCTGTAATGGTTAAGGTTAGGCATTGCTAGGCATTGATCTGGAATAGTTAAGGTTAGACATTGATCTTGAATAGTTAAGGCTAGGCATTGATCTGGAATAGTTAAGGTAAGGCATTGACCTTGAATAATAAGGTTAGGCATTGATCTGGAATAGTTAAGAGTAGGCATTGATCTGGAATAGTTAAATGTAGGCATTGATCTGGAATAGTTAAAGTTAGGCATTGATCTGGGATAGTTAAGGTTAGGCATTGATCTGGAATAGTTAACATTAGACATTGATATGGATAAGTTAAGGTCAGGCATTGCCCTTTGATAGTTAAGGTTAGGCATTGATATTAAATAGTTAAGGTTAGGCATTGATCTGGAATAGATAAGGTTAGGCATTGATCTAGAATAGTTAAGGTTAGATATTGACCTTGAATAGTTATGGTTAGGCATTGATCTGGAATAGTTAAGGTTAGGCATTGATCTGGAATAATTAAGAGTAGGCATTGATCTGGAATAATTAAGGTAAGACATTGACCTGGAATAGTAAGGTTGGGCATTGATCTGGAATAGTTAAAGTTAGGCATTGATCTGGAATAGTTAAAGGTAGGCATTGATCTGGAATAGTTAAAGTTAGGCATTGATCTTAAATAGTTAAGGTTAGGCATTGTTAGGCATTGATCTGGAATAGTTAAGAGTAGGCATTGATCTTAAATAGTTAAGGTTAGGCATTGTTAGGCATTGATCTGGAATAGTTAAGGTTAGGCATTGATATTAAATAGTTAAGGTTAGGCATTGATCTGGAATAGTTAAGGTTAGGCATTGATCTAGAATAGTTAAGGTTAGATATTGACCTTGAATAGTTATGGTTAGGCATTGATCTGGAATAGTTAAGGTTAGGCATTGATCTAGAATAGTTAAGGTTAGATATTGATCATGAATAGTTATGGTTAGGCATTGTTCTGGAATAGTTAAGGTTAGACATTGATCTGGAATAGTTAAGGTAAGGCATTGATCTGGAATAGTTAAGGTTAGGCATTGATCTCTAATAGTTAAGGTTAGGCATTGACCTGGAATAGTAAGGTTGGGCATTGATCTGGAATAATTAAGGTTAGGCATTGACCTGGAGTAGTAAGGTCAGGCATTGATCTGGAATAGTTAAGGTAAGGCATTGATCTGGAATAGTTAAAATTAGGCATTGATCTGTAATAGTTAAGGTTAGGCATTGTTAGGCATTGATCTGGAATAGTTAAGGTTAGACATTGATCTTGAATAGTTAAAGTTAGACATTGATCTCTAATAGTTAAATCTAGGTATTGACCTGGAATAGTTAAGGCTAGGCATTGATCTGGAATAGTAAGGTTAGGCATTGATCTGGATAAGTTAAGGTTAGGCATTGACCTGGAATAGTAAGGTTAGGCATTGTTCTGGAATAGTTAAGGTAAGGCATTGATCTGGAATAGTTAAGGTTAGGCATTGATCTCTAATAGTTAAGGTTAGGCATTGACCTGGAATAGTAAGGTTAGGCATTGATCTGGAATAATTAAGGTTAGGCATTGACCTAGAATAGTAAGGTTAGGCATTGATCTGGAATAGTTAAGGTAAGGCATTGATCTGGAATAGTTAAAGTTAGGCATTGATCTCTAATTGTTAAGGTTAGGCATTGACCTGCAATAGTTAACGTAAGGCATTGATCTGGAATAGTTAAGGTTAGGCATTGATCTGGAATAATTAAGGTTAGGCATTGATCTGGAATAGTTAAAGTTAGGCACTGATCTGGAATAGTTAAGGTTAGGCATTGATCTGGAATAGTTAAGAGTAGGCATTGATCTGGAATAGTTAAAGGTAGGTATTGATCTGGAATAGTTAAAGTTAGGCATTGATCTTAAATATTTAAGGTTAGGCATTGTTAGACATTGATCTGGAATAGTTAAAGTTAGTCATTGATCTTAAATAGTTAAGGTTAGGCATTGATCTGGAATAGTTAAGGTTAGGATTTGATCTGGAATAGTTAAGGTTAGGCATTGATCTAGAATAGTTAAGGTTAGATATTGACCTTGAATAGTTATGGTTAAGCATTGTTCTGGAATAGTTAAGGTTAGGCATTGATCTGGAATATTTAAGGTTTGGCATTGATCTGGAATTGTTAAGGTTAGATATTGACCTTTAATAGTTAAGGTTAGGATAGGTCGTGGGGCAGCGAGTCTCGCGAAAGTTTTTGCAATTTGCGTGTTACCTTTTAGACACACCCCTTTTTCTGACTAACTCCTGTATTGCCTCCAGCAGTCTGGAGATTAACATGAGTATGTAATGTATAGTATTAGAATGAATTGTATAATATTAGTTTGTATTGTAATTATTAGTATGTATTGTATAGTATTAGTATGTAGAGTATAGTATTAGTATGTATTGTAAGTATTAGTATGTATTGTATAATATTAGTTAGGGGTGTAACGATTCATCTACTACATTGATGTATCGATTTATATTCCTACAATCCAACTACATTGATAGGTACTCGGCAAATTGTCCTTCATGGGAGACGTATATCGATATAAAATCAATTTGAAACGCAAATATTGATAGTAGGGATTGACCGATATTCGCCGATATATAATTTGCCGATTATCGGTATCAGCATTTTTTTTAACCGATAACTGATAAAATACATTAATTTATAAATGCGCTACTTTGGCTGTGATCAGCCTCCTCTCTGTGTCAACCTGCTGTCAGTTCTCTCCACTGTGCGCTCTGACTCAATGTCCCACCCACAGCACTATCTGATTGATTACACGCCATCAGCAATAACCAATCAACACAGAGGGTTACCGTGCCTCAGACGTGCAGAGAAAAACAGACACAGACTCAGCTCCGGTGAGCGAGCGGAGCGGAGTCCACTCGGTAAGACGAAAGATATTGATTAAAAGTTGCGATAAACTTCCCAATCCTGAAGTTGAAGCTGAAGTTTCAAAACACCACGATCTTATGATCTATTTATATGATGACAAGCATGTCTAGTTTACCAGTTACACCGCTGAAAATGTCTGAATAATGCACGTTGTTGCAGTGATATTCAGTCAACTATAACAAGATAATAGCGTTTATTTATTTAATATAGTAGCGTTAGTTATATCTCTGAGTAATATTGGTGGCATTGCAACTGAAACTTATTTTCGAACGTAATATTACTCGCCCGTATGAGTTGGTGTTTTTATATGTATGTTTACATGAACAACGTGAGCTGATGAAGAGCGTCGTAGAGCGTAAATGCGATAGCGAACGTCCTTAAGTTCATTTGTTGATCCATAATTTAGCCAGCTGACTAGCAAAACAATTGATCGGCTGGTCCTCTAAGTCTCAACCAGGAGGCTGTCCTGAAGCGTCTCAACCTGGACTACTAACTAACGTTCCTGCAGTCTGTCCTCTAAGTCTCAACCAGGAGGCTGTCCTGAAGCGTCTCAACTTGGACTACTAACTAACGTTCCTGCAGTCTGTTCTGACTCTGGTTCTGGTAGAGACGTGCTGGATATTGTTGTTAGCGACTTTAGACGTAATTCATTCATTTAAATTTTATTTAAATCTCGAGGAGTCATTGAGGACATGCCCTCATTTTCAATGATGTCCAGAGTACAATTGAAACTGAATAAATACACACACACACACACACACACACACAAAACAATTAACAAGAAAACAAACAGACAAAATCAGAACACAGTTATAATGAGTTACATTAAAGAGTAGAATAGCTGGTTAACATGGTTTTAAATTGACCTATTAGTTCAGTTGTGTTATAATATCAGTAATATGTAATGTGATATATGATGGCATGTTAAGGGCTTTATAAATAAATAGAAACCAGTACCGGTCACATCTTGTTGTTAGAGAGGCCCAGTTTAATGAATGTAATGGAACTGCTTATAAGGTCTGTGTTAATCCATACATGCACTGCATACATGGTGTACAGTTATCAGAGTTGAATAGTTGAATTTAAGTTTTTCTAATTTTATTTATTTTTACACTTAATAAAACTTCAGAGTGCTATTGTTTATTTTTTTTTAAATTGTCATTAAACTTTATAAGAAGCTGGGAGCTCCCTGCACGTTTATTTTAAGATAATATTGAAAAGTTCTCATTTGTTAAAGATATGCGTTAAGGCATTTTGACAAAGTCTTGTGTTATTCCCATTTTTGACACCAAGATTAAAATTTTTACTGCAAATATATATCGGTTCAAAATATCGGTTATATTATATTGTTTGATCACTGTCAGCTGTTTGATCACTATCAGCTGTTTGATCACTATCAGCTGTTTGATCACTATCAGTTGTTTGATCACTATCAGCTGTTTGATAACTATCAGCTGTTTGATCACTAGGAGCTGTTTGATCACTGTCAGCTGTTTGATCACTGTCAGCTGTTGATCACTATCAGCTGTTTGATCACTATCAGCTGTTTGATTACTATCAGCTGTTTGATCACTATCAGCGGGTTGATCACTATCAGCTGTTTGATCACTATCAGCTGTTTTATCACTATCAGCGGTTTGATCACTATCAGCTGTTTGATCTCTGTATTATTGATCTACCGTTTATATTGAAGATGAGGACAGAAGCAGCAGGTTAAACCACTGTTCATTTAACTTAATAGAAGTTGGTTTATTATATGTAGTGTTAAATATTGCACTGCCTTGTATCTGGAGAACTGAATCAGCAGGTCCTGCAGTTGCACTTTTTATTATTTTCTAATAAAAGCTGTATGTATTTACCATTAATCATTGTTCACTTGTTTAAAACTATGATTAATTTATCCCCGATTCTCTCACAAGAAAACCTTTGAGGAATCCTGACCTGCTCTGTCCAGTATGATATTTATTTCACAGTCACACTGACTGAATCTTTGGCAAAAAAAGGTTACTGTATCGATTTCAAATGATTGAATCGTATCGTATCGCTCTAGATGAGCTAAATATCGTCCTTGAATCGTATTGGAACCATGGAAATGGTATCGTATGGTATTGTTGTAAAAACGTATTGTTCCACCCCTAGTATTAGTATTAGTATTAGTATTGTACTGTATAGTATAGTATGTGGATGTGGATGTGGATGTGGATGTGGATGTGTGCAGTGGGGGTGAATACTCTCAGGATGCTCTCTACACTCTATCTCTGTTTGTGCTGACGAGCTCAAACCAAATGATGAAAAACAGGCATTAGTGCAAGTAAGACGGATGGCACACACACACACACACGCACACACACACACACGCACACGCACACACACACACACACACACACACACACACACACACACACACACACACACACACACACACACACACACAGGCTCACATCCATCATGCCACTTGCAGTAATGGAAGTAAAAAGGGTTTTGCTTGAAGTCCGACGGCCGTTATTGTTCAGTGGCCCGTCTCTGTTTTGCCTTCTTCTCTCTCTGTTTTAAGCTCCTTTTTTTTATCTTTTTACCGCTGCTCTCTTTCTATTCGCTCTGTCTCTTTCTCTTCTCTCAAAACTCCCCCCCACTCCTTCCTCTCTTAGACAGCCTGTATTTTTCCTTCTGTATTATTTGACTTTGCTCCGGTTATTGTTCTGCAGTGATTTCACTTTCTTCTCTTTCTGATTGTATTTCGATTTCATACATTGTTCTACCTTTCTCCTTCTTTTGTGTGATATCGACTCTTTTCTAGCTGCTCCATGTTCCTGCTTTGCAACTTGTGTGGGTGGAAGAGTTGAAAAACTTGAAACAGACATATTCAGAGTATTATTAGCTCCACACCTCTCCATAGGTTTAAATATAATAACAAGACATATTCACAGTATCATTAGCTCCACACCTCTCCATAGGTTTAAATATAATAACAAGACATATTCACAGTATCATTAGCTCCACACCTCTCTATAGGTTTAAATATAATAACAAGACATATTCACAGTATCATTAGCTCCACACCTCTCTATAGGTTTAAATATAATAACAAGACATATTCACAGCATCATTACCTCCACACCTCTCTGTAGGTTTAAATATAATAACAAGACATATTCACAGTATCATTAGCTCCACACCTCTCTATAGATGACATTTAGCTCCACACCTCTCTATAGATGACAGTTAGTGTCTCAGTGTGAGGAGAGATACCAGACATCTTTCTGACCTGTTTGGACTTGAAAAGAAGACACGTTTCTTATTGCTGGAAGTTCCAGCATGCAGCTGGATTATCAGCTCTTTCCACAGATATACAGCGGTGGGGTTGAGGGAATACTCTCTTTACACATGCTTTTCTATTCCTGATGAATTTGTCTGTTTTGGGAGGACTTAGTGAGTCATAACTGTGTGCAGCCCTGCAACCTGCTGCCTGAAGGCTGTGATGTCCTTTCTTCTCTATTTGGATGTGATGGTGTGGGACAGCAGCTGCCCAGAGATCAGAGAGGCCTGTGACCAGGAGGTTGTGGTTGCACTCCCAAGATCTGTGTGTGTGTGTGTGTGTGTGTGTGTGTGAATGTGGAGCAGGGAGGTGGTTGATGTTAAAAGTCCTGCTGCTAGTGTCTCAGCTTTCAGCTGCCTTGCATCACTGCACCTCTCCTCAGTGTGTCCTCGTCCTCCTTATCCCGCTGCAGACACTACATCATAGGTGTGATGGATTACTACAGGGACTGTGTGTGTGTGTGTGTGTGTGTGTGTGTGTGTGTGTGTGTGTGTGTGTGTGTGTGTGTGTGTGACCAGGCTGCAGGGACTGACGATGTGACTTTGGCGTGGCTGGGTTCTGATAACCGGAATTACCCATTGTTGGATTCTGTACATCCTCTACTATGTGCCTCTGGACAACACACACACACAGAATTAAGCTTTTTTTTTCCATTCACTAGTCTGGCCTAAAAGGGGCCAGCCAACCAATCCTTGAGATTGTGTAGAAGAAGAAGAAGTAATTGGTCTTCAGTGACGTCCTGTCACAGAGATGAACATGTAATCTAAAAGTACTTTAGAACAGTGACACTTCCCCGTGTACTTTATTGCCTTAACTTGTAAAAGTACACTGTATTCCCTGACAGGGTATCATTTAATCCATTACACTTATACTTCTATATCGGGCAATCCAAAAAGCCATCAGCTGGAGTTTCAGTGATGATTTCAACCACTAATAATTAACCCAAAATATGTTTACCCTTCTGGATGGATGAGGTCGGCGGTACGGAGGACCACAAGACTCACGGAAATAGTAATAAACATTTCATTAATGAATAACGAATGTACAATAAAAATTGGCATTAATACATTTATTTACAAATGTATGTATTAATCTATGAATAAGTGGATCAAAATCACAATGTAATTCATTATTTGACTTGTATTATAAACAAATTTACAAATGAAATATTAATCCATCAATAAATAGATCAAATTAAAAAGACATTTACAAAAACACCATAAAACAGTCAATAAGTACCTCATTTAAAATATATTAATGAATTCATTAATAAATAATGGAATTTAAAATGATATTAGCAAATGCAGTTTGAAAAGAGAAATAAATAACTGGATTCACAAGTTGAATTAAGAATAGAGGTTTTAATCAGGCATTTAAAAAGACAACTTCTTCTCCCGTTAGCATTAGCATTAGCATTCTCTGCTGCTTCCACTAAACCTATTAGATATTGGGTTTGCTGAGTCATTGAGCTTCTCCATTGAGCTTTAACGTGACACCTTGGGCCTTCAGCTGGCACATCACACATCACTTTGTACCGGAAGTCATGAGGCCACCGTGATGGTGCATTCAGGTGCACCACATAAACTCTGAAACCTCGCATGGCCTCAAAGGCTGTTTAAAACAGGAACGTTTGCTGAAATACATAAATTTGTCATTATGTTCTTGTTCTTGTCAATACAGCATTTTTAATGATTATATCCTAAAATCATAACAATATTATGAGAAAACTCAATATTCAAGACTCAAGGATGGATCAATTTACCATCTAAATATCTGAAATAAATCAGCAGTAATTCAACATGAAGTCCTGACAGGAGGATCTGGGGACCTGGTGGACATATGTTTATAGGAGAGACACAAGAGCAACACACAAGGAAGAGGCAGGACCAGAACTAAACAAGTGTTTACTAAGATAGACAGACAGGTCCAAACCAGGTTATACCAAAGCAGCTAAGTACAGAATCAGAGTTAGAAACCAGGACAGACGAGCGTGAGAGACGGGTCCAGACTCACAGATCATCACACCTCAACCACCGGGACAAAATGACAAACACTGACTCAGGATGGATGAGAGGGGAAGAGAGGATGGATGAGAGGAGAAGAGAGGATGGATAGGAGGAGAAGAGAGGATGATGAGAGGAGAAGAAAGGATGGATGAGAGGAGAAGAAAGGATGGATGGATGGAGAAGAGAGGATGGATGGAGGAGAAAGGATGGATGGATGGAGCAGAGAGGATGGATGGAGGATGACCTACCCATGAACCATGAATGAGGAAGTGTCTGATGAAAGAGTCCTAGTAATCAAGGTGTTCTTACTGCAGCAGCTCTGTATTCAGCTGTAATTAAAGGCCCATCTGTTCTTCATGATATTAACACATCTACAAAGAGACCGTTGAACCCAGGTTCAAGTTCCCACTCTGCTAAAGTATCCTTAAGAGGACAATGAACCGGTACCAGCTCTCAGCTTGTGCTCTGTCTCTGTCTCTGTCTCTGTCCCTGCCTCTGTCCCTGTCTCTGTCCCTGTCTCTGTCCCTGTCTCTGTCCCTGACCTATGACCAGCAGAAAAGAAGATTTTCTTTCTTTCTATTCGTCCATATATTCTTCCTTTCTGTCGGTGGTTT
The DNA here is from genome assembly GCF_015220745.1 of Sebastes umbrosus. Taxonomy (NCBI): domain Eukaryota; kingdom Metazoa; phylum Chordata; class Actinopteri; order Perciformes; family Sebastidae; genus Sebastes; species Sebastes umbrosus. The sequence goes on along the minus strand of NC_051275.1, from coordinate 543,798 downwards.
GGTGAGTCTGAATGTCTTTGGGGAGCAGAGATAAGGGCCGGTATGACAGGCCACGGAGACGGACACTTTGTCTCAGCTGTTGACATTTCAGTCTCACTATAGTAAGTCGGATACTAACATTTCACACAGACAGTATTAGAAAAGGTGTAAACATATCATGTGTGTGTGTGTGTGTGTGTGTGTGTGTGTGTGAGAAAGGCCTGACTAGTGAGTGCAGACGTGTCAAACCTGTAAAGAAGAAGTGTCTTTGTTATCTTTCAGAGCAGAAAGAGGAGCTCCAGCTCAAATGGCTGAATGGTAAACAGCAGCTAAAGCCTGACAGCAGGTGGAGAACAAGGAGCCCTAGAGTTCCCTTCATGGCCGTCTCATCTCAGGACATTTGTACTGAACGTATCAGAGTGTTCGCTGTCTGTGTCAGATCTTCTCCTGTTGACTGCAGCATCAGTAGTGCACTGAGGAAAGATGGTTCCTTATTGAGAAGGTGGCGTTAACCTGCAGCACCAGGCAGGGCGTGGTGGACATGTCCCCCGGTTCTGAGAGGGGGGGGGCATGAGATTTCTCACTACTCTTTACAGAACTACTTCTGTCACTTATAAACAAGTCCTTCACTATGATTGTCTTCCAGGAGAGACTCTGTTATCCTCATGTCTCACCCAGCGGCGGGTGGGTTAGACATGTGGTCTCAGTGGGACCTCGTCCAGTGGACATTTTTTCAGTAGCATATAAAACTATGTAGTAGAAGACAGTTGTGAACATTAACCACATGGAAACCCAGCGTGAAGGTCACTGACGGGATGCTCTTCTCTCCTGTAGTCTTTACTGAGACGGACATGTCTTGTCTTTGACTTTTCAGAGCGGAGGAGGAGGAGGAGGAGGAGGACAGTTCCTCCTGAAGACAGCTGGATGAAGCCTGACATTATGTAGCTGTTGATCTCAGGTTGTGTTCACTGTTCACATCTTCCTCTGGAAGGTGTTCTTCCTATGAGATGGAAGCAGGGGATGAATACACACATGTAAGGCGTGCTATCATTACTGCCAGGGACACACACACTCACACACTCACACACACACACACACACACACACACACACACACACACACACACACACACACACACACACACAGAAAGCACTAAGCTGCTGGGTCATCCATGTCCATTTATATTCAGATTGGAGTGTTTGACCCCTGAAGCCGTCCTCTCTCTGTGTCTCTGTCTCCGTCTTTGTCTGAATGGATTCATCAGGCTGGAAGCTGTTTGTTCACATCCCACTGCCCTCATTAACATTTCACTGCCCCTCTCTCACCCCTCTCTCACCCCTCTCACTCTTTTTAGCACAATTACACACACACACACACGCACGCGCGCGCGCGCACACACACACACACACACACACACACACACACACATACACATATGCAGCCTGATGGTAACCATGGGCTCTGAGTGTCTGACAGGCAGCTGAACAACACTACAGGAAGAGTTCCTGTCGTCAACCTCCTCCTTCTCCTTCTCCTCCTCCTCCTCCTCCTCCTCTCTCTCTCTCTTTCTCACATTTGTCACTAATCTCCACTGGAGCTGCTGGACATGTCTGTACACTGTTGTCTAGTTGCTAGTTATCTGTGACGATGATAAAATCATCTGTGAGACTAAACATATTCAGTCCACAGTCCCATTCAGCTGTAGCAGGACACGTAATAAACGTATAGACACGGAGACATCAGACAACGTCATGGAGACGTCAGACAACGTCAGACAACGTCACAGAGACATCAAACAACATCACAGAGACGGAGACGTCAGACAAAGTCACAGAGACGGGGACGTCAGACAACGTCACAGAGACGTCAGACAACGTCACGGAGACGACAGACAACGTCACGGAGATAACAGACAATGTCACGGAGACGTCAGACAATATCTCGGAGACGACAGACAACGTCACAGAGACGTCAGACAACGTCACGGAGACGACAGACAACATCACGGAGACGTCAGACAATGTCTCGGAGACGTCAGACAATGTCACGGAGACGACAGACAACGTCACGGAGACGACAGACAAGGTCAAGGAGACGACAGACAACGTCAAGAGGAAGACAGACAACGTCGCGGAGACGACAGACAACGTCACGGAGACGACAGACAACGTCAAGGAGATGACAGACAACGTCAAGGAGACGACAGACAACGTCACGGAGACGACAGACAAAGTCAAGAGGAAGACAGACAACGTCACAAAGACGTCAGACAACGTCACGGAGACGACAGACAGCGTCAAGGAGACGTCAGACAACGTCAAGAGCAAGACAGACAACGTCACGGAGACGTCAGACAACGTCACGGAGACGTGACAAAGTGTTTTTAAGTGTCAGTCCCAGAGGAACCCGTAGCCTGCAGGTCATTTCCATCTGAGGCACACAGAAATAGATGCTAACAAGTAGGTCAGCAGGAGTTATATAATATAAGAGCAGGGAAATCATTGCAAGCAACAAACAGTGACCTTTTTATTCATTCTGGTGGCGCCAACAAAACAAGTATGTAGAAGTAATGAGAACACAAAGACACAGCAGTCTGGGTATACTACAGGAGTTTGAGTGTTCAAAGCTAGGTGCTTGAACCCACACACCCAGCGGGGGGATGCATGTGGAATCATGTAACACTACCACAGAGTGACACACAAACACTAGTGACTAGGTATGGTATACAACATGAGTGACTGTGGGTGTGTATGTAGCTCTCAGTGGATGGTACCAGGGGCCTGAAGTCTGAAATCCTTCATCTTAGTTTAGGATGATATCTTGGTATTACAGAAACATGTTTCCTAACTGATCCTATCTCATCTTAGTTTAGGATGATATCTTTGGTATTACAGAAACATGTTTCCTAACTGATCCTATCTCATCTTAGGATAGGAATTTAGTCCTAACTTTGGGAATCCTAAGTTAGATGTTAGGATGACATAGACTCTCTCCTAAATTCAACCCAACCTGGCCCAAATGGCAGCAGCACTGTTGTTAAGTCTGCATGGCAATGACACTGAAGATGGGGAACAACACCGAAATATAATGATTGAAAGGCTTTAAATTCCTCGGACCATATATTAATGGCTCTATATATCGACCATCCATTTTGTAATAGATTGAAGACGATAGTAAGAGAGAGCCGTTGATATTATGGCTCGTCCATCTCGAGTAGCTACCGGTACCTACCGGTACATTCAGACATGACCAGACGAGTGCCGATGGAAGAATCAAATGTACAGTTCCAGTGAGGATTTCTAAGTTAAGATCAGATAGGAGTTCTGAGATGGGAAAGGACACAGCCATGAGTTTAGGAATTACTTATGTGATAGAAAGATATGATGTTTCCTGTTTTTGAAACTCAAGATAGGACAAACAGTTAGAATATTTGATCTGTAATGAGGCCCCAGGTCCATGTTTCCACTGCCGTGACATCATCTTCAACAGGACACTCAACAGAAAGTTGAATCATTTCAACGGCAACCACTCAGTGGATCTGCCCTTCATCAGTTGTACGACGTGTATTTAGATTCAGTACATAATATTTATCGTATACATACTTTATACAACATCACATTTGTGTTACGCTGTGATCAACTCATATTCTATAGACGTTTTTATTGGACTTTATTAGTTGTAATCCACAGAAGACGTTCCAAAAATATGTACCATGATCTGCAAATATGTCACTATCCACAAACATATTTTTGTATTTGTGTTGTGTAAAGTCTCATTCACAAAAATAAAGGGCGGTTTGCAAATACGCATAACTTACTCTGTAAATACGTATTTTAAGGTTTACATGTAAAGTGATATTTACACATTTGTGCGTCTATTTCTACACGTGGAATGATATTGGCGCATTTGCAGATCGCTTCCTGTGGATTTATGGGCAACATGACATTTGCAACTTCCCTCCTGTTTGTTTACAGAATTTTGTCCGATTGGTACCGCAGCAGATCTGTAGATAATAGTTGTAATCCACAGAAGACAATTCACAAATATGTACCATGATCTGCAAATATTTCACTGCCTACAAACAGATTTTTGTATTTGCGTTGTGTAAAGTCACGTCCACAAAAATAAAGGGCGATTTGCAAATACACATAACTTACTCTGTAAATACGTATTTTAAGGTTTACATTTAAAGTGATAAACAAGCATTTGTGCATCTGTTACACGTGGAATGCTATTTGCACATTTGCAGATCGCTTCCATGTGCACATTGCATTGTTTTCTATTAGAATGAACTAACTGGCCGCAAGAGACGAAGTGCTGCGCAGCGTGCGTGCTTTGTCAGACTTCCTGTTTCTATTTATTCCTTATTCCAAAATATGAGGAACGGCTGATTGGTGAAATTGAAATGATATAAATATATATTAATGATGTTATCTGATACGATACCTCCTCATTTCACTAGAAACACTTAAAAACCCATCTTTTAAGTGGTTACGTCTCTAGTCTTGACCGAACAGCTGATAGGTACGTGGTTTGTGTACATGGCGTAACGTAAGAGCATATTTAACGGTGAGGAGACAGAGTGTCCGATGTTATTAGGCTATAAGTAAATAAAAAGACAAATCTATCTTCTTATCTTGTTTACTTATAGCCTAATAACATCGGACGCTCTGTCTCCTCACCGTTAAATATGCACTTATGTTACGCCATGTACACAAACCACGTACCTATCAGCTGTTCAGTCAAGACGCTTCGTCTCTCGCGGCCAGTTAGTTCATTCTAATAGAAAACAATGCAATCAGACTGAGTTAGTCACTGACGCTGGCTCGCGTTAAATAAAGATATTCCACGTCGTCTTTCACCTCCAGAATCCAGGCTGTTGGTTGTCTCCTTAGACTCTACTTCTATAGCTTTAGACTGTAGTTCTGTCAGCTCATGTGAGGGAATGTCGCCCCCTCCTGGTGAAGCTAGTAAATGCACCTCTTACTTACAGATTGTTTCTACAGACCTGCCACGGTACCAATTGGACAAAATTACGTAAACAAACAGGAGGGAAGTTGCAAATGTCACATGGCCCACAAATGCACAGGAAGCGATCGGCAAATGCGCCAATATCATTCCACGTGTAGAAATGGATGCATAATGTGTATACATCACTTTGAATGTAAACCTTAAAATACATATTTACAGAGTAAGTTATGTGTATTTGCAAATCGCCCTGTATTTTTGTGGACGTGACTTTAAACAACACAAATACAAAAATTCACGTTTGTGGGTAGTGAAATATTTGCAGATCATGGTACATATTTGTGGAATGTCTTCTGTGGATTACAACTAATAAAGTCCAATAAAAACGTCCATAATAATCACTTTTGACTGCCTGACATTAAAAGCACATAGTGTGTCCGGCGTGATGTACGTCATAGTTTTGCGAGCTGCCATTCTTTAAATTCTGGGTCAAGTGAATTAAAAACTGCGGTTGCTATTGACGGTAGCTTAGCTTTTTAAAAACAGCGGCTTGGCGCAGGACGTCCTGCATCACCCTAGTGACGATTCTGTCTGACCAATCAGTGGTCTGCAGTGTTTTAGCTCGAGTATCAGCTCAGCTAACTTGGAATCTTGACCGTGGTGGTACCAAGAGCGGAGTGGTTCTGTTGGTACTAGGGTTGGGTATCGTTTGGGTTTCTTCCCGATACTGGTGCAAAATGATGATTTTAAAACGGTGTAGGTGCCTAAACGGTGCGTGAACCGATACTTTAATAAAGCACCGAAAAAAGCACTAAATGACAGTCGACGACATTAAATAATCAAAATCAATCAAGATATTAACTGTAACATTACAGTTCAAAGTATACTTAAATATACAAATATACATAAATACAAAACACTAAACAAATTCACAAAATCAACTACAATTATTCAATACTAAATAACAGCGTGCTAATAACAGCTAAAGACATTTTGAGTTGGTGTTCTCGGTACTCTACAAACTTCAGTCATTCTTTTGCAGAAATATGATCATATCTCCTTCCTATCCTGACTACAAGCTGCACTTTGGCTGGACCTTACGTATGTTTTGCATTTGTCTGTAATTTCTAAAAAACAGCCACCCCGTATTCCTTTAGATGGTTGGCTCCTCTTCACCCTCTACATCCAGCACCCTACACTACTCCCAGTGTGGAATAGTTCACCAGCTGGTTCTCAGTCGGACTCTTTGGTGGTGCCTTCCTTGCTTCCACATTCCCATGCGACTGTTAAACTGTCAAAGCTTTGGTTTTACTTGTGTTCATCATCACTTGTAGTTACTAACAGCTCTGATGAAGGACACAGAGGAGTGCAACTGCCCTGATTAGTGGACGACCTGTTCTACCTCTGAGCCACAGCTGCCCCGATGTTGTTGGGTATTTGTGTTGACTCCCCCCCCCCCCCCCAATTGCTAATTGGCTCCGACAGCCTACATCCACTGACGGTACGCTGCACGTCTAGATGACAGAGAAATACGACACGTTCTGATGAGATCTAGTGGGCTGATCTGCAGCGATGGGTTCGAACCTTGTTAATGGTGTGTCTGAGTGTGTGAGTGCGTTAGATTGAGGGGGGGTGTGGCAGGTGTGATGGCTGGTCTGAGGCTCGGGGTCTGTCTTGGGGTCCACATTCAGGAGGAAGAGAAGAAGATAGAGCAATCGCGGGACTTGGTGAATTGGATAAATTGGCAATTTCTCAGCAGAGATTGTTGTGGAATAACACAGCAAAGTGAAGAACATATGTAGAGAATAGAAATTGAAGTCTATTTAGAATCTTATATTGGCTACACTGCGCTCCACAGTCCCAGCAGAGCAACAACTGGTCTAGGCAACTATCTCTGGAGGAAACCTTGATTTGGAGATTGGATTTGGAGATTTAGGTTGTCACGTCTAGCTAATATGATGGCTGAAGCTGCCGGCTATCGCAGGGTAAGTGCACTGAGTCAGAGTCACTGTAAGAGGAAGGGGGATACTGATAGGCCTGTGATGAGTTTAACACTCAATCTAGACTGTGTCATTGAGATTGTGATGTGAAGCATCGGCCTGGAGTGTAGCTTGCTGCCCAAACGGTTCCACTGCTTCGTTAATAGTGAAACCTAAAAGCTTTTGTTCTCCTCACAAGGACCTTTTGTGTTCATGCAAATCGTGACTCTTAGAAACAAAGTGGAAGTAGTGTGATGATGTTGCAGCGCCTGGAAAACCTTTAAGGGAGGATGTCGGGTGGATGGCCTGATTTGGACACCAGAGATCACTGCTTGAATCCTGTCTCTCATCAACCGTCACCGTTGGTTTCTTTTAACCATGATTAGGATGTTTCCCAAACCTCAACCAAGTCCTTTTAGTTGTTTAAGTTGGACCAAACCGTAACCATATACAGTAGGTGGGAGATCAGATCACACTCATCATTTTTGCAATGATCATATGCATTTTGGAAGGCATCGATGAACCCTGTCACCCATACCATAATATACCATATAATATACCATATAATATCACATAGTACCATATAAGAAAACATGTTGTTAAGGAGGGCGATGGCAGTTGACCTGTTTTATTGTGTAGGTTGGGGGACTTGTGGTCCTCTGTCTCCCTTTTTAATTGTCCTCTATCTAAGGCATCATATGACTGGCCTGGATGTGTGGCTAAATGGGCCAGATACCCAACTCTAAATTATACATGTGAGAATGTGAGTGCCTGCATTAATACAAGCTCTGAGAACAATACTGCTTTATGTGGATACAGCAAGTTTGCAATTATGTAAGTACATTAAGTTATTTCCTCTGAGGCAGGGGCTGGAACACTGATAGAGGAAGTGTTGACTAGGCAGTGTTTCCCCTTAGCGGATGGCTACTACCACACCACATTCTGTTCTCAAATATATCACCTTAAAGTTTCTTTAACCTTTCTTTAAATATTTATCAGTTACTTTTGGAAATCCACATGAACCACTCTTTACATCAGCCTATTTTAGATCTATCGCGCTGCACTTATTTAAAACATATAACATGGTTGACCTGTTACTCACGTTATTTCCTTCTTCCAAAACAGTGGTGAAATGTCAGGAGTTGAGTTTTCATTAAAACTAAATTATGACTGGTGTGTTAACTGCATGCCAAATTAATCAAAGCAGACAAGTTATGACCAGTTGCTGACAAGCAATGTAGAATTTAAAAGGCTATTTTTAAACGGAGTCCGACGCAGCTCACTCCACATAAAACCAACCTGATCCAATGGGAAGGCGTAAAAATAGCACAACATTATAAAGGTGTCACTGATAACATTCAGCCACTAGATGTGGGATTCTCCCTACCTGTGCACTTCATAACTAGTGGTTGCCAGTTCGTTGTACAACCTGCATATTTTATGGTGGAGTGGAGTGAGACTCAGACAGTCATGTCAAGTGATGAATCTATCGTGGTAATCGAGTTGAAGTTATTGTGCACATGTAGCTATAGGCCTACATTAGGTGTGTGTGTGTGTGTGTGTGTGTGTGTGTGTGTGTGTGTGAGACCCACACCCCCTCCCTCTCCCCCGCTGCCGTAGTTTCAGCTGAGAGATCAGCTGTTTTGGCTGCGGAGCATCAAAATATTACCAGAAAGTACTACCCTCCGACTAGGGCCTTTTTTGGGGGGTAAGAAGGCCACAGAAAATGTCCCTAGAACGTATTATTAATAATAATAATATTATTATTATTATTATTATGATTATTAATAATAATAATAATCATGATAATAATAATAATAACACATTTTATTTGTAACGCACTTTACATTTGAAACAAATCTCTAAGTGCTACAAAGTCAAACTTAATTTAGACCCTTGTCCCTGCAGTTGAAACGTAAAGAGCTCCTCAAAAGGTTCTTAGTTCTGGGGGAAAGTTCCTGTGGTGGAAACGGGGCTTTTTTATTCTACGCCAGTAGCTCTGAGCGTAGCATGTTCACCTGGATGTAATCACATTGTGATTACACTAATACCTCATATTTCCTCGGTGCAGACAAAGTCGAGTTTAGATTTAGATTAGGAACTATATAACCAAAGAAGAGAGGAAGATGATGAATCTGAGCAGACATTTGATGTCAGCTGTCAGTAGTTGTGGGTTTTCAGTTCTCCATCCTACGGACACAGTTTGCTCTGTGGTAACTTGCTTTACCAGCTTTCACAGTGGTTATGCTCCTGTTTATCTCTCTTGTGCTTCTTCTGCTCAGAGAGGTTGTTTTTTTCCCCTCAGCTTTTTAGGTGGTCAAAATAAACCCTTTAGTTTTCGATAGGCAGGGAGAACCCTGCTCATGTCCTCTCTATCTTTGTCTGCCTCCAGTGTTATCTCCCTCCTTCACTCCCTCTGGCAGTCTCCCCCACACTCTCTCCATCCTGTCTCCTCTCCTCCCTCGGTGTTGTTGTGCATGAGATGCTCTCTTGCCCTGATGTGACGCCTCGCTGTCCAGCAGAACTGGCAGGAGACGCAGAGAGAGAGAGGGAAAGAGAGAGAGAACAGGGAGGATCAGGTCTAACAGGAGGAGGAAGGAGATGACTGACCAAGAAACTCCCGCAGCCTCCTGCTGATGGTGACAGATTAGGGCTGCTGGAGGGAGTGGGGCCGAGCATATAAATGAGATATTTAGGAAACATGAAAAATTGGCCCAGAATGGGAGCAAACAGCCAGTGGTGGCCCTTGCCTCACGGCATTGAAACTGTTTCCAATCCACTCTGGGGGCTCACGGTGGGCCAAAGGAGGCCAGGCTGTGACCTCTGACCTCCTTACACCTCTGATGTGGACCTGTACCCCATGACATTTTCACTGTGTATGTGTGTGAAATGGAGTGAGGATTAGAGACGAGGGCGGGGCTCTGTGTGTTCACTCTGCTGTGTATCAATGTGCGTGCTACCCAAGAGTGCATCACTTTGCAGTGCTTTTATGTTCCGTCACATTGTAAATGTCAGCTCACTCCGCGCTGCAGGAATATTGACATGCTGCTGCGGGTGCTGCGGTGTTACGGTGCTGGGGTGCTGGGTGCTGCGGTGCTATGGTGCTGGGGTGCTGCGGTGCTGGGGTGCTGCGGTGTTACGGTGCTGGGGTGCTGGGGTGCTGCGGTGCTGCGGTGTTACGGTGCTGGGGTGCTGGGGTGCTACAGTGTTGGGGTGCTGGGGTGCTGCGGTGTTACGGTGCTGGGGTGCTGCGGTGCTACGGCGCTGGGGCGCTACGGTGCTGCGGTGCTACGGTGCTACGGTGCTGGGGTGCTGGGGTGCTGGGGTGCTGCGGTGCTGCGGTGTTACGGTGCTGGGGTGCTACGGTGCTGCGGTGCTACAGTGCTGGGGCGCTGCGGTGCTACGGTGCTACGGTGCTGGGGTGCTACGGTGCTGGGGTGCTGCGATGCTACAATGCTGGGGTGCTACGGTGCTGCGGTGTTGCGGTGCTGGGGTGCTGCGATGCTGGGATGCTGGGGTGCTACGGTGCTGCGGTGCTGGGGTGCTACGGTGCTGCGGTGCTGGGGTGCTGCGGTGCTGGGGTGCTACGGTGCTGCGGTGCTGGGATGCTACGGGGCTGCGGTGCTGGGGTGCTACGGGGCTGGGGTGCTGCGGTGCTGGGGTGCTGCGTTGCTGGGGTGCTACGGTGCTGGGGTGCTGCAGTGCTGGGGTGCTGCGGTGCTGGGGTGCTACGGTGCTGGGGTGCTGCGTTGCTGGGGTGCTACGGTGCTGGGGTGCTACGGTGCTGGGGTGCTGCGGTGCTGGGGTGCTGCGGTGCTGGGGTTGCGGTTCTGCGGTGCTGAAGTGCGGTGTTGCAGTGCGGTGCTACTGTGCTGTGGTTGTGGTTCTGCTGTGCTTCGGTTCCGGTGCTGCGGTTGCGGTTCTGCGGTGCTGAAGTGCGGTGTTGCAGTGCGGTGCTGCTGTGCTGTGGTTGCGGTTCTGCTGTGCTTCGGTTCCGGTGCTGTGGTTGCGGTTCTGCTGTGCTTCGGTTCCGGTGCTGCGGTTGCGGTTCTGCGGTGCGTCCCAGCTCTCCAGCTTGTCGTGGATGTTAAAACAGCCACTTAGCAACTGAGAGGCTCCCAGCAGAGCAGGAGAGAACTCTCTAAAATGCTTCACTAAGCCACCAATCATAACTGTATTAGAACCGGGGAATGAATGAATGAATTATGCAGAGCGGAGACCGAGGCCGAGTGATTGGAGGGTTGGAGGAGGTGAGAGGACTGGGATCAAGGTCAGGTAGTGTGATAGATTATTTTAAATGTGTCCAAGAGCAGAGTTATGCATGACCTGTCCTCAATTAACTTGCATTTATTTTCTTAATTCAAACCCAAAGTAATGGTTGTCACAAACTGATACTGTTTCTCCATGAAAAGAATCCCCCATGATGCAGCAGCTTGTTGTTAGCTTTAATCAGAGTTAGAGATGAGAGCATTAATCAGAGTTAGAGATGAGAGCTTTAATCAGAGTTAGAGATGAGAGTTTTAATCAGAGTTAGAGATGAGAGCATTAATCAGAGTTAGAGATGAGAGCTTTAATCAGAGTTAGAGATGAGAGTTTTAATCAGAGTTAGAGATGAGAGTTTTAATCAGAGTTAGAGATGAGAGCTTTAATCAGAGTTAGAGATGAGAGCTTTAATCAGAGTTAGAGATGAGAGCATTAATCAGAGTTAGAGATGAGAGCTTTAATCAGAGTTAGAGATGAGAGCATTAATCAGAGTTAGAGATGAGAGCTTTAATCAGAGTTAGAGATGAGAGCATTAATCAGAGTTAGAGATGAGAGCTTTAATCAGAGTTAGAGATGAGAGCTTTAATCAGAGTTAGAGATGAGAGCTTTAATCAGAGTTAGAGATGAGAGCTTTAATCAGAGTTAGAGATGAGAGCATTAACTAGCTACAGTTAATCTGCTGGTGACTAACAGTTTGTTATGTTCGGACAATCCAAAAACACACTCTGTCTACCTGTGTGGACTAGTAGAAGTCTGTCTGTGTGGACTAGTAGTAGTCTGTCTCTGTGGACCAGTAGTGTGTCTCTGTGGATCAGTAGTAGTGTGTCTCTGTGGACTAGTAGAAGTCTGTCTCTGTGGACCAGTAGTAGTGTGTCTGTGTGGACTAGTAGTAGTCTGTCTCTGTGGACCAGTAGTAGTGTGTCTCTGTGGACTAGTAGTAGTGTGTCTCTGTGGACCAGTAGTAGTGTGTCTCTGTGGACCAGTAGTAGTCTGTCTGTGTGGACCAGTAGTAGTGTGTCTCTGTGGACCAGTAGTAGTGTGTCTGTGTGGACCAGTAGTAGTCTGTCCAGGCGGTCTGTGTGGACCAGTAGTAGTCTGTCCAAGTGGTCTGTGTGGACCAGTAGTAGTCTGTCCAGGCGGTCTGTGTGGACCAGTAGTAGTCTGTCCAGGCGGTCTGTGTGGACCAGTAGTAGTCTGTCCAGGCGGTCTGTGTGCAGCCCACACTAGAAGAAGAGTCCTCTCTGATGATGTAACACGTTGTAGGAATGTGGTGTTGTTTTATCTCAAATTGGTTCTGAGATTGAAGTGAGAGCTGCTGAGATGTGGACAAAAGAACTCTCAGGATTTTAATTGAAAGAACCCAGCAGAACCCAGCAGAGCTCAGCAGAACCCAGCAGAGCTCAGCAGAACCCAGCAGAACCCAGCAGAACCCAGCAGAGCTCAGCAGAACCCAGCAGAGCTCAGCAGAGCTCAGCAGAACCCAGCAGAACCCAGCAGAGCTCAGCAGAACCCAGCAGATCCTAGCAGAGCTCAGCAGAGCTCAGCAGAACCCAGCAGAACCCTGCAGAGCTCAGCAGAACCCAGCAGAGCTCAGCAGAGCTCAGCAGAACCCAGCAGAGCTCAGCAGAACCCAGCAGAACCCAGCAGAGCTCCCAGCTAACAGCGGGCCTCAACAGATGAGGGTTAAACAGCAGTGGCCCTGTGCAGAGGACAGGCCTGCAGCCCAGTGGCAAGCTGACTGAGCCATGCAGAGAGACTGGGAATAGTTAACCCTGACTGGACTGGACATGCAGACTTCATTCAGCCGTGTTTGTGTGTGTGTGTGTGTGTGTGTGTGTGTGTGTGTGTGTGTGTGCATGTGGAGTAAAACTATGTGACATGTGTCAGCGTGCAGCCAGCAACACCTGCCCATCATGTGTAAGAAGTAGCTGTTTGCTGCTGAGCCTCCAGACACACCGCTCTGCTTCTGTTCCTCTGAGGAGTCCTCTCACTGCACACACACACACACACACACACACACGTGTAGACAGTGGCGTCCTTGCCTACAACCTCCGGTCTGTGTGGGTCACTCTGAGGAGAAGATGACTCTACTTCATAGTGAAGCAGGTTCTAACTACACATTGAAGAGCAGGTGTCAGAAGCTGATGCTGATATCATATATGACATTTGAGAGTTTAAAGAGTTATCAATGTTTTTACATAAATGCATAACATAAACAGTTTTGATAAATATCTCTTAAATTTGTTTCTTATAGAATAGTGACCAAAATATGCAGTGAGGGCGACATTTACAGTGTGAAAATCAGCTTCTCTGGTGGATTACATAGTTATTATAATGGAGACACTGTTTCTACATGACCTCAAACATGTAAATCCACTTTGTATTGTTATACATTGAACATATCACAGCACACAGTGAAATTTAGCTGCTGCATTTAAGCCATTCTAGGATATCAGGAGCAGTGGGCAGCTCCTACAGCGCCCGGGGAGCAGCTTGGGGGGCTGGTGCCTTGCTCAAGGGCACCTTTGCAGCTACCAGTCCACACTCCGTACTTGGTCTGTGCGGGGACTTGAACCAGCGACCCTCCAAAGGTCTCCAGACTAACTTTTACCAAGAATGACCAGTTGTACCAGTGGGCCTAACTTCTTCATTTAGGTGAACCCAAACATTTTACTTTACCTTTTGGTGCCACAATAATACATTTGAAGGGTTTTGTCAGTTCCCATAGGCCTACAGTAGAGATGTCACTATACCAGACATTTAGTAGCTGGTACCAATACCAGTGAAATCCCACCATTCTCTATAGTAATTGGTAAAACACAAAAGTCAAACAGTGTACTTCAACATCCACTCCTTTATTCCTGTTGTTATACTGGTTTTTGTTATGAAGTTAAACAGGTCATAATTCTCTCTATTATCTACTTTATATTACTGTGAAAACATCTCCTTCAAACAACTGGATTTATTCAAGTTTCTCACCAAAACCTACATTTTACACATCATGATAACATTATAATGTACCTTGGACTAATACTCCTATTTACTGATTAGGAACACTTCCTGAAGGCATCCTAGTTTCAACACAGATCTGTTGTTCACAATGTAGCATGATCAGGGAAACAATAGGGTGGGTCACCTGGACGCGTCCATAGTGAGTGTAACAGTCTCCCTACGATGCCGTCAGGTATCCACACCTTCACATATTACGTTGGTGTCAGAGCAGCGTGATGTCAGGAATGTGTAGAGAGTGAGTGGTAGAGTGACAGAGAGAGAGATGCTCTACAGAGCAGATCAGCTGTTTGATCGTCGGAGCAGAGAAGCGGTTAGATTAGCGCTAAAGTTGTCTCGTGTTATTAAATGTTACCGTGTCACACAAACACACAGTCACACTTTTTGTCCTTCCCACGCCGTGGTCAGGTTTTTTTTAGTGTGATGAGGATTTTCTGATCTACCTCTGTTTTAATTAGCTCTTTGCTGTAAATACAAACTCATTCTTCCATGTTTAACTGTTGTCTTGATAAATTCGGTAACATGTATGTTTCCACAGCACTAATTCCATCAGTACAACTACACAGTTGTGACATATCTGCTGCTTTGAGTTTCACTATTGAACAAAAATGCTGTTTTTATTTACAAATGTTGTCACTTCCACTTTTCCATTTTTGATCACTGTTAAGCTACCATCCATGAAACTCGACACTTCCTGTGCAGATGTTTCACATTAAAAGCCTTCCGACTGCTGAAAAGGCAGGGTTCACCCTCCCTTTCCTGTTGGCCTTTTAATGTGATCCAAAGAGTGTTGAATGAGTAACTTGAGAGCAGAGAGCTGGTTGGAGGTGGTGAGTGAATGAGACTGTGGTGTACTTTGTTTATAGCCTAACGTTAGCTTTTTACTGCTGCTGCTTCATAAATCACAAAGTGGTGTTCATTAGTGGAGATTATCTTGCTGAACAAAATGTGTCAGTATCATTAATGTTTGTTTGCCACAGAGATTATTTTCTGCAATAATCCAAAACCCAATGGAACAATCCCATTGGCTGTTAGTGGAGGGAACCAGGGAGATGATCACTTCCTGTTAGTGGAGGGAACCAGGGTGATGATCACTTCCTGTTAGTGGAGGGAACCAGGATGATGATCGCTTCCTGTTAGTGGAGGGACCAGGGAGATGATCACTTCCTGTTAGTGGAGGGAACCAGGGAGATGATCACTTCCTGTTAGTGGAGTGAACTAGGGAGATGATCACTTCCTGTTAGTGGAGTGAACCAGGGAGATGATCACTTCCTGTTAGTGGAGTGAACTAGGGAGATGATCACTTCCTGTTAGTGGAGTGAACTAGGGAGATGATCACTTCCTGTTAGTGGAGTGAACCAGGGAGATGATCACTTCCTGTTAGTGGAGGGAACCAGGATGATGATCACTTCCTGTTAGTGGAGGGAACCAGGGTGATGATCACTTCCTGTTAGTGGAGGGAACTAGGGAGATGACACTTCCTGTTAGTGAACCAGGGAGATGATCACTTCCTGATAGTGGAGGGAACTAGGGAGATGATTACTTCCTGTTAGTGGAGGGAACTAGGGAGATGACACTTCCTGTTAGTGAACCAGGGAGATGATCACTTCCTGGTTGGCCTACAGAAACACATCATCTCTGCAGCGCTCTGTGTTCATGCTATCATGGTTCGTCTACGAGGTTGGCAGACTGACTAATAGTAACCTACCTTAGCTTGCTAACATGTATTTTACGCAACATACATAGAGACGCTCTGTTTCAGCCTGTCCTTCCTGACAACACAGGTAGCAACCAGTGTCATTACTGGGTATCAAATACATGATTGATAGTGAGCTGATGGCAGCAGATGAGAGTGCGTGCACTGCTGCGAGGGTGGCTCACCTGCTCTCTGTTGTGACTGCCCTTCTATAGAAACAGCTGACATCCTGTTGTTTCTATCAGCTACAGTCGCTCTGCCTAAAGACATGCTAGGCACCTTGTCTTTCTCCCCATTGACTTCCATGTCACAGACACTGTCATTCTGAACAAAAAGCACCGTAGTGTGAAGTTGGCTTGAGCCTGCAGACGAGCAGCACAGCAGCAGAGTATCAGTAGAGCAACTGAAAGAGACTCTGTCGAAACAAAAAGAGCAAACACAGTGTGGGTGTGAAATATGAGCTTCTCTCCACCCAAGGCCAACTACACTGAGCTGAAGCTAAACAAGTGTTCATCCTTCAGGAGAGATCAGGCCACGGAGGCTATTAGGATGCAAGCTGTGCAGTAGAGAAGAAGTGACTGGATTGAGCTCAGCAGCGAGCTTTGATCTGAATCAACACTCTGCTGCCATGCCACAGCCACGAGCGTGGCCATGCATACTAAACTTCAGCCCCACTCGCTTCCTCACACTTTCATCATTCACTGCTGGCTGCTCACAACAGCTCACCGTCTCTGCAGAGGCCTGTAGGCTCCAGTTGGGATCATTACAGCGTCTGCAGGCAAACCTTCTCAGCTGTGTTTAGCATTAACGTTGTAAATGGAAACTAAACAAAATGACTTGGTCAGGTTCAGTAAAACATCATGCTTTGGCTTCAAATACCTATGTTAGTTATGTTATTTAAGTTACAGATGGAAAATAGAATAAGTCAACATTGACTTGTGGACATGAACAGCAGCCTCCTGGTTTGTGATACATCAAAAACAAACGTAATCCGGGAGAAAATATGTTTCTCTCATAACGTAATTGACAATGCAGTTTCATTGTCTGGGAACCAGGCTGCTGCAGGAGCACACTGGCTTAGTCTTTTCACACATCTGGGTTTTTCATTTTTATTTCTTTGCTAATGAAATTCACAGAAGGAGCTGTCTGCACAGATTCACCTTTCTATCATTCGTTTTCATGTGTTTCAGTATGGAATGCTATAGAAACACAGACTGTTGCAGTGTTTTCAAATGTAATTACATCGGTGTAGACATGATTCTATCAACATTAAGAGACATCCACCCCATCAAATGGTGGTCAAATCGTATTTTCATCGTCATTGCCATATGAACATTCACGATAAACACGTTGCAAAAGGCTATGTGAAATGCGATGAATAAGAACAATCATTATATTTAGGGATGGTAATTAACCATGCTTCGGGGCTAAAGACTGTAGTATTTATTATCATGATGCAGCCTCTCCCTGCTCTGCGTCGGAGCTTTACACACACATCAACACACACAGCGAAGTCACTGAACAGCTGATCAGAGAGGCCGCTATGGTGAAGTGAACCAGGTGAAGTTGAGTTGACGACTACTAACGTTACACTCGTTACTTTAGTTCCCTCTAGTAATCAGTGTACCAGTTTTTGTGTATTGGGAGTTTATTGTGAAAGAACGGAAGACGTGAAGCGGTAACACGTTGTTATTGACAAGATGCAGACTACAGAGCCTCCGTGTTATTAATTTATTATCTTCATAATGTATAGAAGCAGCGTAACCCTCGGATACATAAGCTAAAACTAAAGCTGTGGTTACTTCGGTATTGGTCTACTGGCAGTGGTTACCTCGGTATTGCTCTACTGGCAGTGGTTACCTCGGTATTGGTGTACTGGCAGTCGTTATCTCGGTATTGGTCTAATGGCAGTGGTTATCTCGGTATTGGTCTGATGGCAGTGGTTACCTCGGTATTGGTCTACTGGCAGTGGTTACCTCGGTATTGGTGTACTGGCGGTGGTTATCTCAGTATTGGTCTAATGGCAGTGGTTACCTCGGTATTGGTCTGATGGCAGTGGTTACCTCGGTATTAGTCTACTGGCAGTGGTTACCTCGGTATTGTTCTACTGGCAGTGGTTACCTCGGTATTGGTCTGATGGCAGTGGTTACCTTGGTATTGGTCTACTGCAGGGGTGCCCAATACGTCGATCGCGATCTACCGGTCGATCGCAAAGGTAGTGTGGGTAGATCGCATGGCATTAAAAAAAAAAAAAAAAAATTATTTATTTTTTTTTTTTAAAAATAGACGTCAGCCAACAAATTGCAACACTGTTTCACCTGAACTCATCTGGAGTGGAGGATGAGATTTTGACACTACAAGCTGACATTCAGCTTAAGTCCAGGGCTCATGGACAGTTCTGGAACTTACTCACAGAGGAAAAGTACCTCAACATGAGGAAATGTGCTACCTCCTTGAATGCATTATTCGGCTCCACTTATTTATGCGAGTCAGCCTTTTCCCACATGAAGATTATTAAGTCCAAATACCGTTCCACCTTGACTGATGATCATTTGGAAGTGTGCTTGAGGCTGGCTATCAGCAGCTACTGTCCGGACTATGCATCCCTGGCTGATTCCATTCAGTGCAAGTCATCAGAGTAAGGTAATGACAAAAAATGTACAGAGTTATATTGTACAATATGGGTTCATGCAGTTATGCAAGGTACACCAACATATATTGTACATATAAAGAATACTCAATATATTTATAAATAAATATATGTTTTGCATTTTTATAGTAGGTAGATCATTTTGACTTGGTCATTTTATAAGTAGCTCGCATGCTGAAAAAGTGTGTGCACCCCTGGTCTACTGGCATTGGTTACCTCAATATTGGTCTGATGGCAATGGTTACCTTGGTATTGGTCTGATGGCAGTGGTTACCTCGGTATTGGTCTGATGGCAGTGGTTACCTCGGTATTGGTCTGATAGTAGTGGTTACCTTGGTATTGGTTTACTGGCAGTGGTTACCTCGGTATTGGTTTACTGGCAGTGGTTACCTCGGTATTGGTCTGATGGCAGTGGTTACCTCGGTATTGGTCTACTGGCAGTGGTTACTTCGGTATTGTTGTACTGGCAGTGGTTATCTCGGTATTGGTCGGATGGCAGTGGTTACCTCGGTATTGGTCTACTGGCAGTGGTTACCTCGGTATTGGTCTACTGGCAGTGGTTACCTCGGTATTGGTCTGATGGCAGTGGTTACCTCGGTATTGGTCTACTGGCAGTGGTTACCTCGGTATTGGTCTACTGGCAGTGGTTACCTCAATATTGGTCTGATGGCAGTGGTTAACTCGGTATTGGTCTACTGGCAGTGGTTACCTCGGTATTGGTCTACTGGCAGTGGTTACCTCGGTATTGGTCTACTGGCAGTGGTTACTTCGGTATTGGTCTACTGGCAGTGGTTACCTCGGTATCGGTCTGATGGCAGTGGTTACCTCGGTATTGGTCTGATGTCAGTGGTTACCTCGGTATTGGTCTGATGGCAGTGGTTACCTTGGTATTGGTCTACTGGCAGTGGTTACTTCGGTATTGGTCTACTGGCAGTGGTTACTTCGGTATTGGTCTACTGGCAGTGGTTACCTCACTATGTGTAAAAGGGACGTCAGAGAAGCACAGAGCTCTGCTGAAAGGTCAAGCTGGAAAGCGCTGGAACTTTACATTTACCACAGTTTGGTTGAAAAGTACAAAGGCCAGCAGTAGCAGCTCTAACAAGGTTTACATAAGTGCTGTGTATTTGTCCATTACATTATGAGAGCAATCCAACCCTGTCAGCACTATGTGATTTAGAGAAAGAATCAGCATGTGGCCCTGAGTGGAGGGCTGATGAGACAGAGCTATGGAAAATCTCATTATTGGTTATTGAGCCCGCAGGCCTGTGTTCCCGCTCACAGCCAACAGGACAGCTGGGAGGCGTCACTACCACAAACATGGCAGCTTCATGTTTTCCATCAAACTGTTGCAGTTGAGCCACCTGGTAAATGTCTCCCAGGTTTAGGGTACCTTCATGAGCCACTGTGGTCAGAGCGCTGAGCGCTGCTCTGAGAGCAGCCACAGGAAGTCTGTTCCAGTCATGAAGGGGCTGTAATGTAATGTATAGTCTACAGCAGCTGCTATATGCTCAACTGGTTCAGCTCCTCTTCTACTCATTCTGGAAACCTGGAAGAGTTCTGTTAAGCTTTTTTAGTCTTATGCTGTATGTTGCGTTGGTAACTTCTTTGTCTTTACATGAGGGAGTTATGAAAGTGAGTTATTAAAGGTCTCTTTACTTCTGAGCATTTTTCAAACTACTGTTTAATTTCTGAGTGTTCTCTGTGCCATCAGTTTGTTTCACAACACTACAAAAATCAACTAACCACAAAAGATTTTCCCCATAATGACCCCGAATAGATCATAATTACCTGTTTCAAGGAAGTGCAACGTCTCTAGGTTTGCAGTCAGTGGGACGTTAAAACATCGATACGGCTGCTGAAGGCAGATAATCAGCAGAAGGCCTGTTGATTTTCAGCGTGTGCACCTGCTCCATGTCTGTCAGCTCCATGAACACAGAGCTGCCTCCAGGATTTCAACAGGGAAACAGGATCAGTATGGATGAACATGTGTTTGTACATTTAGCCACAGAGTTAGTGATTAACAGCAACAAACTCCAGAGAACATGACATGATGAATATGTGCTTTGTATTTGTCGTCTTGTTCCTCTTCCAATGACTTTTCCTTGAAGCTAATGCAGAGCATACTGTATGCTCTCATTAACCACAATCTGATTTTTAGCAATTAAGAATGACGAAAACACATGATTTTTAGCTGGATGATCTATAACTTGTTATTAAAAAATCTTTTCACATTTAATAATTAGTAGACTTATTGTTATTTTAAGGTCCAATGTGTAGGATTTGGTGGCATCTAGTGGTGTGGTTGAACATTGCAACCAGCTGAGTACCCCTCCGCTAACTCCTTATTAGCCAAGACTGCGGTAACGTGAGCCGCCGAGTGCAAAACCGTGGTAACGCCGTTGGCCTCGCTCAGAGGCCATCCATACCATAATAACACTACTGTAGGAGCAACAGGAAGTCAGATGGCGGCTGGCGGTACCACGGTTTACTGTAATACTCTGCGGCTCACGTTACCACAGTTTCACCAGCGTGTCGCAGAACTGCAGTGGCCTTCAGGTAACATAAAGATGTGAAAGTCTCTCCAGAGCTCTCTAAAGTTTGGTGAACTGAAACTCAGACGCTGAAGGGCTCAAATTCAAACTGGTTCTCACAGACAAAGAAGCACCCAAGTAATCACACACACACACACACACACACTGTCCAGACTGCTGTTGACTCATGTGGAGTGGATGTGGAATGATGATGTCATTGCTAAACCGTTAACATGGTAAACTGGGGGATCCAGTCAGCCTTTGTCTGTTACTGACTGTTATTGCAGTTGGCTAGAGGGTATAGTGTTTGGATGCTGGAATGCTCGGCGGTGGCCACTGGCCAGAAGAGTCCCTGGCAGCCGCTGCCATGGCAACCCCCCCCCGACTTCCATTTGTAGCTGTAGATAGAAGGGTAGAAGAGAAGGTGGGAAGAAAGGACAAAAGACTGACGGACAAGCTGAACAAGTGGTAGAGACAGAGGTAAAATAACGGTCAGTTTGTTAGTCACAGATGTGTACGTGTGTGTATTTTAATGTGTGTGTACATGTGTGTATGTGTGGGAAAATGGCTGCCAGTGTGAAGCTGTGTGGTAGCCCTAAATCTCAGGCAGCATTTTTCTCAGCCACTGAACTGCCATTAATCTTGGATGTTTGCCTGTTTGTTTGTAACGGATTATAAGTCGCTGGAACTAATGAGTTTTAGACCTGAACCCTGCTCACTCTAGCAAGGGCAGCGGGGGAGGGTGGGGGGGGCAGATGGACCGACCCAGAGACATGAAATGAAGACGATGAACTCTGCTGGTTGAACCGGCACTAGCCTGGCTAAACAGGATTACACTCAACTTACTGTGTCCATACCAGACGGCCATTGTTTTCAATCAGAGTGTGACGGACGGTTCAGCCACACCGACATCTGTAACAGCCAAATCTCAAAGTCACTTTAGTTTCAGTTAAATCAGCAGTTAGTGAGTTCGCTCACGGAGGTGAAGTAAATTCATGCAGCGATTTCGAGTTCAACTTTGGTAAACTGTTGATGTTGATCATACGTTGCCGTAGATAGCCGAGACATGTCGGATGTGCCAGCTCCTCATGGGGGAACCAGAGGCCTGTACTACGAAGCGAGTTCAACATCCCATATCTTCTCATCTGGCTTCACTAACCCTAACAAACAAGATCCCGCTAAACGGTCCTACGACGCTGGTTATCAACTCGCTACGTCAACCCAGAGTTTCTCAGTCTGGTTATGAGCGCGTTCACATGAACGGGCTGGTGTTTGCAGCATCTGACCAATCACAGACATGAACAAGTCGACTGTCAGCAGACAGACAGACAGAGTGGCACATTTTACAAAGGAAGAGCAAACTATATTAGACAAATACTAAGAAGACACAGCTCCAATGATTAGTCCATTCATCCATTAATCCATTCATCCATTCATTCATTAGTCCAATCATCCATTAATCCATTCATCCATTACTCCATTCATCCATTCATTCATTAGTCTATTCATTCATTAGTCCAATCATCCATTAATCCATTAATTCATTCATCCATTTGTCCATTCATCCATTCTTCCATTCATCCATTAGTACATTCATCCATTAGTCCATTCATCCATTAGTCCGTTCATCCATTAGTCCACTCATCCGTTCTTCCATCAGTCCATTCATCTATTCTTCCATTAGTCCATTAATCCATTCATCCATTAGTCCATTCATCCATTCTTCCATTCATCCATTAGTCCATTCATCCATTCTTCCATTCATCCATTAGTCCGTTCATCCATTAGTCCATTCATCCATTCTTCCATTCTTCCATTAGTCCATTCATCCATTAGTACATTCATCCATTAGTCCATTCATCCATTAGTCCACTCATCCATTCTTCCATCAGTCCATTCATCCATTCTTCCATTAGTCCATTAATCCATTCATCCATTAGTCCATTCATCCATTCATCCATTCTTCCATTCATCCATTAGTCCATTCATCCATTAGTACATTCATCCATTAATCCATTCATCCATTCTTCCATTCATCCATTAGTCCATTCTTCCATTAGTACATTCATTCATTAATCCATTCATCCATTCATCCATTCTTCCATTCATCCATTAGTCCATTCATCCATTCTTCCATCAGTCCATTCATCCATTCTTCCATTAGTCCATTAATCCATTCATTCATTAGTCCATTCATCCATTCATCCATTCTTCCATTCATCCATTAGTCCATTCATCCATTCTTCCATTCATCCATTAGTACAATCATACATTAATCCATTCATCCATTCATCCATTCTTCCATTCATCCATTAGTCCATTCATCCATTAGTCCATTTATCCATTAGTCCATTCATCCATTCATCCATTAGTCCATTCATCCATTCATTCATTAGTCCATTCATCCATTCATCCATTCATCCATTAGTCCATTCATCCATTCATCCATTAGTCCATTCATCCATTAGTCAATCCACAGGAAATTATTTGTCAGCTATTTGGATAATTACATTAGAAATACATTTTTGAAGTAAACTTCTCAAACATTCTCCACGTCCGACTTCTCTTGTGAAGATTTGCTGCTTTTCTTTCCTTTCGATGTGCAACTAACGAACTAACTAACTAACTAACTAACTAACTAATTAACTAACTTGAATTTCCCTCGGGATCAATACAGTTACTATCTATCTATCTATCTATCTATCTATCTATCTAGTAAAGTGAAAAGCTTCAGGTTGTGGACTTTTTGTCGGCCATAGAAACAATCTGAAGACCTCACGTTGGGCTTCAGGAATTTATGATAGGCATGCTGACATTTTATAGACCATAGGATTAACTGAGGAAATAATCAGAATATGAATTGATATTGAAAATAAACATTAGTTGCAGCCCTACATTACTTTAGAATTCTCCCTTTCCTATCCAACGTTCTTGGGCCTGGTTGGATTTTAGTGCGTCGACTGGAAAAGAAGGGCGACCTACGGAGCTCTAACGAGTGGCCAATGTTTAACTGTACTTAACCAGAGAGGGGTTAGTTATTAAACCATCTACATTTGTAACTTGCCTGCTTGTGCTGTATAGAAAATACAAATGAATAAGTTATGAGCCAAGGATAAATAGGCCATGTGTTTGTAATAGCTGTGAGCAGTTTAACAAAGCAAAGGTCAGAACTAGAGGAACATTTCCTCTAATGAGCTGTTTGGCTCAGAGCTCCTCTGCCACTCATCCATACAGATGCTCTTCAGCTCCTTTCACATGCACTCTTATCTGAAGTGCTTCTAAGCAACAAGAGCAGGAACTAGACTGGAAATGACATGTATCATGTATGGATGTTTTCACTCTAAATCGATGATATTGGATCATTGATCATTCAGTCGATATATGGATCCAGATCGATGGGTCCTGACATCCCTAGTAGCCACTTAACATACGAAGCATATGTGACTTGCTAATGATAAATATGACTGTAATGCAAAATGAATAATATTTGAACCTCTTCGTTAGGGAGAGAAATGTGATCTACTAGCTGACTAGCATAGCATAGAATACAGTTACTAGTCTTTGACCTAACATTGTTTTGCTCTCCAGATTGCTTCACTTTTCCACAGAAAGAGTTTGGAGGACATTTTAAATAAGGGTTAGTGTTTATTTTAGTGTTAAAATATAATATGACAAATCCATTCTTTATAACGTCCATGACTTCACAAGAGTTGGGGCGCCAGGGTAGCTCATCTGGTAGAGCGTGCACACCATGTAGGCTGAGTCGTGACTGCAGCGGCCCGGTCTGATTCCAGCTGCAGGTCATCCCCCATGTATGTGGGGGGGATGAGAGTCTCTTTGGGTAATGAATCCACTGTAATGTAGCTTTGAAAATGGGCTTGACATAATTTGATTTCCTTGACATCTTCAACCCTGCTGGACACACTATCATGAGCTCATTATAAACAGCTTTGATCAAACTCTCAGAGACGTTATCGATGACATCTACTGTGTTTCCAGACGTAGTTTATTAGCACGAGGAAGCTACAGCATATATAACCCTGAGCCCCCCCCGTTACATTTGTCCTCACTGTTTGACAGTTTCACATGTGTGTTCTGTGCGATGCTGACATTGACAGAAATATTCAAATCCAAGATGCCATTTTTGTTATGGCTGGACCATTACAAATGGAAATATTCTCGATGTGTCGCGCATCAGTTTGACTTATTTGCTTTCTTTGGAAGCTGTGAGACCTTGGCTAGAATTTAAACTAACATTCTGCGTGTTTGAACAGCGCTCGGCTGTGTTTGCATTTGTGCTGACGGACCCCACCGGTGGGTCCGACATGGTTGAAGAGGTTACACAGAGAACATCGTGGTTCAGGAGGTTCTGTTACTTCTAATGCAATCTTCTCTGTGGTTTTCTCAGGTTATGTGCTGTCGACTGCTTGAACAGTTTGAACATAGGGCAGAAACTATCAGATATTCCTCCAACCTGCTGGCTCACTGCTCACAGAGTGGGAGAACAGCAGGAATTTATTGTGTGCTGGTTTTGTTGTGTTGTGTTTGTGGTTGAGTGATTGAGGATTAGCGATGAGCCAATTGAAGCCTCTGTGTTGATAGGTTGTATAATCTGGTGGCATTATGTAGCTGTATGTTGTGGTGATATTGTTCGGCTGTGGTTCCGATGCCCCCAGACTGCAAACAGGTTTAACAACAAACAGTCTTTCTGATCTGGAATCTGTTTGTGTCATGTTACCTTGTTGTAGTGGGAAACATGATCTCTGAGAGATGGAGGAGGTAGGGACACACACACACACACACACACACACACGCACACACGAGCACACACGCACACACACACACACACACACACACACACACACACACACATACACACACACGCACACACGCGCGCACACACGCACACACACACACACACAAACACACACACACACACACACACATACACACACACACACACACACACACGGCACTTGAGAATATGGAGTTATTTTTTTCGTTTTACCTGCACTTAGGTTCCTGTCCAGATGTTCCTGCTCAAAACAGCTGTTTTTACAATAATAGTGTGTAAATGTGTGCATGCTAGGCATCGTGAGCATCTATGTGAATATATGTTTTATTGTTATATCTGTACCACCCCAGGCCATTACTAAGAAACAGGAGCTTTCTCCTGATGATGGCAGCTCCTTCAGGTCAGACCAAGAGTGTCATGTGCTATAAATACGAGCCTGATTGTGCTAGAGTTCCCTCTGAAGAAGAGGAGCTGGTCTTCAGCATTCAGCCGTGGCTCAGTCCCACGGGGACAACCCCTCGTTACTACTGAGCCAGCACTTCTGTCGATGGCTCTAATTTACACCCAGGAGGATCTCGAACCCTCAGATCTGCTCCAAATGACTCATGGTTGGCTTTGACATTGTTTTCAATCAGGAACCAGGCTCAACAGTATCTTGTTCTCTCCCAATATCTTTTTCTTCAGCTTCTCACTCCATCCATCTTGCATCCAGTCAGTTGTCAGCCAGTCCCGGTTGGCCCCATTCGTCTTGTCTCACCTTAACACATTGTGGCTGCTATGGCTTCAGGCTTCTCTTCTGCACCAGGCAGCCCAGTCAGAAATCCACCCACACTCAGGACTAAAATAGGCTCGCTATTGCCTTGCACACTCTCTACACCTCATACTGTTGAGGATGGCTGCAGTTTCTCAGTGAAGTCTGAAAGGCTTCAATAAATCTAACCCAAAGTCTGTGAATGTTGTTCTAAAATACTGCCTTGCTTGCATGCTTTAAGTCAGTATGTGACTTTTTAGAAATATCCTGATGTAGAGAGAATGTTCAAGCTCAGTGTTTGTGTGGGGACTCCAGCCAGTCAGAGTCCTCTTTATGACCTCAAGAACTGGTCAACATTTAGCCCATTTCCACTGCAAGAACTTGTGAAAATGTGACATTTGGCCATTGTTATGGTTTCCACTCTTCTCCAGCTGTTCCTGGGAATCTGGGCACTGCTCAGGAGATGATATTTAATGCTGTCCATGTACTGTCAGGGATCGCCAGCAGTTCTTTAGATCGTGATTAGTCGCGAAAAAAGAGGATGACTTCCTTGGCCCATGATACTCCCTTCCACCAAGTTCCATAATCCTGCTGGAAAACAGACAAACAAACCCAACCGGAAACACAACCTAACTAACTAACTAACTAACTAACTATAGAAGATGTCAAATATGAAGCTCACCAGTCACAAACCCACTCATTACTTGCTGGCTGGAGAGAGAATACAATAAGTAAAACACTCTTATTTTGACACGAGCAGACATGTGATCAATGATCATCAATCCCATTATCAAGCAGTATGTGTTTCTACTCCAGTAACAAGGACACCATCTCTCTCAGTCTTCCCACTAACTTCCAACCTGCAAACTCTGCAATTACTCTCCACGAAAGCCCGACCAGCAGGAGGTATTAATACCGCTACTCACACTAGTGGAGGAGAATATTCCCCACCAACATGCACACTGTTGCTCAGTAGCTCAGTAGTAATGATGGCATGCTCATCTAGTGCACATTGTAGTCTGATGGCAGCGCGCTGATTCCATGAATTCCCCTGTCTGCTCATTAGGTAACAAGTGAACGTCAGTTTGCCCGTGAGTTTGCAAGTTGTGATGATATTATGTGTTTGTGGTGATGCTGGAGAGATGTATTATGGGATGTAATTGGCTGATCTGGTGACAGAATGTGTCCCCAGATGGATCTCTGTCTCCGCAACCAATTTAGTCATTTAGTGACTTTTAGTCCAACAAATACATTTCAGTGGCGCACGTGCAAACTGCTGTTAATCAGGGAAGCACCAATACCGATGCTCGATCAGATATCGGGCCGATACTAACTCACATAGATGGATCGGATATCGGGCCGATACCAACTCACCTAGATGGATCGGGTATCAGGCCGATACCGACTCACATAGCTGGATCGGGTATCGGGCCGATACCGACTCACATAGCTGGATCGGGTATCGGGCCGATACCGACTCACATAGCTGGATCGGGTATCGGTGACAATGGAGCCGATCTATTTAATTCAATTCTATGTTCATATATTATATACATTATATACTGGAATTTTAAATCCTGTTAATTTTGAAGATGTTTTTACCAAGTGGCTGGTGTATGATTTATTATGTTAATACTACTTAACAATTCACTAAATGTATATCTATGTGTTTATTGGTTGAAGTCCAGCCTGATGTTTCCTTACACATAATGAATGATCCAGTCACCTCCACACAGTGAGGCATACAGCTGATTAATTAAACACTGGTATCGGATCGGTACATGGTATCGGCCGATACACAAAGCCCGGGTATCGTTGTCGGTATCGGGACTGAAAAAGTTGGAACGGTGCATCACCGTTGATTTGATGTTGATATATTTTAAACTGATATTTGTAACATTATGATTATTTTGTGTGGCTGTCTATGGACAGAGAGACCCATTCAATGATGACGGTGAGAACCACCCTGAGATCAGAAGACTAGGAGTGGGACATTTTTGTGGGATACTTGTCAGGACACATGCAGTTATCATTGCAAACATGTATGTGTAGGTTCTGTGTGTGTGTGTGTGTGTGTGTGTGTGTGTGTGTGTGTTAGTGAGAGAGTCACCAGCCTATAAATAAGTCAGGTCTGCAGGGTGTTTTCTGACTGCTGTTAGAACACTAGCTAGGCAGAAATCACCGGGGCTGTTAGCATGCTAATCTGCTCGCTCCATTTATATTCATGCTGCAGTTCTATTCCCACGGCTGGAATGTGTGTGTGTGTGCGTGCGCGTGTGTGTGTGTGTGTGCGCGTGTGTGTGTGTGTGTGTGTGTGCGTGTGTGTGAGTGTGTGGGTGGGTGTGTATTTGTGTGTGTGTGTGTGTGTGCGCGTGCACTTCTGTGTGCGTGCGCGTGTGTGTGTGTGTGTGTGTGTGTGTGTGTGTGTGTGTGTGTGCGTGCACGTCTGTGTGTGCGTGTGTGTGGGTGTGGGTGTGTGTGTGTGTGTGTGTGTGGGTGTGTGTGTGTGTGTGAGTGTGTGGGTGTCGAACAAACAGAAATATAGTGAGTTAGAGAAAGAGTGAAATCTATTTTCAGATTAGCATATAGGAAATACATGAGTGGGTGTGTTCTTGTTTGTTGCTCCGTATGTGTCACTCACATCTGTGTGTGTGTGTGTGTGTGTGTGTGTGTGTGTGTGTGTGTGTGTGTGTGCCGTCTCCAATGCCTAAATTGATATCCATAGTGTTTGTGTTTGTGTGGCGTCTTAACAGCAGAGCGGCAGACTCCCAGAATGCATTATTCATGGCATTAGATGACACAAAGATGCAAATTGAGTCATGGAGAAATGAATCCCCACCTACTTCAGCTGAGACTCAACACGTTCCTCTGCTCAGTGATATTAAGCCTTCTGCTTCACGGCCCAACCCAGTGAAACCAGAGAGTGATGCTGGGAGCTGGTACTGGAACAGGGTCACAGCCGGACCACATAGACAACCCAGTGAAACCAGAGAGTGATGCTGGGAGCTGGTACGGAACAGGGTCACAGCTGGACCACATGGACGAACCCAGTGAAACCAGAGAGTGATGCTGGGAGCTGGTACTTGAACAGGGTCACAGCTGGACCACATGGACGAACCCAGTGAAACCAGGGAGTGATGCTGGGAGCTGGTCCTGGAACAGGGTCACAGCTGGACCACATGGACGAACCCAGTGAAACCAGAGAGTGATGCTGGGAGCTGGTACTGGAACAGGGTCACAGCTGGACCACATGGACGAACCCAGTGAAACCAGAGAGTGATGCTGAGAGCTGGTCCTTGAACAGGGTCACAGCTGGACCACATGGACGAACCCAGTGAAACCAGAGAGTGAAGCTGGGAGCTGGTCCTTGAACAGGGTCACAGCTGGACCTCATGGACGAAACCAGTGAAACCAGAGAGTGATGCTGGGAGCTGGTCCTGGAACAGGGTCACAGCTGGACTACATGGACGAACCCAGTGAAACCAGAGAGGGATGCTAGGAGCTGGTACTGGAACAGGGTCACAGCTGGACCACATGGACGAACCCAGTGAAACCAGAGAGTGATGCTGGGATCTGGTCCTTGAACAGGGTCACAGCTGGACCACATGGACGAACCCAGTGAAACCAGAGAGTGATGCTGGGAGCTGGTACGGAACAGGGTCACAGCTGGACCACATGGACGAACCCAATGAAACCAGAGAGTGATGCTGGGAGCTGGTCCTTGAACAGGGTCACAGCCGGACCGCATGGACGAACCCAGTGAAACCAGAGAGTGATGCTGGGAGCTGGTACTGGAACAGGGTCACAGCTGGACCACATGGACGAACCCAGTGAAACCAGAGAGTGAAGCTGAGAGCTGGTCCTTGAACAGGGTCACGGCCGGACCACATGGACGAACCCAGTGAAACCAGAGAGTGATGCTGGGAGCTGGTACTGGAACAGGGTCACAGCTGGATCACATGGACAAACCCAGTGAAACCAGAGAGTGATGCTGGGAGCTGGTACGGAACAGGGTCACAGCTGGACCACATGGACGAACCCAGTGAAATCAGAGAGTGTTGCTGGGAGCTGGTCCTTGAACAGGGTCACAGCCGGACCACATGGACGAACCCAGTGAAACCAGAGAGTGATGCTGGGAGCTGGTCCTTGAACAGGGTCACATCCGGACCACATGGACGAACCCAGTGAAACCAGAGAGTGATGCTGGGAGCTGGTACTGGAACAGGGTCACAGCTGGACCACATGGACGAACCCAGTGAAACCAGAGAGTTATGCTGAGAGCTGGTCCTTGAACAGGGTCACAGCTGGACCACATGGACGAACCCAGTGAAACCAGAGAGTGAAGCTGGGAGCTGGTCCTTGAACAGGGTCACAGCTGGACCTCATGGACGAAACCAGTGAAACCAGAGAGTGAAGCTGGGAGCTGGTACTGGAACAGGGTCACAGCTGGACCACATGGACGAACCCAGTGAAACCAGAGAGTGATGATGAGAGCTGGTCCTTGAACAGGGTCACAGCTGGACCACATGGACGAACCCAGTGAAACCAGAGAGTGATGCTGGGAGCTGGTACGGAACAGGGTCACAGCTGGACCACATTGACGAATCCAGTGAAACCAGAGAGTGATGCTGGGAGCTGGTCCTTGAACAGGGTAACAGCCGGACCATATGGACAACCCCAGTGAAACCAGAGAGTGATGCTGGGAGCTGGTCCTTGAACAGGGTCACAGCCGGACCACATGGACGAACCCAGTGAAACCAGAGAGTGAAGCTGGGAGCTGGTCCTTGAACAGGGTCACAGCTGGACCACATGGACAAACCCAGTGAAACCAGAGAGTGATGCTGGGAGCTGGTACTGGAACAGAGTCACAGCTGGACCGCATGGATGAACCCAGTGAAACCAGAGAGTGATGCTGGGAGCTGGTCGTGGCACAGGGTCACATCTGGACCACATGGACGAACCCAGTGAAATCAGAGAGTGATGCTGGGAGCTGGTCCTGGAACAGGGTCACAGCCGGACCACATGGACGAACCCAGTTAAACCAGAGAGTGATGCTGGGAGCTGGTACTGGAACAGGGTCACAGCTGGACCGCATGGACGAACACACTCCAAGAAAACAACACAGCTCATGGAAAAAAGATGAATAGAGGTGTGAAGGTTTAACACTTGATGACATCGGATTCAAACGCTGTCAGATAAACAGAGAGGTTCTGGTCTGGAAGGTAGAAAGTCTGATTGACAGTTAAAGGGATGTCCCCTAATTCCTGTCCTGTAATGGATCAATGAGTATGGTCGGTCGTACTCGTGGCTGTGCAGAATTCATTCTGAGATGTTTGCATGGCTGTTTCCTTTCATACTGAAGTACTCGAGTCCAGTCTCAGTCTTGATTACGGTCTGTATTATCTTGGACTTGTCTTGGTTCTTGTAGGTGTTTTGACTCAGTCTCAACCATCAGTTCTGCTTATGACAGTCTTTGGTCTTGACAAGTCCAATTGGCCTTTTGCTTTGCTGTCAGTTCCCCATGCTTTAATATCACAGCAGTGTTCTTGTGTAATATACAAGTGCAGATGCATACTTCGGTACCAAGTATCGGTACCTTTTGTATGGTGCTGTTTTTTCTACCGCAGTACTGTAGGTACGGGACTAACGGCGTCTAAAATCTGAAAGGACACCGTAAACTCGCTTTTTTTCCCCTGATAATGCTACATTGTGAAAAACACATCCGAGTCAAGTTTTTATTGGACTTTTATAGTTGTAATGCACAGAACATCATGTACCATGATCCACAAATATTTCAATATCCACAAACATTGTAGTATTTTTGTATTTGTGTTGTATAAAGTTACATCCACAACAATATATGGCGATTTGCAAAAACATAGAACTTATGGTATAGGTTTACATGTGAAAAGTGACATTACACAAAAAGTGATATATACGCATTTGTGCATTCATTTGTACACGTGGAATGATATTTGCACATTTATGGATCGCTTTCTGTCGGTCTGAGGGCCACGTGACATTTGTAACTTCCCTCCTGTGTATTTACTTAATTTAGTCCAATTGGTACCGCAGCAGATGTGTAGAAAGAATCTGTACGTATGAGGTGTATTTACTGGCGACAGTGCTGCTGTATGTGCACTGTGGCTGCTGTATGTGCACTGTGGCTGCTGCGTGAGTGATTGGATGAGCAAGCTGCAGACCAGGTTTACTGAGTGGCCAGACCTCTACAAACGGCTGGACATCTGGCATGTCATGAGGAACACTTTCGTTCTGCATTATATAAACCTCAATCCTGCCGGGGGGGCAAGAGATGCACAAACTATGACTTTTTTTTCCTTAATAAAAATATTTCCATATATAAAGATGTTAAAATGCCACAGGAGTGACAAAGGGCGCTGCACATTTGTGTTTTCTTCTCTTTTTCACATTTTCCTCTAATATTTCCTCTTTTTCCTGTTGTAAATACAGATGTTTTCTTTTAATGTAAATGGACAGGAAATGTAAACTGCGATGCATATACAGAATATATCTGGACTGATCAGCTCAGATTCCACTGGAGGTGTCTGACCACAGCCCTGGATATGGATACACATTTTATGTCCCGTAGTGTTGCAGTCAAACACACCGACCCAACACATTGTTGAGATTTGGGAGGTGTGCACTTCGGCTCCTCTAAAACATGTTTGCTGTTTTGTGGAGATGTTTTGACAGATCAGGTAGATTCTAACATTATTAAAGTGACACCATGTGCACGTAAGTCTCTCTACTGTTGTTCTGGCCGTTGGGTTTCAACCTGGATTTATTTAGAATATTGAAAAACAATGTTGTAAACTCCTCAATCTGACCTGAGACATCCTGATCATTATGCATTATTCATTAATTAATCATGTTTGATATCTTTATACACTGATTTTTCACCTCGGCAGATGTCGATGAAGTACAGTTGGGTAATGTGAGATGTCATCAGACAAAATGATGAGTAGACTTTTTAACTGAATTCATGGTCTCCTGATGTGGCAGCAGTCTCAAGCCTCAGTCTGTCCATGAACTATCAGTCTCAGCCAGCCAGATGAATTATTGAGCAGCACATTGTTTATTGGCCTCAGGAAAAACTACAGTCCCATCAGGAGAAGCCCCCGAAATGATTACCCCAGTTTTAATCTCTAATCTGTGGATACATTGCCAGAGAAGTCTTCTTGGTATGGGAGAGAGAAAGTCATTTTCCTGTTATAAAGGTGTATTATTATTATTTTTAATCAAGCATTTTATATTTAGCCAATGGGTGTTGATTTTATCAGCTGTAGTTAATTAACTTTAATTCTGTGAATTGACCACACTGCATTGGATTCATAATTAATTTGAAGTTGTTTCCTAAAGCAGCTGCTCACTGTAGTTTTTATCTCAAACAGGAGGAAATAAGTGCATTTGTTGGGGACTATTTTCAATAGTGGGTATTTACAGCAGCAGGATGGTGTGTGTGGGATTGAGTCAGAATAAACTATAGGTTCATGGTGGTGAACAAACAACAGTGATCAGGCTCACTGATGTGTTTTAATGGAGAAGAGAAATCAGACTGTGATACTCACACAGCCTGGTCACATGAAAAGGCGTGTGCAATAAGAACCCCGTTCTTTCTTTAGTCCTGTCATATTCACAACCCGTATCCTGTACTGACTGTAATGTAAACACATTTGTGTGAATCTGCTCCGCTCAGAGAGACGTAGAATACAAAGAGAGAGAGAGACTGCTGATGATGGATGGAGGAGGCGGAGGACGGGTCCAACAAACACAGGACTTCAACCAGGAGACTGCTGGTTGGTTGTGTAAGTTGAGTTGGTGACGTTGGGTGCATGTTTTCTGTACTGATGTTACGTTGTTTCCTACGTATTTTAAGCCCAACCATGATGTTTTTCCTAAACCTAACTCGGTGGTTTTGTCGCCCCCTGCTGGGACTGCACCTTCATACAGACGTGTCATATTTACGCCTCGGCGAGACAAAACTTGACACTGACACGCTGTCCTCTCGTGGACAGGCGGGTATCGGGTTGACTTTAGATAGAGGCCTTCAGCTGATTCTTAGGTTTCTCCATCTGATTGCTTTAACAATGAGAACCCTGAATACTGTCTCTAATGTGTCCCTCTGTCCTCTGTGAAGCGTGGGATTCACAGAAGGGCAGTCTGAATTTGCAAAAAACAATCTCCACTGACCAATCACAAGAGTGTATTATGTGTGTGTGTGTGTGTGTGTGTGTGTGTGTGTGTGTGTATGTGTGTGTCTTGTTAGTATGCTACATTAGCATGTGAATTTGCCTCGGGCTCCACTGACATGTTGCTGTTGACAGCCAGTTATGTTCCATGTCCCAATCACTAACCACCTGTACCAGTGGAGATCTGATAACAGCTCACACAGCTACATGTGAACTGTTACTAAACATTCTGAGTGTAGACCCACCCAATGACCCTATACTAAACATTCTGAGTGTAGACCAACCCAATGATCCTATTTTACTAAACATTCTGAGTGTAGACCAACCCAATGACCCTATACTAAACATTCTGAGTGTAGACCAACCCAATGACCATATACTAAACATTCTGAGTGTAGACACACCCAATGACCCTATACTAAACATTCTGAGTGTAGACCAACCCAATGATCCTATTTTACTAAACATTCTGATGTGTAGTCCAACCCAATGAACCTATAATAAACATTCTGAGTGTAGACCAACCCAATGATCCTATTTTATTAAAAATTCTGAGTGTAGACCAACCCAATGACCCTATACTAAACATTCTGAGTGTAGACCAACCTATTGATCCTATTTTACTAAACATTCTGAGTGTAGACCAACCCAATGACCCTATACTAAACATTCTGAGTGTAGACCAACCCAATGATCCTATTTTACTAAACATTCTGAGTGTAGTCCAACCCAATGACCCTATAATAAACATTCCGAGTGTAGACCAACCCAATGATCCTATTTTATTAAACATTCTGAGTGTAGACCAACCCAATGACCCTATACTAAACATTCTGAGTGTAGACCAACCTAATGATCCTATTTTATTAAACATCCTTAGTGTAGACCAACCCAATGACCCTAAACTAAACATTCTGAGTGTAGACCAACCCAATGATCCTATTTCACTAAAAATTCTGAGTGTAGACCAACCCAATGACTCTATTTTATTAAACATTCTGAGTGTAGACCAACCCAATGACCCTATACTAAACATTCTGAGTGTAGACCAACCTAATGATCCTATTTTACTAAACATTCTGAGTGTAGACCAACCCAATGACCCTATACTAAACATTCTGAGTGTAGACCAACCCAATGATCCTATTTTACTAAACATTCTGAGTGTAGTCCAACCCAATGACCCTATAATAAACATTCTGAGTGTAGACCAACCCAATGATCCTATTTTATTAAACATTCTGAGTGTAGACCAACCCAATGACCCTATACTAAACATTCTGAGTGTAGACCAACCTAATGATCCTATTTTATTAAACATCCTTAGTGTAGACCAACCCAATGACCCTAAACTAAACATTCTGAGTGTAGACCAACCCAATGACTCTATTTTATTAAACATTCTGAGTGTAGACCGACCCAATGACCCTATACTAAACATTCTGAGTGTAGACCAACCCAATGATCCTATTTTACTAAACATTCTGAGTGTATACCAACCCAATGACCATATACTAAACATTCTGAGTGTAGACCCACCCAATGACCCTATACTAAACATTCTGAGTGTAGACCAACCGAATGATCCTATTTTACTAAACATTCTGAGTGTAGACCAACCCAATGACCCTATACTAAACATTCTGAGTGTAGACCAACCCTATGATCCTATTTTACTAAACATTCTGAGTGTAGACCAACCCAATGATCCTATTTTACTAAACATTCTGAGTGTATACCAACCCAATGACCATATACTAAACATTCTGAGTGTAGACCCACCTAATGACCCTATACTAAACATTCTGAGTGTAGACCAATCCAATTACCCTGTACTAAACATGTCTGCACAGGGGCTGTGGGAAGGGCCACCATCACCTGGGTGAAATACCTCCACAGATATCGGAGGGATTGGCAAAAAAAATGGTTCATTTGGACATTTATGGACCCAAGACGATGAATACTGATGACTTTCCATCTCAGCGTGCCCAGTACTCAAATACCTGCTCAACTAATGACATTTCCGTAGGTACCGCTGGTACCGCTGGTACCGCTGTAGAAAAGCAAGTTTTGGTTTTTGCTTTTTGTGAGATCCCTAATTCCTTTTAGAGTTAGTTAGTTTGGTTTCTCTGAAAGTAAAGATAAGGTTGATGTTTTTATTGGGCAGTTGTATAGTAGCTCTGCTATATGTATATATACTGTATATATATATATACTTTATATACTAGGTGTGTGTGTGTAAACATATGATCAGTCAGCCTGCTGTAGAATACATGGAGCTATAGGCACTGAGCTGATCCATTTGTCTGATTGGCTGCCTACAGGGTTGTTTCAGCCTGTGATTGGTTGCTCATTCCCAGGCTGGAGTCTTCATCATGTTGTGGGTAACCTCCCTGATGAAGCTGATGTTGATCCTGTATCAGTCCACTCACCTGTTGTTTCTCTGTCCTCTAATCTTCAACATTTGGTCTCATGTTGTTTCAGCCTTTGGAATTTTCCATCAGCGCTTACAAAGTTTTTGTAAAGTTCTCTGTTAACATAACTCCCGTCACTGCTTGATATCCTCAGAATGAATCTCAGTTTGAGAGAGAATACACATACACACACACACACACACACACACACACACACACACACACACATCAGAATCAAAATCAGAATCAGAATCAGAAAGGTGTTTATTGCCAGGTGTAAGAGGTATACACTATGAATTTTCTTTGGCATTGTTGGTGCAAGACAAACTGTATAATAACAAAAGAATAGATAAAAAACGTTAGAATAAAATAATAAAAATGTAAAATTTACAAATTACAAATAAGCTATAAACATGATATAAAGATAGTGCAAATATTGAGAGAGGGGGGAGAGTCAGTGTCGGCAGGGGGGGGGGGGGGGGGCAGTAGTGAGTGTGTGAGAGAGAGACAGTCACAGGGGGGCGGATGGGCTGTTGGAGAGCCCCACTGCCATGGGGAAGAAACTGTTTTTGTGGCGTGAGGTTTTGGTCCTGATGGACCTTAACCTCCTGCCAGATGGCAGAGTCTGAAATAGATGGTGTCCAGGATGGGAGGGGTCGGCCACAATCTTCCCTACCCTACTTAAGGTCCTGGAGGTGTACAGCTCCTGGAGGGAGGGAAGGTTGCAGCCGATCGCCTTCACTGCAGCACGGATGACCCGCTGCAGCCTGGCCTTGTCCCTGGCGGTGGCAGCGGCGAACCAGACGGTGATGGAGGAGGTGAGGATGGACTCGATGATGGCCGAGTAAAAGTGCACCATCATGGTCTGTGGCAGGTTGAATTTCTTCAACTGCCGTAGGAAGTACATCAGTGCAGCCCTGCCACGGTGTCTGTCTGTCATGATTTAATAAGTTTGCTGCCATTTTGGAACGTCAGCAAGAAGAATTTACTGCTAATTAGTTTAGAGGTGAACTTTTGACCCGCTACCCTCACCGTGTGTGTGTGCGTGTGTGTGTGTGTGTGTGTGTGTGTGTGCACCGCCAAAATGTCAGCTATACACAGGAGGTGGGAACATATGGCCCTATAAAGCAATCCAATGGCTGTTTAGCACCCCCACCCCCAAACACACACTCAGTAGCTCCGACGATGTGTGTGTGTGTGTGTGTGTGTGTAAAGGTGTGTATGAACATCCTATCAGCTGAATGCACTGCTGTAGGTTCTGTAGGTTCTGTAGGTCAGCCTTGGTCTGGTTCCTGTAACCTGCCGTATATATAGCATATATAGAGAGAGAGAGGAGAGCAGACAGTGCTTCTCTGATGAGCCGCCCTGTTAGCGTTTAGTAGCTTTAATAGCTTTTAATCAGCTCTGCTTTTCATGGACAAATGAAAGCACATCCAAGGTGTGTTACCATCGGTGGTCTCTCTACCATTTTCTCTGAAGACCATGATAAAACTTCTCCCTGCATCACAGAGCCCCCCCCCCCTTCTTCTCAGAGTCAAACGTCAACACGGCAAAAAGATGAAGGGTGTCTCTTACACCTGGCAGACACACAGCGGCACACGCACAGCGGCGCACGCACGGCGGCGCACATCGCAGCACAACTGTCGTTGCCAGTTTCAGACCTACACAGAACCTCTTGCGGTAAGGTGACAGTGGTAACCACTGCTCCACCGTGCAGCCTTAATAATAACAATAATAATAATAATAATTAATAATTAATAATAATAAAAACATGTTATATTTTTGTTGTATGGCCTGGCTCAGGTTCAACTCTTTGTAAAACAGATTTTCCACTGTGAAATGTTTCCCTCTCTGAC
The DNA here is from genome assembly GCF_015220745.1 of Sebastes umbrosus. NCBI lineage: Eukaryota > Metazoa > Chordata > Actinopteri > Perciformes > Sebastidae > Sebastes > Sebastes umbrosus. The sequence goes on along the minus strand of NC_051275.1, from coordinate 504,697 downwards.
TACCGTTACTCTACCATTACTCTACCGTTACTCAACCGTTTCTCACCGGTCTCCACCAGAACCGCACTGTTGTTTGCTATCGTCACCTGACAAACTCCCTGCAATCAGTTCTTCTTCGCTGCTCTAAACAAGTAGTTTCCAGTGGCAGCCATGCTACCTCCAGGGCCACTGCACAGTGAAGGCTGCTGTTTTGGAGCTGCGTAGAAGAATTGATTTTCTGGTTTAACAAGTTGATTTTTTTCTGGGTTAATAAATGATTTTATCGGATCAGTGCATAGACTGGCATACTCGCCGATACTTGATACCGAACTTTGGGCAGTATTAGATGCATATCGGAACAACGTTTTTTCTCTGATCCGGGGCTTGTTTCAAGCTTTGAGCCCTTAATTATCTTAAAAAGATATTATAACTTGTTACTGAAATTGTAATACTGGTTCTGAGAATTCTAAACATGTTTGAAGTCAGAATTTCCTATTTCCACCATCTTATCACACTATGACTTTTAATTCTATTACATCATACATGACATTGACCGAGAGGCAACCGTTGCCCCCCATGGGATGGCCTAATGACGGGTTTCCCTTTATGGCCGCGAGGGGACTCTTCCCCTCCATCCTCCCGGGCCCCTAACACTGTGTTTCAAAGAACCCACAGATATTTTAAAACCATTACAGCTAAGCAGGGTAGCGACACAAATACCAAAACAATCCTCTATCTTCTGTAAGTGAAAACAGTTTAGATACGAGCATGCTTTTGCTTTAAACAAGCAAATTTGGTGATTTTCACTTGTAAAGATTTCTTGAAATAAGTCAGAATGTGAAGACACCAGAAGTCCTAAAATAAGATCAAATCTGACTTTCTCGACTCCTGGTAATCAGAATGAGTTCACTTCAAAGCAGCAGTGGGTAGAAATGGAGCACATAGGATTCTGGAGTCTGCCGTCTCTGAGCAGCTGTCAATCACTCGCGAACTCTGATCAAACGGTCAAACTAGACAGCGCTGATCAAATATGAATCAATATTCTGTTACTGTAATGCCTATTTCTCTCCTCAGATGTTCTCAGAATCATCTTTTAGTGTATTGTTTAGCTGTAAAATGTGTCAAATAAACATAAAAATAAAAAATGTATAACCTTATTTCAAGATGATGGCAGTAGCAGTTGTTAAATATAATGACATTTTCCTACATATTGAGAAAAGAAATCTTAATTTTGTTCTAGGATCTAGACAAATGAACTTGTTTTTAGTGTAGCTGTGCTGGTTTTCAGATATCTGTGGGCTCTCTGAGACTAGATATCTTGAGGCTTTGTGATGCTAGTGTGATGTCCATATCAAACACAACTATAACTATAACAAACTAAACTATACTGATGTTGTCCAACATCAAGTCTCACTGTCTTTGATCATGTGACGAGACAAGACCATGGTGTGTGTGTGTGTGCGTGTGTGTGTGCGGGCACTGGGGCCCGTCGTAACATCACCGCTCCACCATGACAACGTACAGCAGTAACATGCTATTTGCACATTGTTGCATCAGTATTAACAATCTAATAATGTCATATGGAATAATATAGAAGTACTTGTACTTTAGATACTTTAAGTACATGTTTCTGATAATACTTCTGTTCTTTTCCTTCAGTAACATTTAGAATGCAGACTTTGACTTACATTGATGTACTGGTATTGTATTACTTGTTCCACCACTGCATGCAGCATGTTGACCTGTCTGATGACCTCTATCATCCACGTGTCCGTTGTATAAATCCTGTTTAGTGTTCCAGAGAGGACCAGGGACGCTTCATTACTTCTTTATTTTAGGCCCTGTTCAGACCGGTATCAACATGCGTCCTCAGTGATCCCATCACAAGTGGACAGCTTTAAGTACATCTGTTCACACCTGGTATTAGAAAGCATCTCCAGTGGCCACTTGTGATCTGATCTCACTTCCCCGCTCTGTATGCAAATAATCACGTAGTAAACACACGGCTACTACAGCAGCCGCTGTGACGTAATACTACAGGAATGTCAGTAGTAATATCCTACATATTCATGACTTCTGCTACATTTTATTAACATCAAAATAAAGGTTATTGTATCGGCGGTCCCCGGGAACCGCTGCCTTTGCCAGACAACAGCGAGCAAGGAGCTCAGTGAGCGGGCAGGAGACACAGCAGGCGGATGGATGGACGGACGGGTGTCAGCTCCGCGCAGAGCAGCGGACCAACAGCACCGACACGTCTCTGTCAGTCTGATAATAATGCACTTCCGGTTCCCCGTCTGATAGTTTGTAGATATGTAGCTTATAGATGAGATCTATTTAATAAAATAGAGACATGATACAGTAGAGCACAAAGGCTCGCGTCAGCCTGTCTATCCACCTGAGGAGATCAGAGACCAGCGGATCCCAGCGGGACATCAGCAGAGTAGGCCGTCCTTAATGTGGCCCAGACCACCTCTGAATGTGGTCTGAAAGATCCGATCTCAATGTGACTTGATGTGAGCTGTCCACTAGTGATCACCCAAGACACATGTCAATACCAGGTGTGAACAGGGCCTCTGATAGTACAGTTTTTTGAGCCGGGATCCAGTGCTCATTAGAGGCAATGCAGTACCTTAAACCAGTCTTTAGTCCAGGCCTAAACACTTTATCAGACATCCCTCCTCCTCTTCCTCCTCCTCCTCACGGTTCACCTCCCCATCCTCCTCTTCCTACTCCTCCTCCTCCTCATCCTCCTCCTCCTCACGTTTCACCTCCCCATCCTCCTCCTCCTCCTACTCCTCCTCCTCCTCCTCATCCTCCTCCTCCTCCGAATCACCTCCCCCTCCTCTTCCTGCTCCTCCTCCTCCTCCTCCTCCTCCTCCTCCGCCTCCTCCTCCTCATCCTCCTCACGTTTCACCTCCCCATCCTCCTCCTCCTCCTCCTCCTAATACCTCCTCACCCTCCTCCTCCTCACGTTTTACCTCCCCATCCTCCTCCTCCTCCTCCTCCTCCGCCGTCCTCGTTTCACCTCCCCATCCTCCTCCTCCTCCTCCTCCTCCTCCTCCTCCTCCTCACGGTTCACCTCCCCCTCCTCCTCCTCCTCCTCCTCCTCCTCTTCTTCCTCACGTTTCACCTCCCCATCCTGCCCTTCTTGTTTTCTGTTTGCTGCCCGAGACCTCTGGGGACACTTGGAGGGACACGGAGGGGATAATGTTACATGGGGAGCCCAAAACTAGAGAATAAGCTTCAACACACACACACACATATACACACACACACACACACACACACACACACACACACAAACACACGCACACACACACACACACACACACACCCACACACGTAAGTCTTAAATGGATCCGAGCTTCCAGAGCAGAACAAATGGGCCCAGTAGGAACAGAAGCAGAGGAGAGGGGTGGTCTGGACCGAGCTGGAGCTCTCACGCTTATAGTGTATACAGCTCTGCAGGGACACACACACACACACACACACAGACACACACACCCTCCAGCTGTCCCCCTGCCTTTCCTCTGAGCCACTGAAGTAAATGGGGTGTCGAAGTCAGTCTTATGCAATTATTTCTGCTCCTCTGCAATGCACCCACTCTGAAGTGTGTGTGTGTGTGTGTGTGTGTGTGTGTGTGTGTGTGTGTGAGAGAGAGTGAGATAAAGTGTATCTCCTCTCATCGTAGCAGCACCCACGCCTCTCTGGTGAAATATGAATACTCTGTGCACCACTGGAACATGTGAGGCATCCCGCTGCATGCAGCAGCAGAGCAGCATGAATATGGATGAGGGGGGGGGGGCTGATCCAGCTGCCAGATGACCATGAGCACCGATAGCAGCTCCTCGGGCGGCCTCAAGGTCAAAGCTGCTTTTTCAGTGTGTGTGTGTGTGTAAGGTATGGAGGAGATAGCAGTAGTTGTCCTTGGTGCTCCAGTATCTTCTCACAGAGAGCAGAGAGCCTCAGAGACACAGATATGGCTGCTCCTTTACTCTCATTATCTGTGTGTGTGTGTGTGTGTGTGTGTGTGTGTGTGTGTGTGTGTGTGTGTGTGTGTGTGTGTGTGTGTGTGTGTGTGTGTGCGTGTGTTTGTGTGTGTGTGTGTGTGTGTGTGTATGTGTTTGTGTGTGATGGTGTGTGTGTGCGTGTGTGTGTGTGACGGTGTCTTGGAGCTCCACCTCTGTCCCATGGTGTCTCCTCAGCTGTGTTGTAGATGGAAGCCTGTCACCGTGAACATGACAGAAGAGGGTTTACCTTCCTTTTTAAATCCATGTTGTTCACATCACAGAGTCCCATATGCACATCACACATGTTCTTATACTATATCTAACTCATATCACTATTATACTATATCTAACTCATATCACTATTATACTATATCTAACTCATATTACTATTATACTATATCTAACTCATATCACTATTATACTATATCTAACTCATATTACTATTATACTATATCTAACTCATATTACTACTATATTATATCTAACTCATATTGCTATTATACTATATCTAATTGACATTACCATATATGTTTTATTACCATGTACATATGTTTTATATGAAAGATACAACTCTGGTCTTCACTTCCTGGGTTTTAGAAAATGTTTCTATTGAAGATCATCCAGTGAGCAGATCCTTCTTCTCTCTCCCAGTCCTGTGAGAGGATGTAGCTGGAACTATAGCATTGATCGGCTACTACAGCAGTACTGTACTACTACAGCAGTACTGTACTACTACGGCAGTATAGTACTAATACGGCAGTACTGTACTACTACGGCAGTACAGTAGTACTATAGCAGTACAGTAGTACAGTACTACTACAGCAGTACAGTACTACAACAGCAGTACAGTAGTACAGTACTACTACAGCAGTACAGTACTGCTACGGTAGTACTGTACTACTACGGCAGTACAGTACTACTACAGCAGTACAGTAGTACAGTACTACTACAGCAATACAGTACTACTACAGCAATACAGTACTACTACAGCAGTACAGTACTACAACAGCAGTACAGTACTACTACAGCAGTACAGTACTACTACAGCAGTACAGTAGTACAGTACTACTACAACAGTACAGTACTACTACAGCAATACAGTACTACTACAGCAGTACAGTACTACTACAGCAATACAGTACTACTACAGTAGTACAGTACTACTACAGCAGTACAGTACTGCTACGGTAGTACAGTACTACTATAGCAGTACAGTAGTACAGTACTACTACAGCAGTACAGTACTACAACAGCAGTACAGTAGTACAGTACTACTACAGCAGTACAGTACTGCTACGGTAGTACTGTACTACTACGGCAGTACAGTACTACTACAGCAGTACAGTAGTACTGTACTACTACAGCAGTACAGTACTACAACAGCAGTACAGTAGTACAGTACTACTACAGCAGTACAGTACTACTACAGTAGTACAGTACTACTACAGCAGTACAGTAGTACTGTACTACTACAGCAATACAGTACTACTACAGTACAGTAGTACTGTACTACTACAGCAGTACATTACTACTACAGCAATACAGTACTACTACAGTAGTACCGTACTACTACAGCAGTACGGTACTACTACAGTAGTACCGTACTACTACAGCAGTACAGTACTACAGCAGTACAGTAGTACTGTACTACTACAGCAGTACAGTACTACTACAGCAGTACAGTACTACTACAGTAGTACTGTACTGCTACAGTAGTACAGTACTACTACAGCACTACAGTAGTACAGTATTACTACAGTAGTACTACAGTAGTACAGTAGTACAGTAGTACTACAGCAGTACAGTAGTACTACAGCAATACAGTAGTACTACAGCAGTACAGTACTACTACGGTGTTTACTACAGTACTACTACAGGTTTACTACAGTACTACTACAGCAGTACAGTAGTACTGTACTACTACAGCAGTACAGTACTACTACGGTAGTACAGTATGCAGCTTTTCCACCACATTTAGAGAAATGTTTCTTATTAAAGTGAAACCACTTGTGTAGAAAAGTATTAAGTTACTCAACTTTAACAGTTCAAACTGGACTCTGCAAGAGTAATGAACCAGTTCAAATGTTCCATCAGAGTACAGTATAATATACAGTAGAGTAAAGTACAGTATGGTCAGCAGCTCTAGAGCTGTGCTGGTGTCAGACCTATCAGTCAAAGGGTCACTCTGTTTTTCATGTAGTAGTCATGTAGTCATTAAGGACTACTGAGGGAAGCAGTCAGGTAGCATCAGCTCAGTAGGACTTCATGAATCAATATGGCAGCTGGGTGGATCCAGTCACATTCATCACATTGTTGTTATACTGTATAAATAAATAATGATAAAGAATAACTTCAGTTGGAGGATAATGATCAACTGGTTTTCACCTAAATATGTCGTATCACCAAATAACCAACAGTGAAAGGTTTGTCATGTCATTTTTATACAGCTATTCTTTTATTAGACCGTTTGTGATATAAACTGGAAAAAGAAAGTTCGGAAACTTGTGTTTGGTGGATTATTTCTCTGTTGTTACAATGCTAATGGTCATTGTATTTTACATGGTTGGAAAGCCTGTTTATTTACCGTCACAATGATGTCCAACTTGTAAGGATCATGCATTTGTGGGATGAGCAGCACAGCTGATTATGTGGGTAGCGCCCAAGAAAAATTTGCCAAAATGCTCTGCCAATGGTAAACAGTGTATTCTCCTGTTGGTGTTGACTCTTGTTTTGAGTTGTTTGGTGGATTGGATGATTGAACTCTCTTTCAGTAACAAGGAACAAACAAGACATATTGGCAATTTGACACTTTATTCATTTAATACACCGTCAGGAGCCTCAGTAGCGGTGGAAGATCCATACGCAGCCACAACATCCTGGCACCTCCTCCTCATGCTGGTCACCAACCTGGTCACACGTTGCTGTGGGATGGCGTTCCATTCCTCAAACAGGATTCGTTGCAGGTCAGCCAGCGTTGTTGTGTTGGTCACTCTAACATGTACAGCACGCCCAAGCTGATCCTACAAGTGTTGAATTGGGTTGAGGTCTGGACTCTCGGCAGGCCGTTCCATTCTCTCTACTCCCACATTGTGGAGGTAGTCTGTGATAACCCTGGCTCTGTGGGGGTGAGCGTTGTTTCTTGGAGGATGAAGTTAGGTCCCAGATTGTGGAGGTATGGGATCGCCACTGGCTGCAGAATCTCAATCCGATATCTCCCTGCATTGAGATGGCCTTCAATGATGACAAGCCTTGTTTTCCCAGTGAGGGAGATGCTGCCCCACACCATGACACTGCCCCCACCAAAAGCTGTTACTCCATCGGTGCAACAATCAGCATAGCGTTCTCCACGTCGTCTCCATACTTTCACCCTGCCATCCAACTTTGGCAGACAGAACCTGGACTCATAACTGAACATGACATTCCCCCACATGTTCAGGTTCCATTGTCTGTGTTGTCGACACCAGCGCCAACGGGCCTGACGGTGAAGGGCAGTCATTGCAGGCTTCCTGGTAGCCTTATTAGAATACACTGTTTACCATTGGCAGAGCATTTTGGGTGCTACCCACATAATCAGCTGTGCTGCTCATCCCACAAATGCATGATCCTTACAAGTTGGACATCATTGTGAAGGTAAATAAACAGGCTTTCCAACCATGTAAAATACAATGACCATTAGCATTGTAACAACAGAGAAATAATCGACCAAACACAAGTTTCCAAACTTTGTTTTTCCAGTTTATATACATATATCTACCTGGCGCCGCTGCTCCGTGCACACTGGCTGTGACGGCTCCATCCACCTCGCGGCAATTACCTCATTAACGTTCTGGTTCCCTTATAGCGTTGGGATTAAACGTGAAATATTGCCTAATAGGTGCGCTTGCTTTTCACCTCCACAACAAATCCTCTGCCTCCTACTGTTACTACTCTGAGCTGACGGACCAGATGCGTTCACGGTCAGTATGTAGTGTCCGTCGTCTGAGTATCGATTGATAACATGCCGCTGATACGCCAAAATGAACTAAATGGGTCAATTCTTTTTATTTATTACTTAAAGGCTACATGCCTCTGTTTATTGTAATGTTCAAATGTTTTAATAAAAGAGTGCGTGTTGAATTACAGTACAGGGGATTTATTGTTGTTGTTTCATGTTTTTTACCGTGGTATCGAATTGGTATCGAAAATCGTGGAATTTCACTGGTATTGGTATCGACTACTAGATTTCTGGTATCGTGACATCCCCGATATATATATATATATATATATATATATATATATATATGCTGTATATACTCCAGTGATTTTACAGATTGTGATCAGTTGACCTCATTAAGAGTACTACTCTAAGAAGAACAACTACAGTATGTCATTTGATACTAGTGTATATCAGCAGCATGTATGGAGAGTCAAGTTTCCAATAATGGTAAATAAAGACTATAATTAATAATTAATAATTATCATTAGTCAGTTGTCATTAGGTCTGTAGTTACAGAGGGCCATAGTGACAGTAGAGAATGTCTGGACGGAGCAGGTAACCAGAGAACCCCCCCCGTCCCCCCGTCCCCCCCGTCCTCCATCCTGTTGTTGAGCTGTAGAACAGGTAAGTGATTTAACAGACCTGCCCTCTCTCCTCTCCTCCCATAATCCTCCACTTGGGGAGGTGGGGGGGTGGGGTCTCATGTTCCACACCAGCAGCTGGATGGGGGAGGAGACCCAGTGTGTGTGTGTGAGAAACATTGCTTCATTCTCTGCTGCCATTTTGTCCTCAGAGCAGCACTACTAATGTGTGTGTGTGGGATTCTCCACATGGTGCACACACACACGCGCACGCATACACACACACACACACACACACGCGCGCACGCACGCATACACACACACACACACACACACACACACACACACACACGCGCACGCATACACACACACACACACACACGCATGCACGCACGCACGCACGCACACACACACACACACATACACACACCTGTTGCAAACGTCAATGGAAGATGACTTTCTCTCTCCTCTTAATCATTTAGAGGGTGTGTGTTCTCTCTCCTCTTCATCGTTTAGAGGGTGTGTGTTCTCTCTCTTCATCGTTTAGAGGGTGTGTGTTCTCTCCTCTTCATCATTTAGAGGGTGTGGGTTCTCTCTCCTCTTCATCATTTAGAGGGTGTGTGTTCTCTCTCCTTTTCATCGTTTAGAGGGTGTGTGTTCTCTCTCCTCTTCATCGTTTAGAGGGTGTGTGTTCTCTCTCCTCTTCATCATTTAGAGGGTGTGGGTTCTCTCTCCTCTTCATCATTTAGAGGGTGTGTGTTCTCTCTCCTCTTCATCGTTTAGAGGGTGTGTTCTCTCTCCTCTTCATCGTTTAGAGGGTGTGTGTTCTCTCTCCTCTTCATCATTTAGAGGGTGTGGGTTCTCTCTCCTCTTCATCATTTAGAGGGTGTGTGTTCTCCTTCCTCTTCATCATTTAGAGGGTGTGTGTTCTCTCTCCTCTTCATCATTTAGAGGGTGTGTGTTCTCCTTCCTCTTCATCATTTAGAGGGTTTGTGTTCTCTCTCCTCTTCATCATTTAGAGGGTTTGTGTTCTCTCTCTTCATCATTTAGAGGGTGTGTGTTCTCCTTCCTCTTCATCATTTAGAGGGTTTGTGTTCTCTCTCCTCTTCATCATTTAGAGGGTGTGTGTTCTCTCTCCTCTTCATCATTTAGAGGGTCAGTCTCAGTCTGGACCGGACGAGTGGATCTCAGTAGTCCAGCCCCCTCTAGCCTGCCAACAGTAGTAGAGTAGCGGCTGCAGTGAGCGTGGCTCTCCACGTTCGTCATGCTGCTGACCGCACATTCTCACGACTGGTCTAGAGTTTGCGGCACGGTCCGCACATTCTCACGTCACGTTGATTTTTATCCATCCCGGCGTGTGCGTGAAACACAGCGTACGCAACATTTTAGTATGTGCGCACCGTTTATACATGAGGCCCCTGCTGATTCTCATGTTATTGATCCATCTTCCAGATCTCTGCAGTAATATAATATATAATGGTAATAGAATACTATAAGTAATATATGCTACATATACTGTATATGTTTTTCCCAGTAGAGCAGTACTGGACCTCACCGGGTTCTGCTTTGTAACACCAAATATGACCTGAAGTGGTTAAACTTTGACTTGTCTGATGTATTTCTCAGCAGTGGTAGCAGAAAGACAAAGGTTGGATTGTGGGTAATTGAGTTTTTCTGGCCCAATGGATGCCTGTCTGCTGACTGATGTGTTAACCACAGTCGGTGCCATCGTGCTGTAGTTCTCTGTATGGATGAGATAATACTCCTCCTGTCCTCCTGTCCTCCACCTCTCATGCTCTCTATTCCTCTCGTCTGTCTCTCTGTTTGTCCTCCTACTCTCCTTCCAGACAGAGCACGCTGTCATTATCACAGCAGGACACGAAGCTGTCCCAGTGTTCTGACTGTGAGGTCTCTTAAATCAAATCATCCAGTCAGAATAATAAATAATATCATATATAAATCTGTTATTATAGAGTTGTGTAAAAACAACAGTGCATACACAACACACAACAGACAACCAGTGAACCAAGAGTTGACATCACACCAGAGCAGCTTAAAACACAGCTTATGTTGGCTCTGGTGATGTGTGTGTTACCTGTCCCAGCTCTGTACTGTAGGTGTCCATCACATATACATCCATGCATGGCTGGTAGATGTCCATCACATATACATCCATGCATGGCTGGTAGATGTATGGAGGGATCGTGACTGTGTTACAGCTCATCCACGCTGCTTAAAGGTAAAAAAGACACCGAATGGTTCCATGCTGCTATAAAAAGTCTCAAAATGTCCTTTTAATGTTGAGTAGCTCGGTCCGTAGGGATTTGGCTTGGGAACCGAAGGGTTGCCGGTTCAAGTCCCCACACGGACTAAGTACGGACTGTGGACTCGTAACTGGAGAGGTTCAGGCCACTGAGGTGCTGGACCCCCAGACTGCTCTCCGGGGGCTTTATAGTGGCTGCCCACTGCTCCCAACATTACAGTGGATTAAATGCAGAGACTACATTCCACGCTGTGCTATGCTGCATCACAATAAAAGCTGATTTACATTGAACTTTTTTACATTTGTGTCCTCCCTTCCACTCATTCAGAGCCTTAACCCTCATCCTACCAGCTGGCCCCCTCAATCCCCAGACCTCCACTCTTTGTCATGTCACAGCTGCTTTATTCTATCGTTCCTATTTTCATGTCATTGACTGATGACTTCATTGTTTTCTGTTTTAATTAGTGCTTCTTAAAAAGAGCAATGTGTCAGGGTCCTGGGGACCCCAGTCAGGACCAACTGTAGCCTGTGCAGTTCAAATAGATCAGATAGAACAGATGGATGAAATGTTTGCTGTGGCTCCAGATTTAAAGTCTGACACACTATCAGGTCACAATCAGAGCTCAAACTACAGGGCTTGGCTTGCAGAATGAACCTCCTGCCGTGGGCATTAAAACAAGAGTTTCATATGGAGCTGTGTTTCTGGATGACCAAATGTAATATCTAGATATTAACATGAGGTAGGGGTGGGCGATATATTGAATATAGTCGATGTATCGCAGCTTGTCCCACGCGCGGTATATAAAATGACTATATCGTGAACATCGAATACAAATTGTCATGTAATGTTTTTAAGCCATCCCGCCGGCATGAGACTCGCTTTGGCATTTCCTTCTCTCCCTCTCTTCCCCGGCTCCCTCTCACACACATCACAGACTCCGCCCCCATCCAGACCTCTCTCCTGGGTGAGTGTGTGCAGCGTTTTTACCTGCATAGAGAATCACGAGGCAGCCGCCTCAGTTAAATTTCGCTCCGCCTCCAGCTCTCGATAAAACTCTGACGGGTGTCTTCATGGAAAACTCTATTTTCTAACAAGCATTGCTAGATGGATTTTAGTCAGTTGTAACTGCATGTGTGGCATTACGCCGTTGTTTTGGCGCTGTAACAAACAGCACAGTGAACCAGAAGCCGCTTTGGTTTTCGGCGGATCGCTGCACAGCGGGAGCAGCAGTGTTACCGCTGGTAACGTTTTCACCACCACAGCAAAAAAAAACACTAAAGTAAACAAAACCCCTTTCCCTCCAGTTTGATGTGTTAATATCGTTTTATATCGCCAGTTGGCGTTTATTAATTTCGTTACAAGCGTCAGTCTGTCAGAGTCTTGTCAAAGCTGCTCTATCCACCTCTTTACATGTGTGCCGTGAAGAGTTTCATAATGATAAATACTTTTACACTTCTGGCTGGCTGGCTGGCTGGCTGGCTGCACACACACTGCTGTAGTTCGGCTCGGTAAGGCCCGGGGCTGGGGGGGTGTGGCTTGTGGCTCCGCGGGGCCGTTGAGGGCTCGCTGTTCCCTCTCTCGCTGCGGGGAGGGGCGGTCCCTGCTAAGTACTATAGTACAGTACTTGAGTAGACTACAGTCCACCACTGCTAGAGCACAAGATTAAAATTGTTCCAAAAGAAACCACTAATGAATATAAACAGTAAGGTTTGAAAGCAGACATACAGTGTGCTGCAGTGACTACACGAATCATCATATTGGTGTGATTGTGTCCATCAAAAGGTTAAATTGAGCATTTATGAAGTGCTTAGAGGATATTCGAAAATATCGCAATATATATTGTGTATCGCGATTATAGCCTAAAAATATTGCAATATTATTTTGTAGGCCATATCGCCCAGCCCTAACATGAGTTATTGTTATTAATACGGCTGACACTCGTCCAGAGAAGACAGCCAGGGGACAAGATAGAGGGACTGTGGAGCTGTGAGGGTGTCCACGCCTGCGGGTGTTGGTTTGAATGCAGCTAATTGGACAGAGGACATGTTGACTGCTAGTGTTGTCCTCTGTGTGCTCTGAGTCATGGTCTGGGTAAAGAACTAATGTCAGCCTGCTGCTGTACATTATTTTGTTGCCTCTGTCAGCTCCTCACTGTGTGTGTGTGTGTGTGTGTGTATGTGTATGTGTATGTGTGTGTGTGTGTGTGTGTGTGTGTGTGTGCTGCATTGTCAGCATGTGAGCTGGTAGCTAAGGCAGAATAGCTGTTAACATGTAGCTGTGTATCAGCAGGGTCAGCGGCGGCGGCGGCGGCGGCGGCGGCGGTGTGTCCAGGGTGTGCAGGCTGCTGTTTGCCGCACAACTCAAGGCCAATTAGCCTGCAATGAAAAGCTAATGAGAGTGTTTAGAGCTGACAGTAAGTGGGGCGTCTCTGTGGAGAATGATAGTGCTTTTCTCTGTCGCTATCCCTTGTGTGTGAGTGGTTGGGGGGGCAGACACAGGCTTGTGGGGTTTCCTTGTATAGAAACAACATGGTAATTATGCACTTAAGAAGAAACAGATGAGTTTAAATGATTTCAGTTTCCAGGGTGTCTGCAGTGTCTTCAGAGGAACATCAAGTTTAACTCTGCTTTGTCCATCAGTACACACTGCACACGGCTACTACACACCGTGGTACAGCCGCGCACGGCTACTACACACCGTGGTACAGCCGCGCACGGCTACTACACACCGAGGTACAGCCGCGCACGGCTACTACACACCGAGGTACAGCCGCGCACGGCTACTACACACCGTGGTACAGCCGCGCACGGCTACTACACACCGAGGTACAGCCGCGCACGGCTACTACACACTGAGGTACAGCCACGCCGCACACGGCTACTACACACCGTGGTACAGCCGCGCACAGCTACTACACACCGAGGTACAGCCGCGCACGGCTACTACACACCGAGGTACAGCCGCGCACGGCTACTACACACCGAGGTACAGCCGCGCCGCACACGGCTACTACACACCGTGGTACAGCCGCGCACAGCTACTACACACCGAGGTACAGCCGCGCACGGCTACTACACACCGTGATACAGCCGCGCCGCACACGGCTACTACACACCGAGGTACAGCCGCGCCGCACACGGCTACTACACACCGTGGTACAGCCGCGCACAGCTACTACACACCGAGGTACAGCCGCGCACGGCTACTACACACCGTGGTACAGCCGCGCACAGCTACTACACACCGAGGTACAGCCGCGCACGGCTACTACACACCGTGGTACAGCCGCGCACGGCTACTACACACCGAGGTACAGCCGCGCACGGCTACTACACACCGAGGTACAGCCGCGCCGCACATGGCTACTACACACCGTGGTACAGCCGCGCACAGCTACTACACACCGAGGTACAGCTGCGCACGGCTACTACACACCGAGGTACAGCCGCGCACGGCTACTACACACCGTGGTACAGCCGCGCCGCACACGGCTACTACACACCGAGGTACAGCCGCGCCGCACACGGCTACTACACACCGTGGTACAGCCGCGCACAGCTACTACACACCGAGGTACAGCTGCGCACGGCTACTACACACCGTGGTACAGCCGCGCACGGCTACTACACACCGAGGTACAGCCGCGCACGGCTACTACACACCGAGGTACAGCCACGCCGCACACGGCTATTGCACACCGTGGTACAGCCGCGCACGGCTACTACACATCGAGGTACAGCCGCGCACGGCTACTACACACCGAGGTACAGCCGCGCCGCACACGGCTACTACACACCGTGGTACAGCCGCGCACGGCTACTACACACCGAGGTACATTTAAACAGGTGAGTTCTATAAACTGTTATCATGAACAGAGAAATGATCTCTACAGACCAACAGCGTAAACCTTTGTGCTGTAAAGTGGGCCGTTTGAACATGGAGGTCTGAGGGGGTTGACTCCCTTTTAGAGCCTCAAGTGGTCATTTGAGGAACTTCCACGTTGGCTTCATTTCTCAGCACCGGAGGTTGCCGCTTGGTTGCACCTTAACAAAGGTACTTCTCAAGCTGTGGGCGGTATATTCTAATGAGCCTGCATGTGACATAGCAAGGGAGCCACATGTGATTGTCTGGTTGAATCCCATGTTTTCTGATCTAGACAGCCCATAATAAGCTGACTGGGGTCTGATTTCACAGTTTGTAGGTTGGTAGGAGCTCCACACACCCAGATGGATGTGACCAATCACTGAAGAAGGGAGTTTTCATGATACGTCCCCTTTAAGTCTCTGTTGCTTTATTTGCCTGGCAAACAGAAAATACAGTCAAGCAATGCAGTTACTGCATGTAAAATAGGAAAAATGTGACACTAAATGACACAAAACATCTACAACACTATGGTGGGCTTTGAAGAAACGCAAAATAGAGAACATATGATTTGTAGTACATGGCCTGAAATATGCAAAAGTACTGATGTGGTCTAAAATCACACCAGAAATACCAAAATCAAAACTACATATATACCTTCTTGAGCTCCCCCAATCTGTTTATCTTCTCACCTCTATCTACATGCATTTACACCTCACACTGACACACACACACACACACATACACACACCCACACACACACACAAACACACATTAACACACTAACACACTAACACACAAACACAAACACAAACACACTTACACACACAAACACACTAACACACTAACACACAAACACACACACACAAACACACTGACACACACAAACACACAAACACACACACATACACACACACATACACACAGTTCAAAAACTTGAAAAAGAGGAATGTGTTTACAGCCACACTTTAGAGAAAACACAAGCCTAAGCAGAAATTTGCCGCAGGGTGTGACGTGGCAGCTCCAGCCTGCCGATGGCTCCTCTCTCTGGTAGATAGTCCTGGTGAACACTGTTGTCTCTGATCTCAGTAGGATGTAACGGGCAGAGCAGAGCAGCATATCTGGTACATGTGCTCGATGTCAACCCACTGCACACTGCCCTCCAACCAGCCCTCAGGGCAAAGCTCTACATACGGGGACGGGAATGAGCTCCGATGGCCACAAGTATGTGTGTGTGTGTGTGTGTGTGTGTGTGTGTGTGTGTGTGTGTGTGTGTGTGTGTGTGTGTGTGTGTGTGTGTGTGTGTGTGTGTGTGCGTGTGTGCGTGTGTGCGTGTGTGCGTGTGTGCGCGCGTGGGCTGCCTCTCGGGTATTGTTGGATTGTACCAGTTTAAAATAACAGCAGGCTAAGTTGAAGCTGTGCAGTTGTACCAGCAGGGAGCTACAGGCTGCTCCAGTCTAATGAGCAGACAAATGCCATCTCCCTCAGCATACATGGAGTAAGAAGCACCATAAGACGATAAATGAACTTTGACTTGTTGGTTGATCTTGTCGGTTGCATGTTGAACAATCTCAAAGACAAATCTCAAAGTGAGCTCACAGCAGCTGATGGTTGTTGGCCTGGTATCCCCTATAGACCTTCTTCTCAGAGTCATGAGCTGGTAAAACTGGAACACACACACACACACACACACACACACACACACACACATACTGTAGTGGTGAAATCAGCAGGATCTCTGATGTCCTTAGAAAGATCTATGCATCATTCTCGAGGTGATAGGTCAGTCCATCCATGGCCACAGTGTAAACAGGGACTGCTAGTAGCTAATGCAGCATGACCTTACATAGTGCACATATGCCAACATGCTATATTTATATAATATTATATTATTTAACTGACATTTCCTGTGTACACACTGTCTTTCCTAAAACAGTCTGACACATCTCTATCTCTGTATCTTTTTCTAATCTCTAATCCCATATTGTATCACTATTCCAGTGATTTACTGTATGTGTGTCAAATTAACGGTGCTAATTACCACAATTACCACTACGTCTTCATGTGCCTGTCTACGTTTAATTCAGTTCAAAGGGATAGTTTGGGTGTTTCTCAGTGGGGCTGTATGAGCTACTTCTTCACAGTAGGTGTATTACTTACAGTAGATGGCGGCTGGTGTGCCCCCAGCATGGAGAACAGACAGGAGCACCGGCACCGGAACAAAGCAATACAGTGTTGTGGACGGAGACGGCAGAAAAACACATTTTAACCACATAAAAGAAAGGCTCACCTTAACAAATCAATATCTGTTTAAGTGTATGCTATATTAAGACTATTTCACCACTTTATCTCGCCGTCAGACAGCCCTTTCTGACGGGGAACTGAACTGAAACTGAAACTAGGTAATACCAACACATCCTCATCCCACTTTGTCATATACTGACGCTTTGTCAGACCCCTTGACGTTATGTTTCGGTTGCAGGAAACATGATTAATATCGTGAATTAAACAAAACCACTTACCGTTAACCGTAGCGTGGGTTAGATGCTGAGTCCCTTTTACTCACTGGTGTAGCGACACGTATTTACAAATGGATGCAGGTCTCAGTTAAATGCCAGGTAACTTTTATTAATCTGGACATGTTACACATTGTTAGATCGGTTAGATTCTCCACATTTCAGTCGTCCAGTTCATTTTATGAAAACCATGAGAACCAAAGTATAATTCATTCATGATTTGTGCTGTTGATTGCTGCTAGACCGCCACGTTAGGTGCGTGCCTCCCTCTGTGTGGTTCTTGAAAAGATAAACGCCAACAAATATGGTTTACAGCCGAGTGATTCATTGGATGGAAGCATGTTGTGAATTTTGGAAATGATTACATCGATCTTTTTTCAATAATTGTTGACTTTTGGACTGAAGACTGAGACAACTAGAGTCAGAGACGCTGAGCGCCGCATCACTTGTCTTGGTGAAAGAGAGAGATCAAAAGAAAGAGAATGCATGCCATGTTTCTGTTAGTTATTCATAATAATAATTAGAATGTCAACATTATTAAGCTTCTAAGCTTCAAACTATTCAGTACAGCGGTAAACAAGAGAGACAGAAATAAAGTGGTGACTCCTTACCTTTCAAGCGGTCATAAAGTCTGAACACGTGTCCATCCCTTGAATATTTATATTCCTTTTGTCCGTAAGGGTCCACCGATCAAAATAATCAAGACGGTTTTCATTCAAATTAATCCAAGTTGTGAATATTGTTTAGTTTTCACCCCTTTTCCGTCGCTGACGGGGTTAACAGGATAAAGAGAGGTTTCGTATCGGTGAGCCGGTGCCGTAAAACCAGCGTAGTTAACTGTCTCGGAGCTAGATCAAATGAATGATTCATAATAGATATGTTATTTGATAGCCTAATTTTTATTCAAGTAAAATGTTACTTGAATAAAAATTAGGCTATCAAATGGTTTACATAATCAATTTGATAGTATCTTTGCTGAGCATGAGTTTTGTGCAAAAGGAATTAAAAGCCCGTCCCACATAACCGCCCGTCCCACATACACAAGGTTGAATTGAGTGATTGAACAAATAAAAGCCTGCACTGTTATCTTCAGTTTTACGGTAGTTAGGTGTAGGAAAAAATAACGTGGTCGGGCTTCAAATGACTACGTTTGTACAGTGAAAACACTTTCAGCTGTCTCCTGGATGAAAGCCTTGTGTTGTTGGACCCTTGTGCCCGCCCGGTGTGTCTCTTTCACTCTTTATAATACTAATATATTATATTACTAATACTATAACATCACCACGGCATTTTCCTGAGCGTTTTGTTGTGTATACTCACTCTCATGTGACCATGGTGCACTTTGTTTATAGCCTAACGTTAGCTTTTTACTTCTGCTGATTGCATTCACACTTCATAAATCATAAAGTGGTGTTCATTAGTGGAGATTATCTTGATAAACAAAACGTGTCAGTATCATACATTTTGTTTTTAAATTATTTTCTGCAATAATCCAAAACCCAATGGAACAATCCCATTGGCTGTTAGTGGAGGGAACCAGGGAGATGATCACTTCCTGTTAGTGGAGGGAACCAGGGAGTTGATCACTTCCTGTTAGTGAACCAGGGAGATGATTACTTCCTGTTAGTGGAGGGAACCAGGGAGATGATCACTTCCTGTTAGTGGAGGGAACCAGGGAGATGATCACTTCCTGTTAGTGAACCAGGGAGATGATCACTTCCTGTTAGTGGAGGGAACCAGGGAGATGATCACTTCCTGTTAGTGGAGGGAACCAGGGAGATGATCACTTCCTGTTAGTGAAGTGAACTAGGGAGATGATCATTTCCTGTTAGTGGAGGGAACCAGGGAGATGATCACTTCCTGTTAGTGAAGTGAACTAGGGAGATGATCACTTCCTGTTAGTGGAAGGAACCAGAAGGATTTTAACCTCCGGGTTGACCAACAAAAACACGTCATCCCTGGAGCTCTCTATTGTGTTCCAGTGGAAAAGCCCCAGCCCGCCCTCTACCACATCCTGGCTGAATGATCTGATGTGTTTTTTCTCTCGTTAGAAAAGGTGAAATATTCCCTGATTGCAGTGTTGAGGCATCATTACTGTGCCTCCCTGCTGCTACTAGGTTTTCAAAGGAGAGATGTCGTGACCCAGTAAAGCTGACTGAGACTGCTCTCAGACACTTCCAGCAGGAACGTCCTTGAAACCCCCCCACTTCCACCCTCACTGACTGAAGTTGACACTGAGATGACAGTTTAAGGTCAGACAACAACTGAGTGTGTGTTTTTGGCTTCTGGCCTTTATTCCCTGAATGACTGTTGGGTTGTATTTAAATGCAGGCCCAGGCATCGGTTTGCATTGTTTCAGATGAGGTGGTTTTTGGTCACGCTTGCAAAGCCAAATGTTCTTTTTTCTTTCGGTAAGAAGTTAAGACTGGATCAGTTCCTGTTTGAAACAAAAACAGTGTGTAGCTACTCTTGCAGGAGCTGTGTGCATGTGAGTGTGTGTGATGTAGATTTAGCAGTGTGTTATTATCAGTTCTCTCAGACACCGTCTATGTCTTTTCCCGCCCCATCTCTCCATCCCTTGTGGTGGAAAGTGCCGAGTCATCAAAATGCAGACCACTGTGGCACTCCTATGGCCACAACATGGCTTTTACCGGATCAGGCTTTCTCCCAAAGCCCAGATTGGCACATATTTGTGGCTGCTTACTTTCAGAACATTTTTTTTCCCTGAAAAAGAGAACAAAATCTGAACACAGCAGCTAGTTGACTCTCCGTTTCCAAACCAGAACTATTTTGCGTCTGGAGTTATTACATGGTCTTGAGACACAGGGCTGTAGTTTCATGTATTTCAGGAAATGGGTTATGATAGGGTCATGTGTAGCAGCCCATCATTTTGCCCTCTGCTCTTATTTTCTTTAGTGTTTGTTTTGGTGATGTTACACTTCTCTTCCTAGCCATACAATTATTTTGTTCCTTCCCAAACCACTTCTGGTTTTTCTGAAACTTGCAATTGACTGTTGACACTGATCTCAGTGTCCAGAGACCACACAAGGATGATGTCATTTTGGTTGCCCGGTAACTGTGAACGCCCCCTCCCCTCCCCACTTCTGATCAATCTCTGTAGTCCAGTAGACATAAAACTAAGGATACAATAAGTAGCCTGTATATGTTGTAAATCCCTCCCCCTGTAGCTAACCATTCTCCCCCTGTCTCTGTCTATCTCTTTCTGTTCCAGGATGCAGTGATGATGGGATGGATGTGAATATGGGCCAGTGGGCAGGCATGCGAGCCCCTCTCCTCGGCCTAGCCCTGCTGCTGCCGTTGCTGCTCTTCAAGCCACCACCCTGCTGCGGCCAGAACACCCCGGGGGGCCTTCAGGATGGACATCACTTTGGCTTCACTCAGGCTGTCTACCACGCTACGGTTTACGAAAACTCAGCAGCACGCACCTATGCCAACAGTAAAGTTAAAATGGGCATCCACCTGGCCCAGCGCTCCTGGGAGATCCGCTACAGAATCACTTCAGGTGATGACGAAGGCTTTTTCAAGGCAGAGGAGTATGTGCTGGGCGACTTTTGCTTCTTGCGCATAAGGACTAAAGGTGGCAACGCAGCTATCTTGAACCGAGAGATTCAGGATAACTATGTATTGACAATAAAAGCCTCTGTTAAGGGAGAGGCCCTCCTTGAGACCTGGACTAAAGTCAGCATCCAGGTCTTGGATATGAATGACCTGCGACCCTTGTTCTCCCCCACCACTTACTCCGTCACCATAGCGGAGAGCACCCCTCTCAGGACAAGTATAGCACAAGTTACCGCCACAGATGCAGATATTGGCTCCAACGGGGAGTTTTACTATTTTTTCAAGGAGAAAATGGAGCTATTTGCTGTACACCCAACCAGTGGAGTGGTCTCTCTCAGTGGAAAGCTCAATGTTGATGAACAGAACCGGTACGACTTAGAAATTCTGGCAGTGGACCGCGGCATGAAACTCTATGGAAATAATGGAGTCAGCAGCACAGCCAAGCTTTTTGTCCATGTAGAGCGTGTGAATGAGCATGCCCCAGTCATGAATATGGTCACCCACAGCCCCTCATGGCTTGATAAAAACCCTGTGTATGCCATGATCACTGTTGAGGACCTAGATGAAGGCTTAAATGGAGAGATAGACTCGGTGGTCA
The DNA here is from genome assembly GCF_015220745.1 of Sebastes umbrosus. Lineage (NCBI taxonomy): Eukaryota > Metazoa > Chordata > Actinopteri > Perciformes > Sebastidae > Sebastes > Sebastes umbrosus. The sequence continues at coordinate 483,330 of NC_051275.1, read as the reverse complement.
TTGTTGGTGGAGACCCTTCAGAGCAGTTTTTCGTAGAAAGATCTGTGGAAGGCGAGTTTGCCATTAAGGCCTCTGAGTCAGTAAATTGGGAGACGTACCCTTATGGCTGTAACCTCACTTTGCAGGCTAAAGACAGGGGAGCCCCACAGAAGTTCTCTGCCGTCAAGGTTGTCCACATTATGGTCAAGAAACAGACAGCTGAAGCTACGTTTGAGCGGGAGTTGTATGATGTTAGTCTGAATGAAATTTCACCACCAGGCACGATTGTAGAGGCTGTTAAAATCAAGCCAGAGCCTGATGATGCAGAATATATCCTGACACCTTCTGCAGATTCTGCTTTTTTTCAAATGAACACCCTAACAGGCGTAATCTCCACCACTCAGTGGTTCACTCAGATGCCCCAGGATGTCTTTAATCTTGAGGTATTGGAAATAGATAGTGAGCTCAAAGTTAAAGTGCAGGTCACCATTGAGGATGCCAATGACAACACACCAACATTTGATCAGGCCTCTTATGAGGTTTTGGTCAATGAAAGTGTACTAGTTGGGACCAACGTATTAACAGTTTTTGCAGTGGATGAGGATAAAGGAGAAAATGGATACATAACTTACAGCATTTCCAGCCTTCAGCCATTACCCTTTAATATCAATCAGTTTTCTGGTATCATCAGCACCACTAAAGAGTTGGACTTTGAATCCTCTTCAGAGAGCTTTGTATTTGTTGTCAGAGCATCTGATTGGGGGTCGCCTTACAGGCGAGAGAGTGAAGTCAATGTGACAATTCACCTGGAAAATGTAAATGACAACCAGCCATTGTTTGAGAAGGTAGCATGCCAGGGGGTGATCTCCAGGGATTTCCCAGTGGATGAAGTGATTACCACAATGTCTGCAATTGATATAGATGAGTTGGAGCTAGTAAAATATAAGATAATTTCAGGGAACGAATGGGGGTACTTCGACCTCAACCCGGATTCAGGGGTCCTTTCACTGCAACATTCCCTTACCACAGCCAGTCCAAAGAATGGTGTCTTTAGTCTAAAAATAACTGCCACAGATGGTGAGAACTTTTCTGATCCTATGTTTGTTAACATCACAGTTGCTCATGGGAAATCTCCTCCCAAAAGTTTCAACTGTAAAGAGACAAGAGTAGCCCAAAAGTTAGCTGAAAAGTTACTCAAAAAGTCCAAAGCTAGTGCCAAGCCCAAAATCGAGGAAGGTTTTATTGACCTTTTCTCTGTCAATCGTCAAACGCCTCAGTTCGACAAAGCTTTTCCCACAGATATTGCTGTACGGGAAGACCTTAAGATTGGTTTGAGTGTTTTCAAGGTCAGTGCCTACGATGGTGACACAGGTTTCAACGGTCACATTCTATACTCTATTTCAGATGGAAACACTGACAGCTGTTTTACCATTGACATGGAGACTGGTCTTATCAGTGTCTTCCTGCCTATGGACAGAGAAAAGAGGGATCGTTATCTCCTCAACCTAACTATCTATGACCTTGGCCTGCCACAGAAAACTGCCTGGCGTTTGCTTACTGTCTACATAGAGGATGCTAATGATAATACACCCCAGTTTTTGCAAGAAGGAGGCTATAGAATTGTCATACCTGAAAACACTGCCATAGGTACAGATGTCATCCAGGTTGAGGCCACTGACAAAGATCTTGGACCCAATGGGGAGATTGTGTATTCTGTTTTGACCAGCACCACCCAGTTTGGTATCAACCGCACTAATGGGATAGTGTATGTTGCTGGCCAACTAGACAGGGAGTTTGTTTCAGCTTTTAACCTGAAAATTGAGGCTCGGGACAAGGCAGAGAAAGGGGGCCAGAGGTTTTCTGTTACCACTTTGAAAATCATATTAGAGGATGTGAATGACTGTCCTCCACTATTTATCCCCAATGTGTACAAAGCCAGGGCTCTGGAGGATCTTCCAGTAGGAACTGTTGTGGCCTGGTTAGAAACCCAAGACCCAGATTTGGGGTTGGGAGGCCAGGTCCGGTACTCTCTAGCAAACGACTACAATGGATGGTTTGAGGTAGACAGGGCCAGCGGGGCTATTCGGCTGACAAAAGAGCTTGACTACGAGACCCAGCAGTTCTACAACCTCACTGTGAAGGCCAAGGACAAGGGAAGGCCTGTCTCTCTTCTCTCTGTCACCTTTGTGGAGGTGGAGATCGTGGATGTGAACGAAAACCTCTACGCTCCATACTTCTCCCACTTTGCCTTGACAGGATTAGTTAAAGAGAATGCCCGGATTGGAACTACCCTACTCCAAGTCATCGCTAACGACGATGACGCTGGCAGAGATGGAGAAATCCAGTACTCCATTCGTGATGGGAGTGGGCTTGGACGATTTGCCATTGATGAAGAGACTGGTGAGTTTTCTTTGAAACTTGTCTTTTGTATCATGTGTATTATGCTTTTAATAAGTATTGCCCAGGGTTAGAAGCAGTGTACAAATTGAACCAAAACAGGTGCCCTAGTACAAGTACCCTAATTTAGCAGTATCTTATACATGGATATATTTATATGCACATCTTGAGAATATATTTCACTTCAAATGTATTGTTGTATGAATTTTATTACATACAACATATGTACATTTCCTACAGTTTGTACATCAATGTAGTCTATTTATACAAATCACCTTATACACAAATATAATATTGCATATACGCTACAATAAAACCAACTGAAAATATGATATCTGTAGGCCTACAGATTAAACTGGATCATGTGAAAGAATACCAAAGGCAAGTCCATAATGTATGGGCAAGACTGCATTTATTCAGCTCCAATGATGCAGTCACAGCAAATGTCACCTCATTTATGTTGATTTGACACAGTGTAGCCTATACACTGTGTCAAATCAACATAAATCAACACTTCCCCTTACAAATAATGGTATATACATACAGTAGCATGACGATACAAAGAGGGAAGAAAAGAGAAAGCATGACAATAGTATTTAACTGATTTACATTGTTGCATTTGGCTTCAGTGCTTTGTTGTCACTTTTTTGACATTCAAAATTAGATAAAAGCAGATGAATGCCATATCAGATCTATAGTTGAAGGATATGCACCTAGTAGTGCAGCAATCAGGTGTACGGTGCCACCGGAGCCTACGGTGCCCCCACGGTGCCCCCATGGTGCCCACAGTGCCCACACTGCCCACGGTGCCAAGTGTCACAGCTGCCACAGTAGTTGGCAGCTGACGGGGGAGTTTTGTGTTAGTGCTAAATGTATACGTTCACTGGCTGAGTGTCGGAGGGTGCGGGGGGTGTTCTTCTTTGTGAACCATACAAAAAACTCACAACAACGTAATCAAATTCAATATGACATCATGGGTTATGGCTAAGATTAGCATTACTGTACCTCGGCATAAGTCAATCCGTTAATCACTGATTTCATGCACCAGGATGCTAAGTGACCCAAATCAAACACACCCACGAGGTTGCAGAACAACAGGTGCATTCTGGGTCTGAGGAGCGCAGTGGGACTGGTTGTATTATGCATCGAAATGAATGAGCAGAGAAGTTGAAGCTAGAGCAGATTGAGGAGGACTTTGTGTTGCAGAAAGACGTTCAGACAGATGACAACAACAGACTCAGTGATTGGTGTAACTCACTGTACACAGGAGGATGCCAACAGTTAATCTACGTAACGTTGTGTGTGTCGCAGCACACAGTGTGTGAAAACTGTGCAGGCTCTCTTTTTGCTTTAATGTGTTTGTATGCTGTCGATGCTGTGGAGTTTATATTGTCCTACCATCTCTGTGTTGGCTGCCTTGGTGATGCTGTATTCTGCTGTTAAATTGGCAGGAAATTCAGTTTCTGAAGTTTAATATTGCTTGTCCATGGCCCAGTCTTGTCCTCTTTTCTGTTTTATATTTGTAAGTCTATAGTAAGGAAGGTGGTTGTATATTTAGTAGGAGTGTAACGATTCATCTACTACATCGATGTATCGATTTCTATTCCTACGATCCAACTACATCGATAGGTGCTCGGCAAGTTGTCCTTCACGGGGACGTATATCGATCTAAAATCCATTTTCAAGGTAAATAATTGTATCTATATTAAGAATTTGTACCTTGTATATAAATGGTAAATGGACTTGCACTTATATAGCGCTTTTCTAGTCTTCCGACCACTCAAAGTGCTTTACACTACATGTCAGTATTCACCCATTCACACACACATTCATACACTGATGGCAGAGGCTACTAAGGAGCCAACTTTGCCCATCAGAATCTAATCTAAATACTCATTCACACACCGATGGCTATGCCTTCGGGAGCAATTTGGGGTTAAGTGTCTTGCTCAAGGACACATCGACATGTGACCCAGAGCAGCCGGGGATCAAACCACCGACCTTCCGATTAGTGGACAACCTGCTCTACCCTCTGAGCCACAGCCGCCCACAACAAACATTATATGGCTGTATTTCTCAGCACTTTTAATAGTAAAGAAATGTTAAACATTACTCTGGTTCACTCTCTCTGTGTATGACTTCATCGACATGCTCCAGCAGAGCATCTCAGAAAGACGACAATAAAACGAAGCAGGCTGATGGCGAGGAAGAGCCAGACCATAGAGAGATTTTCAGGCTGTGTTTGAGGTCCAGCGTGTGGAAACATTTTGGCTTTTGCAAAAAGGGAGATGTCCTCGATAAATCACTCGCTGTTTTCAGAATATGCAATGGCCAGATAAAATAGAAAGGCAACACGTTTGTGTGTTAAAACTGTACAGTACAGGAGTCCTCCACCGACCCATGCTGAATACATCCCTGTCCCTGATTACAGGACTGAAGGTGGCCAATAGACATTTTTTGACTTACTATATATCTAACACACACACACACGCACACACACATATACACACACAGTCGTTAACCCGGTGTGGTAGTCCCAAGGTGATGAACAGGAGCAGAGCGGGGGAGAGGATTTATGGCCCTTGTTAGCCGAGCCTTGGCATGTCCCATAAATCAGCCCCGAGCTGCTGAGAAACACTACAAACACAATTACAACTTAAAGAGAATTATTCTGGCCTTTACACACACACACACACACACACACACACACACACACACACACACACACATGCACACACACACTCTGACCAGCTCTGTAAACCATAATGTTGAACATGAATATTAATAAGACAATCTTAATGTGGTCATAGGAGCAGGGCCTGGGTGGACAGGGAGGGGCAACCACAGGCTGAGACAACTGTCAATCAAACCAACGCAGTAGATCAAACAGAGAGCCACATCCCGCCAACTAGATCGGTTATTAGCATGATATCCATGAAGCTTTATGATATGATTGTAGCTGTCATCCTGCTGCTCCATAGTCCTGAGAACTGATGGAAACAGTCTTATATACTGTCTTGGTTGTTGTTATTGGCCAGAAAGAAGATGTTTCTGTGTCAGCTGGCTGTACTGCCTACATTATCATCCATGTTGTATTAATGCACATATTGGCTGCAGCACATTGAAAATCACTTCATGTCCCTGTTGCTGCTGCGTTATGGCTATTACATTACACATTAGACTTCTGTCATGGTGTGTACTGTCAGAGTGTCTCTGTACTGTCTCGGTGTATTAAGTACTCTCAGAGTGTGTATTCAGTACTCTCAGAGTGTGTAGTGTCTCAGTGTATTAAGTACTCTCAGAGTGTGTATTCAGTACTCTCAGAGTGTGTAGTGTCTCAGTGTATTAAGTACTCTCAGACTGTGTATGAAGTACTCTCAGAGTGTGTATGAAGTAATCTCAGAGTGTGTATGAAGTAATCTCAGAGTGTGTATGAAGTACTCTCAGAGTGTGTATTCAGTACTCTCAGATTGTGTATTCAGTACTCTCAGTGTGTAGTGTCTCAGTGTATTAAGTACTCTCAGAGTGTCTATTCAGTACTCTCAGATTGTGTATTCAGTACTCTCAGTGTGTAGTGGCTCAGTGTATTAAGTACTCTCAGAGTGTGTATGAAGTACTCTCAGAGTGTGTATGAAGTACTCTCAGAGTGTGTATGAAATACTCTCAGAGTGTGTATTAAGTACTCTCAGAGTGTGTATTAAGTACTCTCAGAGTGTGTAGTGTCTCAGTGTATTCAGTACTCTCAGAGTGTGTATTAAGTACTCTCAGAGTGTGTAGTGTCTCAGTGTATTCAGTACTCTCAGAGTGTGTAGTGTCTCAGTGTATGAAGTACTCTCAGAGTGTGTATGACGTACTCTCAGAGTGTGTATTCAGTACTCTCAGATAGTGTATTAAGTACTCTCAGAGTGTGTATGAAGTACTCTCAGAGTGTGTATTAAGTACTCTCAGAGTGTGTATTCAGTACTCTCAGAGTGTGTATTCAGTACTCTCAGAGTGTGTATGAAGTACTCTCAGAGTGTGTATGGAGTACTCTCAGAGTGTGTATTCAGTACTCTCAGAGTGTGTATGGAGTACTCTCAGAGTGTGTATTCAGTACTCTCAGAGTGTGTATTCAGTACTCTCAGAGTGTGTATGGAGTACTCTCAGAGTGTGTATGGAGTACTCTCAGAGTGTGTATTATGTACTCTCAGAGTGTGTATGGAGTACTCTCAGAGTGTGTATTCAGTACTCTCAGAGTGTGTATTCAGTACTCTCAGAGTGTGTATGGAGTACTCTCAGAGTGTGTATTCAGTACTCTCAGAGTGTGTATGGAGTACTCTCAGAGTGTGTATTCAGTACTCTCAGAGTGTGTATTCAGTACTCTCAGAGTGTGTATTCAGTACTCTCAGAGTGTGTATGAAGTACTCTCAGAGTGTGTATTATGTACTCTCAGAGTGTGTATTCAGTACTCTCAGAGTGTGTATGGAGTACTCTCAGAGTGTGTATTCAGTACTCTCAGAGTGTGTATTCAGTACTCTCAGAGTGTGTATGGAGTACTCTCAGAGTGTGTATGGAGTACTCTCAGAGTGTGTATGAAGTACTCTCAGAGTGTGTATGAAATACTCTGAGTGTGTATTAAGTACTCTCAGAGTGTGTATTAAGTACTCTCAGAGTGTGTAGTGTCTCAGTGTATTCAGTACTCTCAGAGTGTGTATTAAGTACTCTCAGAGTGTGTAGTGTCTCAGTGTATTCAGTACTCTCAGAGTGTGTAGTGTCTCAGTGTATGAAGTACTCTCAGAGTGTGTATGACGTACTCTCAGAGTGTGTATTCAGTACTCTCAGATAGTGTATTAAGTACTCTCAGAGTGTGTATGAAGTACTCTCAGAGTGTGTATTAAGTACTCTCAGAGTGTGTATTCAGTACTCTCAAGAGTGTGTATTCAGTACTCTCAGAGTGTGTATGAAGTACTCTCAGAGTGTGTATGGAGTACTCTCAGAGTGTGTATTCAGTACTCTCAGAGTGTGTATGGAGTACTCTCAGAGGTGTTATTCAGTACTCTCAGAGTGGGTATTCAGTACTCTCAGAGTGTGTTATGGATTACTCTCAGAGTGTGGTATGGAGTATCTCTCAGAGTGTGTATTATGTACTCTCAGAGTGTGTATTCAGTACTCTCAGAGTGGTGTATGGAGTACTCTCAGAGTGTGTATTCTACTCTCAGATGTGTATTCAGTACTCAGAGTGTGTATTCAGTACTCTCAGAGTGTGTATGGAGTACTCTCAGAGTGTGTATTCAGTACTCTCAGAGTGTGTATTCAGTACTCTCAGAGTGTGTATGAAGTACTCTCAGAGTGTGTATTATGTACTCTCAGAGTGTGTATTCAGTACTCTCAGAGTGTGTATGGAGTACTCTCAGAGTGTGTATTCAGTACTCTCAGAGTGTGTATTCAGTACTCTCAGAGTGTGTATGGAGTACTCTCAGAGTGTGTATGGAGTACTCTCAAAGTGTGTATTCAGTACTCTCAGAGTGTGTATTCAGTACTCTCAGAGTGTGTATTCAGTACTCTCAGAGTGTGTATTCAGTACTCTCAGAGTGTGTATGAAGTACTCTCAGAGTGTGTATTCAGTACTCTCAGAGTGTGTATGGAGTACTCTCAGAGTGTGTATTCAGTACTCTCAGAGTGTGTATTCAGTACTCTCAGAGTGTGTATGGAGTACTCTCAGAGTGTATATGGAGTACTCTCAGAGTGTGTATGAGTACTCTCAGAGTGTGTATTCAGTACTCTCAGAGTGTGTATTCAGTACTCTCAGAGTGTGTATTGAGTACTCTCAGAGTGTGTATTCGAGTACTCTCAGAGTGTGTATGAAGTACTCTCAGAGTGTGTAGTCGTACTCTCAGAGTGTGTATTCAGTACTCTCAAGAGTGTGTATTCAGTAACTCTCAGAGTGTGTAGAATACTTCAGAGTGTGCATTCAGTACTCTCAGAGTGGGTATTCAGTACTCTCCGAGTGTGTATGAGTACTCTCAGAGTGTGTATTACAGTACTCTCAGAGTGTGTATTCAGTACTCTCAGAGTGTGTATGGATTACTCTGCAGGAGTGTGTATGGAGTACTCTCAAGAGTGTGTATTAAGTAACTCTCAGAGGTGTGTAGTGTATTCAGTACTCTCAGAGTGTGTATTCAGTACTCTCAGAGTGTGTATTCAAGTACTCTCAGAGTGTGTATGGAATTACTCTCAGAGGGTGGTGTATTCAGTACTCTCAGAGTGTGTATGGAGTACTCTCAGAGTGTGTATTCAGTACTCTCAGAGTGTGTATTCAGTACTCTCAGAGTGTGTATGGAGTACTCTCAGAGTGTGTATGGAGTACTCTCAGAGTGTGTATTATGTACTCTCAGAGTGTGTATTCAGTACTCTCAGAGTGTGTATGGAGTACTCTCAGAGTGTGTATTCAGTACTCTCAGAGTGTGTATTCAGTACTCTCAGAGTGTGTATGGAGTACTCTCAGAGTGTGTATTCAGTACTCTCAGAGTGTGTATGGAGTACTCTCAGAGTGTGTATTCAGTACTCTCAGAGTGTGTATTCAGTACTCTCAGAGTGTGTATGAGTACTCTCAGAGTGTGTATTATGTACTCTCAGAGTGTGTATTCAGGTACTCTCAGAGTGTGTATGGAGTACTCTCAGAGTGTGTATTCAGTACTCTCAGAGTGTGTATTCAGTACTCTCAGAGTGTGTATGGAGTACTCTCAGAGTGTGTATGGAGTACTCTCAAAGTGTGTATTCAGTACTCTCAGAGTGTGTATTCAGTACTCTCAGAGTGTGTATTCAGTACTCTCAGAGTGTGTATTCAGTACTCTCAGAGTGTGTATGAAGTACTCTCAGAGTGTGTATTCAGTACTCTCAGAGTGTGTATGGAGTACTCTCAGAGTGTGTATTCAGTACTCTCAGAGTGTGTATTCAGTACTCTCAGAGTGTGTATGGAGTACTCTCAGAGTGTGTATGGAGTACTCTCAGAGTGTGTATTATGTACTCTCAGAGTGTGTATTCAGTACTCTCAGAGTGTGTATGGAGTACTCTCAGAGTGTGTATTCAGTACTCTCAGAGTGTGTATTCAGTACTCTCAGAGTGTGTATGGAGTACTCTCAGAGTGTGTATGGAGTACTCTCAGAGTGTGTATTCAGTACTCTCAGAGTGTGTATGGAGTACTCTCAGAGTGTGTATTCAGTACTCTCAGAGTGTGTATTCAGTACTCTCAGAGTGTGTATTCAGTACTCTCAGAGTGTGTATGGAGTACTCTCAGAGTGTGTATGGAGTACTCTCAGAGTGTGTATTCAGTACTCTCAGAGTGTGTATGGAAGTACTCTCAGAGTGTGTATTATGTACTCTCAGAGTGTGTATTCAGTACTCTCAGAGTGTGTATGGAGTACTCTCAGAGTGTGTATTCAGTACTCCTCAGAGTGTGTATTCAGTACTCTCAGAGTGGTGTATGGAGTACTCTACAGGTTGTGTATGGAGTACTCTCAAAGTGTGTATTCAGTACTCTCAGAGTGTGTATTCATTACTCTCAATAGTGTGTATTCAGTACTCTCAGAGAGTGTGTATTCAGTACTCTCAGAGTGTGTATGAAGTACTCTCAGAGTGTGTATTCAGTACTCTCAGAGTGTGTATGGAGTACTCATCAGAGTGTGTTTCAGTACTCTCAGAGTGTGTATTCAGTACTCTCAGAGTGTGTATGGAGTACTCTCAGAGTGTATATGGAGTACTCTCAGAGTGTGTATTATGTACTCTCAGAGTGTGTATTCAGTACTCTCAAGAGTGTGTATGGAGTAACTCTCAGAGTGTGTATTCAGTAACTCCTCAGAGTGTTGTATTCAGTACTCTCAGAGTGGTGTATGGAGTTACTCTCAGAGTGTTGTATGGAGTAGCTCTCAGAGTGTGTATTCAGTACTCTCAGAGTGTGGTATGGAGTAGCTCATCAGAGTGTGTATATCAGTACTCTCAGAGTGTGTATTCAGTACTCTCAGAGTTGTGTATTCAGTACTCTCAAAGAGTGTGTATTCAGTACTCTCAAGAGTGTGTATGGAGTACTCTCAGAGTGTGTATGGAGTACTCTCAGAAGTGTGGTATTCAGTACTCTCAGAGTGTGTATGGAGTACTCTCAGAGTGTGTATTCAGTACTCTCAGAGTGTGTATTCAGTACTCTCAGAGTGTGTATTCAGTACTCTCAGAGTGTGTATTCAGTACTCTCAGAGTGTGTATGGAGTACTCTCAGAGTGTGTATGGAGTACTCTCAGAGTGTGTATGAAGTACTCTCAGAGTGTGTATTATGTACTCTCAGAGTGTGTATTCAGTACTCTCAGATGTGGTATGGAGTACTCTCAGAGTGTGTATTCAGTAGCGTCTCAGAGTGTGTATTCAAGTACTCTCAGAGTGTGTATGGAGTACTCTCAGAGTGTGTATGGAGTACTCTCAGAGTGTGTATGAAGTACTCTCAGAGTGTGTATGAAATACTCTCAGAGTGTGTATTAAGTACTCTCAGAGTGTGTATTAAGTACTCTCAGAGTGTGTAGTGTCTCAGTGTATTCAGTACTCTCAGAGTGTGTATTAAGTACTCTCAGAGTGTGTAGTGTCTCAGTGTATTCAGTACTCTCAGAGTGTGTAGTGTCTCAGTGTATGAAGTACTCTCAGAGTGTGTATGACGTACTCTCAGAGTGTGTATTCAGTACTCTCAGATAGTGTATTAAGTACTCTCAGAGTGTGTATGAAGTACTCTCAGAGTGTGTATTAAGTACTCTCAGAGTGTGTATTCAGTACTCTCAGAGTGTGTATTCAGTACTCTCAGAGTGTGTATGAAGTACTCTCAGAGTGTGTATGGAGTACTCTCAGAGTGTGTATTCAGTACTCTCAGAGTGTGTATTCAGTACTCTCAGAGTGTGTATGGAGTACTCTCAGAGTGTGTATGGAGTACTCTCAGAGTGTGTATTATGTACTCTCAGAGTGTGTATTCAGTACTCTCAGAATGTGTATGGAGTACTCTCAGAGTGTGTATTCAGTACTCTCAGAGTGTGTATTCAGTACTCTCAGAGTGTGTATGGAGTACTCTCAGAGTGTGTATTCAGTACTCTCAGAGTGTGTATGGAGTACTCTCAGAGTGTGTATTCAGTACTCTCAGAGTGTGTATTCAGTACTCTCAGAGTGTGTATTCAGTACTCTCAGAGTGTGTATGAAGTACTCTCAGAGTGTGTATTATGTACTCTCAGAGTGTGTATTCAGTACTCTCAGAGTGTGTATGGAGTACTCTCAGAGTGTGTATTCAGTACTCTCAGAGTGTGTATTCAGTACTCTCAGAGTGTGTATGGAGTACTCTCAGAGTGTGTATGGAGTACTCTCAAAGTGTGTATTCAGTACTCTCAGAGTGTGTATTCAGTACTCTCAGAGTGTGTATTCAGTACTCTCAGAGTGTGTATTCAGTACTCTCAGAGTGTGTATGAAGTACTCTCAGAGTGTGTATTCAGTATTCTCAGAGTGTGTATGGAGTACTCTCAGAGTGTGTATTCAGTACTCTCAGAGTGTGTATTCAGTACTCTCAGAGTGTGTATGGAGTACTCTCAGAGTGTATATGGAGTACTCTCAGAGTGTGTATTATGTACTCTCAGAGTGTGTATTCAGTACTCTCAGAGTGTGTATGGAGTACTCTCAGAGTGTGTATTCAGTACTCTCAGAGTGTGTATGGAGTACTCTCAGAGTGTGTATGGAGTACTCTCAGAGTGTGTATTCAGTACTCTCAGAGTGTGTATGGAGTACTCTCAGAGTGTGTATTCAGTACTCTCAGAGTGTGTATTCAGTACTCTCAGAGTGTGTATTCAGTACTCTCAGAGTGTGTAGTGTCTCAGTGGAGGTGTTTTTTTCTATGATGTTTCCTAACCTAAGATAATGAGGTGGTGGGCGGCCTGATGCTGTTGTGTGTGTTAATATAGAGGTGTTGTAGTCAGCCAGTAGCTGCTGTAACTGGATAGGCTTAACATTAGACACCCGCCTTCACTTCCCACACACACACATACACACACTTACCTTGAAAGCCTAACCTTTGCATGTCATTCTCCCGCCCACTCTGTTCAGCAGGAAGCTCTTCACATCAAGACTCTTAATCACAGTGTCACTTCTCCCTGGGAACTGCTGTGTTTCAGGAGAGAAAGAAAGAAAAGAGGAGGAGGTGAAGGAGAATTCATGGCTTCCAGTTCTACACTGATTAATTTCTAACAGGCGGGGAGGCCCGCAGCTTTGTTTCCCAACAAAACCAGCATTGTGGAGAGCCTTCAGTATGCAGCCAGGAGTTACCATAGAGGCAGATAGACGTGGGCAAACACACACACGCACGCACACACACATGCACGCCCATGCACACAAGCTGACATATACTGTAAGCTTGTTAGTTAACTGACCTGGGGATGTTCTGCTGCCTTCCAGTGTTTCCCTTAAAGCTGCAGTAGGTAGAAATGGAGCAAATATGATTAATACAAGTTATTTTTAATTTTGACAGTAGTGCATGAGACAGGTAACAATCATGTGTCCTCCGGTGTCCTCCGGTGTCCTCCGGTGCTCCTAATGGCATCTGCAGGATTTCACAGACCGAAGGAAAACAACCAATCAGAGCTGATCTGGAGTCTGCTCTCAGTCTCTGAGCAGCTGTCAATCACTCATGAACTCTGATCAAACGGTCAAACTAGGCAGCGCTGATCAAACATGAATCAATATTCTGTTACTGTAATGTCTATTTCACTCCTCACATGTTCTCAGAATCATCTTGTAGTGTACTGTTTAGCTGTAAAGTGAGAAAGTTTGTGACCCGACAGCCATGTTGAGATCAGTTGAGGAAATACCAAGCACCGCCCACCAGCCGGAGCACAGCCAATAAGAACGCTCTCTCTCTCTGAGTCTCCCGTCACGGGCTAGATGTTCTAAAGCCTGAAAACAGAGCCATGAGGAGGAGCAGAAGTCTAGTTTTCTCTCAGAACACTTGAATTACAATATGCTGAAAGGTTATTATGGGATTTTTGCCCAATGATGCCAAAAACATTCTGCTTACTGAAAGTTTAAGGCTCAGACACACCAAACCAACATCCGAGAGAACTAGTAGTGACGAAGGCCGACTCTTGCATTGCCTCACGTCGCCTTCGTCTTGGTCAAAAGTTTCACTCAAACACACCGCAAAAACTACAGCAAACGGCCAACTACCACGTATGTTCTGCGCCTGCGTGAGAGGAAATAACTCTCCACCCCAGCAGGCGGCAGTGGGCTGTATTCATCATTCAGAAATGATGTGGCCTAAAGGTTAAAGAAGCGAGCTTGGGACCGGAAGCGAGCTTGGGACCGGAATGTCGCCGGTTCAATCCAATAGATCTGGGTGGGGAAAGTGAAAAAGCAGCGCTTGCCCCTCCCTCATCACCACCACTGAGGTGCCCTTGAGCAAGTATACATAACCCCAACCGCTCCAGTGGAGCTGCTCAGTGACCAGCAGATCAGACTGTAGTTGTACCGGGCAGCTTCCAGGTGTGAATGTGTTACTGTGTGAAATGTGATCAGGGCGTTCCTGAAAAGAGAGTATTGCTCTCAGTGAACCTCCACCTGAATAAATAAAGTCAAAAAGAAAAAAAGAAAAAGGGAAACAGGAAGACAGAGGACTGCAGATATACAAGCCGCTCTACATGAAACAAAGCGACATCTGCCGACCATCTCCACGCCACTCTCACTCAGCACTTAGCTTCATTCCAGATGATTCCAGTGCCCATGACATAAACAGCTGTTTGGGTCACAGGGCGTACCGAAATGAAGTCGCGGACCGAACCGGACGTCCTGTACCGAACGGTTCAATACAATTACAAGAAGCATTCCGCAGGGTAGACTAGCGCCAACGATGCGGGACACACCGCAAAAACTAGGGAGACAGATGCTCACCTTTAAACTTGCGGCATTGCTTATTCTGTGTGGTCGTCTGGGAGATCCATGTATGGTTGAACATGTCCTCCGGTGAGTCGTGGTATCTGTAGTTCCACTGCAGCATGCAGCGTTGTAGGCTCGGTTGCTCTCAGTGAAAGCAGTTCCTCTGATGTCTGTTGAGGATACATGACCTGGTTCCAAACTCATGTTTTTGGGCCAAGTCTGAAAAGGGCCTCAGCTTACGGGTGCTGACCCAGTTTGGCTTGCAGACCAGTCAAAGGTCAGTCACACACTCCAGAGCTGTTCCTGTAGTGGGATTAGACTGGGACCTGCCTTTCTGCTACCGCCTTGTCTTTAAGGAGCACACAGCTACTTGTTTGACCATCAGCACACACTAATCACACACTAATCACTAATCACACACTCTGGACATCACACAGAGCTGAACTCCTCCTATCACCATGATTAGTCAATTAATGACAGCATTTATCATAATTACAGGCTGAGAAGGAGCATGAGTATCTTTTCCACTACTTTGTTATGTTGAAGTGTCAGCTGAGATATGGCTGAAGCCTGTGTGCGTGTGTGTGTGTGTGTGTGTGTGTGTGTGTGTGTGTGTGTGCGTGCGTTTGTGTGTGTGCATGCGTGCGTGCGTGTGTGTGTGTGCGTGCATGTGAATGCATGCTGTTAGCAGCTGGGAATGATCATGAATTAGTGATATTTGGATGCTATGTCGCTTATTGACCAGGAATAAACCCATATGGGCTTTTGGCTGATTTTAATATATTTGATATTGATTCACTTTAAACAAGAGAAGAAGAGTCCCAGCAGTGATTGTCTTCTAAACATCCTCATCAGAATATTAAAGGAAAGCGATGCCACAGATCCGGCCTGTTTGACTGGCAGGTGATCTCAGTGAAGATTGAAAACGCCACAGACAATCACACAATCACAAACAGGGTTTCACACTAAAGACGGACTCTTTTGAATGGAGTTCGATAGAGATGGAGATTGTTGATGCCATTATCCAGTGGCCATCACTGCTGCTGCAACTTCCTGACTCTTCCTCCTAAACTTTGGGCCATGGTGGATGCTGTTTGATGCTAATGCAGCGTAATGGGCTTGACACACAGTCGGGACCGAATGTCAAAAAGTGATGAAACGGTCCGATTGGACCGACTGTGTGCAGGGGCAGCAGATGGATGGTTTGTGTGAGTGTGAACAGGGTGTTCCTTAGTGATGCTCTGAGCGGTACATCCAATATCACAATAAATATACAGTAGGTTCAAAAGGAAAAACAAGTAGAATGTTCAGCATCAAGCCACAATATTTGAACTATTATTGATATATTAATATCAATATTTTAATCTACAGGGATGATCAATGTTCTACTTGGATTACATCACAAGCCTGCTGGGTGATACATCAGTGTCAGTGTCTGTAGCTGTTGTTGAAATCATATTATATCAGTCATATTGTGTTTTCATTGGACAAAATCCTGTTGTCTCAAAAAATTTGAATGAAGTGAAATCAAAAACAAAGTAGTTGAAGTTATAGTAGCTGGGTTAACGGGGTTCGTCTGATGGAACACAGTTCACTGTAATGAGTACTTGACTAGGAATGGATGTGTTAACCACATGTTGATGTTTATATTGATATCAGAAAGATCACCATGACATGAGAGACCACGGCTTGTTTCCAGTGTCCTACCAACAGTTAACATTGGTTTCCTTTAACCACGACCATTCCCTAACCTTCATGTTGTTTAACCCAACCCACAGTCTTTCTCTCACCATAAGCAAGGATTATTTTTGCCTAAACCTACCTAAACCTTACCTTTAATGGTGACGGATGAGGAAACTCTCATCCAGGTATGTGTAAGGGTTTCACTGTCGTCAGATGTGTCTTTGTTAAAGGTAGACAGCTACTTCAGGTATACAGACCCACTATACTGTATGTGGAAGGTATGAAACTGTAGAGCCTCTGCTGTCCCCACAGGACACTCTGGCCTCAGTAACTGACCTTCCTGAACTATGAATGGACATCGTGACCATGCAGCCAGACAAGAACTCAGCTAAACCCCCTGGTGATGCTCAGTGGGAGTGTGTTTCTATACTAACTGTGTATAATAACTACAGTGCTGATGCTCAGTGTGTTTCTATACTACCTGTGTATGGTAACTACAGTGCTGATGCTCAGTGTGTTTCTATACTACCTGTGTATGGTAACTACAGTGCTGATGCTCAGTGTGTTTCTATACTACCTGTGTATGGTAACTACAGTGGTGATGCTCAGTGTGTTTCTATACTACCTGTGTATGGTAACTACAGTGGTGATGCTCAGTGGGAGTGTGTTTCTATACTAACTGTGTATAATAACTACAGTGCTGATGCTCAGTGTGTTTCTATACTACCTGTGTATGGTAACTACAGTGCTGATGCTCAGTGTGTTTCTATACTACCTGTGTATGGTAACTACAGTGCTGATGCTCAGTGTGTTTCTATACTACCTGTGTATGGTAACTACAGTGGTGATGCTCAGTGTGTTTCTATACTACCTGTGTATGGTAACTACAGTGGTGATGCTCAGTGGGAGTGTGTTTCTATACTAACTGTGTATAATAACTACAGTGCTGATGCTCAGTGTGTTTCTATACTACCTGTGTATGGTAACTACAGTGGTGATGCTCAGTGTGTTTCTATACTACCTGTGTATAATAACTACAGTGCTGATGCTCAGTGTGTTTCTATACTACCTGTGTATGGTAACTACAGTGGTGATGCTCAGTGTGTTTCTATACTACCTGTGTATAATAACTACAGTGGTGATGCTCAGTGTGTTTCTATACTACCTGTGTATAGTAACTACAGTGTGGATCAGATCAGGGAAAGGTAGTAAAAGCTGAACATTATGGGATGGGCCTCCTGCATGAAATTCAGACGATACATCCAGAATCTAAAAACCAATATGGACTACTGGGATCCACATAACCAGGCTGGATCACCAGAACAATGATCCAGCAGTAAATCAAGTGCACTGGCTTTGATTTCTGAAACAAGGTTTCACATTTGACTATATATCAGATATATAACTAATAATATATATTTCACCAGGAAGTGGCTTCATATTTTCTAGCAATGCTTTATATGCTTGCTGCATCTAGTGCCTCTTTTAGGCTGAGGTCGGCCTGCTTGTGGCTTCGCTGTAACAGGGCTGGGCCTCTGGCTGCACACACACACACACACACACACACACACACACACAGGGTGCAGAATGTAGGCTAGATTTCCTGCACTGAGGAGAAAAATAACAGTGGTAATGATAGCCTGTGGTTGCCCTCACTGCGGGGGCAGCCAACACACACACACACACACACACACACACACACACACACCCCTACACACACAGTCAGTGGTACCGGTAGTGTATAATTTCAGTAACAGAGCAGCGCGGCTTGGAAAGCAATTAGGATTAAACCTGTGTGAATAGCCTACACACCTCATGTTCATCACTACACACACACGCACGCACGCACGCACGCACGCACGCGCGCGCGCGCGCACGCACGCGCACACACACACACACACACACACACACACACACACACACACACACACACACACACACACACACACACACACACACACAGTGTCTCAAGCTCACTGATACATAACACCATACCTGAAGGTTTGTGCCTGATGGCAGGAACACAATAGTACAATGTGTGTGTGTGTGTGTGTGTGTGTGTGTGTTTGTGTTTTAGATAAAGAGAGAACAGTCAGAGAGACACACACATCTTTGACTGAACAGGATTATTTGTCCTGTGGGTGAAGTGAGGACACAGTGTTGATGCTACAGTCTGAATGTGTGTGTGTGTGTGTGTGTGTGTGTGTGTGTGTGTCCTAATGTACAGCTCCATAATAAGAGAACACAGTGGACGAGTTGGACCTTGTGGACATGTAAACTGTGTGAGATCCAGTGTTCTTAGAGGAGCGTAGAGGACACAGTCTGTCCAACCCTCCTGTGTTATGTTGCTGTAGAATCTGTGTCTCCTGTTGAGGTCATCCTATAACATCTGTCGGCCTGTGAGAGTGCTGCGTCTCTGGGCAGCATTGTATACACGTTACCCACGTGGGTTCCTCAGGACAGAATATGTGTGTTTCTATATACTCATAGAGGAGCATGTTATATGTGAGACGGATCACGTAGATGTTTTGGATTAGTTTGATGAAAAGAAAACAAGCCAGCGATTTGAATGATGAAATCCACTTCCTGTATGATGAGACCATCTTCTTCTAGCCTACTGCTGCCACACGACAGATGATTTTCATTTACAGTGATCTACTTCTACTTTAACAACAAGTCATCACCTGTTAGACCAGGGACACTTTGCTCCTGGCTGTACGGAGCATGCTGGTGGGCCATGTTGTTTTAGGTCTCGGTGAGACATGGAATCTGATCCAGGAAGTCCAGTTTGAGTGTGGAGCCTCATCAGACACCAGAACACTACAGACATGTCATCGTGATAGGGAGCAGAGACTGTGATCTTGTATTGTGAGCTAAAGAAGTCATCTACTGTAGAAGCAATGTGTTTCATTGGCCGATGCTGCGTCCTGCCAGATGAGGTTGTGTTGCGGCAAACATGAAGCCAGCTTTGGGTTGGGCTTGTGATGGATTCTGGGATATGCTACAGGCCCCAGCCCCCCCCCCCCCCCCCCCCCCCCCCCTCCCAATCATGTACAGCTGTCTAAGTAGCCAGGTATTGGCTAGCTGTGAAAACACCTCTGTATCCAACAAATGATGGGTCCAGAAGATGCTCTGTAATTTCACTAATGGAACCTCCTCTCTGAATAATCTCTCTCTACGTGCTCTAAAGCAGAGGGATCAAATGAAGGACAAAGGCTCATTTCTCTCCTCCGTCCCTCTCTCTATCTCTGTCAGGGTGAACAAACACACACTCCTCCTTCATCTCATCCATTCTGATTGCTTCTCTTGGCTCTTTAACTTTTTTCCACAGATGTGTGATTTTGTCTTTGTCGCGATCAATCACTCGTAGTGCGTTGTTCACACTACGAGTGATGAAGCTACAGAACGGCCAGCATGGCCGCTACATTGTGGCCGCTACGTCGTGGCCGCTACGCCGTGGCCGCTACGCCGTGGCCGCTACATCGTGGCCGCTACGTCGTCGCCGGTCCCCGTTGAAGTGTTGCTCTCGTTGACGTGGGAACTGGTTAACGGCAAGAATACAAATCCGCTTTTCTTCCTTTTGTTAGAGGAAACAGAACAGGAACTGTGGGGAGAGAGAGGGGACAGGAAATGGTGAAACAACAACATCTGATAGGTTGAAGCTTGAGTGAGAAAACGATCAGTGTTAAAGGATAATTCCGGTTTGTCTACCACTCCTATTGGTACTAATGTATCTACCTACCTACCTATGTATCAACCAGTAGTCATGATGTTGTTTCAGATTAAAAGGCCACCAGTAAACGGACACATTGTGCCATTTGAGCAAGAAAAGAAGAAGTGATTGGACTTCATTAATGAATGAGAACAATATTAATAGTATTTTTACAGCAGCAGCGTGGTCTGACATGACTCTGTAGTTGTACTGATGGAGTTAGTGCTGTGGAAATGGTTACTATAATGTCTGTATCAAGACAACAGGAAAACATAAAGACATGAAGACATGAAGACAGGA
The DNA here is from genome assembly GCF_015220745.1 of Sebastes umbrosus. Classification (NCBI taxonomy): domain Eukaryota; kingdom Metazoa; phylum Chordata; class Actinopteri; order Perciformes; family Sebastidae; genus Sebastes; species Sebastes umbrosus. Next base: position 463,343 of record NC_051275.1, on the reverse strand, counting down.
GGACATGAAGACATGGACAAAGTGTTGAGTGAGCAATAACGAAGGTTACGATATTGTAACCTTAGTTCTATAAGTACAGGCGGAGCCCTCTACAGGACTCTGTGCATACTACTCTCCTCCAATCACGAGCAGGCATTCGCCCACTGAGATTTGCATAAACGTAGCCAGCCAATCAGGACTTGCCTACTAAATATGAACGGACCCATACGACATGTTTACCCCTGTGTTCCTGCCTCTTCTCCTCACTCTCTGCTCTGGCCTGTCGTTCTGTAAATCATCCTTTCATATCATTAATGTCTGACATTTACATTTCATTCTTATAATGACACCCCCCCACACATCCCCCCCCACACACACACTACAAATCACCATGGCAACATGTAATTAAAATGGCACCAACCAATCAGGCCAGTCAACTTCAGAAAGTATAAATGGAGGTCAGGTGAAGGGGACTTAGAAAGTGTGTGTGTGTGTGTGTGTGTGTGTGTGTGTGTGTGTGTGTGTGTGTGCATGTGTGTGTGTGTGTACGTGTGTGTGTGTACGTGTGTGTGTACGTGTGTGTGTACGTGTGTGCATGCATGCGTGCGATGTAGTAGCTAACCCTGACCCTATGATGTAGTAGCTAACCCTAACCCTAACCCTATGATGTAGTAGCTAACCCTAACCCTAACCCTATGATGTAGTAGCTAACCCTAACCCTAACCCTATGATGTAGTAGCTAACCCTAACCCTATGATGTAGTAGCTAACCCTAACCCTATGATGTAGTAGCTAACCCTAACCCTATGATGTAGTAGCTAACCCTAACCCTATGATGTAGTAGCTAACCCTAACCCTATGATGTAGTAGCTAACCCTAACCATATGATGTAGTAGCTAACCCTAACCCTAACCCTATGATGTAGTAGCTAACCCTAACCCTATGATGTTGTAGCTAACCCTAACCCTAACCCTATGATGTAGTAGCTAACCCTAACCCTAACCCTATGATGTAGTAGCTAACCCTAACCCTAACCCTATGATGTAGTAGCTAACCCTAACCCTAACCCTATGATGTAGTAGCTAACCCTAACCCTATGATGTAGTAGCTAACCCTAACCCTAACCCTATGATGTAGTAGCTAACCCTAACCCTATGATGTAGTAGCTAACCCTAACCCTATGATGTTGTAGCTAACCCTAACCCTAACCCTATGATGTAGTAGCTAACCCTAACCCTAACCCTATGATGTAGTAGCTAACCCTAACCCTATGATGTAGTAGCTAACCCTAACCCTATGATGTAGTAGCTAACCCTAACCCTATGATGTTGTAGCTAACCCTAACCCTAACCCTATGATGTAGTAGCTAACCCTAACCCTATGATGTAGTAGCTAACCCTAACCCTATGATGTTGTAGCTAACCCTAACCCTAACCCTATGATGTTGTAGCTAACCCTAACCCTAACCCTATGATGTAGTAGCTAACCCTAACCCTATGATGTAGTAGCTAACCCTAACCCTAACCCTATGATGTAGTAGCTAACCCTAACCCTAACCCTATGATGTAGTAGCTAACCCTAACCCTATGATGTTGTAGCTAACCCTAACCCTAACCCTATGATGTAGTAGCTAACCCTAACCCTATGATGTAGTAGCTAACCCTAACCCTATGATGTAGTAGCTAACCCTAACCCTAACCCTATGATGTAGTAGCTAACCCTAACCCTAACCCTATGATGTAGTAGCTAACCCTAACCCTATGATGTAGTAGCTAACCCTAACCCTAACCCTATGATGTAGTAGCTAACCCTAACCCTATGATGTAGTAGCTAACCCTAACCCTAACCCTATGATGTAGTAGCTAACCCTAACCCTATGATGTAGTAGCTAACCCTAACTCTATGATGTAGTAGCTAACCCTAACCCTATGATGTTGTAGCTAACCCTAACCCTAACCCTATGATGTAGTAGCTAACCCTAACCCTATGATGTAGTAGCTAACCCTAACCCTAACCCTATGATGTAGTCAATCATAATCATATAATATAGATTATTCTACAATGGGCCATTCTGCATTGTGAGTAGGCTACTTTTGCTTTTGGTACTTTAAGTATATTTTGAAGACAATACTTTTATACATTTTGAATGCAGGACTTTATCCTATTTTTACTCTTCTTCCACCTGCTGTTGTAGCCTAAACAGTTTAACTCCGTGGTTCTATAGATATAAACGGTGATGACACAGCAAAAAAGTCACACCAACACAAAGTGTGGTGAACGAGACAGGTCAGGGGGGGGGGGGGGGGGGGGGGCTGGTGACATCGCCACAGACCCCTGACCCACTGGGGACAGTCCAGCCTGGTGGAGCCCCGTCCCTCCCTACTGGGAGAGAGGGCGCAGCGAGCACTAGTGCACGGACGGTCGGGGGTCCGGCCTCGACCCCCAACATCTTTCAGTTTAACCCCTTTTCCTCCGGCTCCCTCTCTGCTCCTCTTCTCATTCTCCCGTTGTGTCTTTGGCCTGTGCTGTCCAGTTTCAGCCGTCGGCCACGTGCACTCCACACACTGAGTCAACGTGGTGATGCGTACATGCACGCACGATCAATCCTTAATAACAGGCTGATGATCTGCAGTTCTGAGTGACTGGATCTGCCTCGTGTTGTTTTCACTTTGATTAACCCTTTACATTCACCACCGGGTCCTGATGGCCAGTCCAGTTCTGACCAGGCCTGAGCTGAGCTGAGCTGAGCTGAGCTGAGCTAGCACGCTGTGCATGAGGACAGAGCAGATGGAAACATCATGTTTCTTCTTATTGAACAGGAGTATTGATTAAGTCTCGGCGTTTTACTCACAAACACTTTTTAGCATTTACAGAAACAAACTGTTGTCAACTGGAGTAATCTCTAGTCTCCTCAGTGTGTGTGTGTGTGTGTGTGTGTGTGTGTGTTCTTGGATAACGTAGCAGCGGTGCCTGTTTAATACCGGGTTTCGGTACCATCCCTAAACACCAGGTATGAGCTGGGTCCGGATTGACTTTCCGTTCGGTCCGGACGTTGAGAAGGCCTTGCTGCTTTTAATCGTCATGGGAACTGATCACGTGCCCTTAATGGTGTTTTAGTGGAGCAGCAGGAGAAGAGGAAGTGTGTGCTGATAGAGACTCCTCTCCCCACACTGTGGCCCATCCCTTTATCGCTCTAATGCCAGGTGACTAATGAGGGTTTTACCTGTGGGGTCTCAGGTGCTAATCCCTGCTCATAGCTGGAGGACTAGCTGAGGACTCATTAGAACCCTCAAACAGGAGACTGATAAAGGCTCCCTGCTGCTCATTCCTCACTAATAGCCTCCTCATAATCTGACATGGCTGACCTCCTGACCTCTTCCACCTCCAGCCCTCCCTCTCTGTGCAGTCACTCCTGATTGCTTATGTGGCCATGTTACTGATGCAGGATCTGCACTGTCTGCTGAAGTTTAATGCTGGAGCTGCTGCTCTCACTTTCTCTGTCTTTCTCCTTCCTTTCTTTTTCCCTCTATCTCCTCAGCTCCCCCTCTCCTCTGGCCTTTCCTGAATGATGAATGAGGTAGCCGGTATAAAGAGCTGACTGTGGTGGAGAGAGAGAGAGAAACAGCCTGAATGTTTGTCCTCAATGACTTTTCTGTACTTCAGCACTCCTGACGTCTAACGAAGGAGTACAGCATTACTGCTGAGACCATAGAAATAGAGCAGCAGTAGAACGGACATTCACATTCAAATCAATGTAGCAGGATGGTTATATCTACCGCATCTACCGTTGCCATAGCAACCGTTGTAGTCGGCTAACTTCCGTATGAACTGACTTGCGGCAAGTAGCGGACTCACTCGTGCCGGTGTGATGTGTAAAACACAACATGTGCATGTAGTCCTGCCGAACAGTTTTATAAGTCCGATTTTTTTTTGGCGCACACCATTTTCAACTTTTGTGCGCACGTACATTTTTAGTATGGAACCTACACACTGTTTTATAAATGAGACCCCTGAACCACTCCTTCCGTTCTTACCTTTCACAATAAAAGCCCTAGACATAAACACTGTGTAACTGATAACCAGAGGCAGATTCACTCACTCAGAGCATTTAACGAAAAGGACAGTGAAGTAGCTGACAATAGTTTAGGTTATCGACCAGCTTACCTCAGACAGACTGCCAGACACTGGTCTGGGTCAACAGGATCCTGGTATATGGTCCTCTCACTGAGTGGCTCTATTCACACCTTTGATTGTAAAAGTGTTGCAACTGCTCCAAATACGCATCGCTGGCGGTATGAATGGTTTTGATGAGAAGTATTCGCAGACGAGTATTTTACATTTTCATTTTGTTTATTGGTCACGCCCCCGGTGTGTAAAAGCCGTCCCGGGATGTCCTGCTTAAACATGACAGGGACAGTCTCTTACCAGCAGCAGCGGTGTGTAACAGGGATCAGTGAGGAGGGAGCCGTATTTAGATGCACCTCCTTGGTGTGAGAATGGGCTGTGATTGGTGTGTTACTGATCACAAACAATGATTCAATCAGCCAGCTGTCAGCTGATCACAGCTGGAGCGTTAGAACTAACACAATGCTTCATACTACAACAATGACAGCTGCTCTGGTTGGTGTGGGTGGTGGGATGTCAATGTGCACTGTTCTACCCAATGAAAAGAAGTGTCTGCAGTGTCTTCTGAATGTTTGAATGATGGCACGAGAGGACAGATTGATTTAGCTGTCAGACCATTTCTGTTTTTAAGATTATTCTTTATATTCTATTATTGATGGTGACAGTGAGGGTTCTGAAAGGAGGAGAGAGAGGGGATGACGAGCAGCTAAGGTTGCTGTGGTGAGGATTCAGCCTAGGTACATGGGGCGCCAGCTCTACCAGTTTCTGACATTTCTTACAACCTTTTTTTCAATTATGGACCATCGGTTCTGGAGTGTCAGGTTAGCCAGGGTCCTCCTCAGCCCCGATCTGTCCTCTCTATGTTCAGAGCTTTTATACAAGTTTGGACAGTAGATGATTTCATCAGATCAGTCAACATCACCTACTGGACAGTTTTACTGCCGGTCAGCCAGTCACCTGACTCCAGGTTAGTCCATAGTCACGTCATTTGCATTGGAAAGCCTATGAGAATAATAATGGGTACAGTATGTAGTCCACTTGAAACCCCCTTTGTATCCGTCTTCTTCAAAGACCAAACTGGTATTGTACATGTTGTAGCCCTATTGACCACACATTCTCTCCATCAGCACCCAGCAGCTTTACAGCTGGCTGTAGACTGTATGCTCATGTCCTCTCACTAAATGGATGCTGTTTATTTTGTTCTGATGCAAACCAGAGACTATAAGCAAACATTGATTGTCTGTGTCACAGACACATGTTACTGTCTCAACAAATACAGCTATAGTGACGCTTTCGAACATGTACTGTAGGCTTCATCTCTATACCAGTCATGTACATTAACATATGTGCAGCTTTAAAGGGATGGTGAAGCAAAAGAGTAGATGTGCTTGCCTGCTAAACGCAGCACACAGACTCATTAAAGGCTGATTACAGAAACATTTCTAACAGTGTATGCATTCATAATGCTCACACGCACACACACGCACGCATGCACACACACACACACACACACACACACACACACACACACACACACACACACACTAGCTAGCTAGTCAGTGTTTACATGAAGCAATGCTGTGAATTGGAGATGCATTTGCCTCCAGCTGTAGTGGGCATGCAGTAGGCAGCAGTAAAAGACAGTGAGTGTCTGCCTAGTGAATTACAAGGGGCCTCCACTGCCTTGGATTAGTGCAAATGCTAATCGCTGCCTTAATTAATCTTCTCCTAATTCCCAATTAAGCCTGAGACTCACTTGGTCTTGCTTGTTGAAAAGCACTTCCCCAGATACCCAGCAGCCCTCAGGCCAGTCAGGCTCCAGAACCTCACACCTTCCTGCAGCTGGAATCAGGCTGATTCAGCTCATTGGATGAAGTGATGAAGGGATGAAGGGATGAAGGGATGGTTCTGGAGCTGCTCATCTCTAATGCAGACTTTGGTCACTTCAACTGTTGTAAGTCTACAGCCTAGCTACATGTCTGAGGTGTAGAGTTGATCAGAATAATGTCTCATCATAACCACTGTGTACAGGTAAATCAATATCCAACTCATTCAATTCAATTCAATTCAATTTATTTTTATATAGCGTCAAATCATAACAGAAGTTATTGCGAGACGCTTTATATATAGAGCAGGTCTTAGACCGTAGTCTATAGTTTAGAGACCCAACAAGAGATCCCACCAAGAGTATTGCATCATCACATATCACAGTGGATCCCATAAAGAGGGGAGGGGTACGGATACCTGGATGAACATGAACATTCATGAAATCAGATGTTGTTCTTTAAAGACACAGCAGCCTGCTCCGACGGGGTACGACTGCCTGTTCCATCCAGCTGTCGATGGTTTGCTGCAGCAGTGCAGTGTTTCTGCTCTGTGCTGTGAGGAAGCTGATTGGACAGCGATGCACACTCTGTCACTCCCTCCCTGCTCTCTGACGTGTTTTATGTCGAGCACTCCTGTGACATTTGTAGTTAATTCCACACTCTTAATTGGAGAGCAAGCTTGTAAGCAGGAGCTTAGGCTATTAGAAGCAGCACTGTAGCACGGCGCAGCCATTCATTGTAGTGCAGCCGAGGGGCCAGAAGGAGGCAGAGATGGATGAACAGTGAGGCACAGGGCAGCTCTGAATTCATTATAGCTAACCTTCAACATGCAAACGTCCCACAGGACAAAACAACCAAGCACTATGTGTGTGTGTGTGTGTATGTGTGTGTGTGTGTGTGAGAGAGATAACACGTCCTGCAGTTTGAGTGCATATGTACCAGAACATGCACTGAGACTGAGAGAAATAGATACAGACAAAGACTGTAGATGTTCTTTGACATCTCGTCCCTTCGTCCTATCTCTACAGGATCTGCATTTAGATGGAAGTCAGCCAGACAAACACAACGTGTCCAACACATCAACATGTTAAAGACTCAAAGACACATCAATATGTTAAAGACTCAAAGACACATCAATATGTTAAAGATTCAAAGACATCAATATTTTAAAGACTCAAAGACACATCAATATGTTGAAGACTCAAAGACACATCAATATGTTAAAGACTCAAATACACAACATGTTTAAGACTCAAAGATACATCAACATGTTAAAGACTCAAATACACATCAACATGTTAAAGACTCAAAGACACATCAACATGTTAAAGACTCAAATACACATCAACATGTTAAAGACTCAAAGACACAACAACATGTTAAAGACTCAAATACACATCAACATGTTAAAGACTCAAAGACACATCAACATGTTAAAGACTCAAAGACACATCAACATGTTAAAGACTCAAAGACACATCAACATGTTAAAGACTCAAATACACATCAACATGTTAAAGACTCAAAGACACATCAACATGTTAAAGACTCAAATACACATCAACATGTTAAAGACTCAAAGACACATCAACATGTTAAAGACTCAAAGACACAGCGCTTCTGTTTTTATTGAACCCAGAATAGGATTCAGTGCAGGTTGTGGTCGGTTCATTAGTTTGACTTCTAATGACACTGTGACAGTGTAGCTTAAAGGTCTGTCACTCCTAGATTTATAACTGTTGTCACTAATGACCAACATAATGAGTTATAATAATAATAATAATAATAATTGGAAGAGTTATTGGTCACTATAATCAGAATCAGAAGTATGTGGACACATCCACTAAAGTAGTTATTTTTCTATCATTGAGTAAAGGGACTAAGGAACACATTATATGGATATTCAATGCATACCAATTACATAACAACTGATAAACTGTACAATTAACCCTACTAGTGAAGTGAAGTTCAAATTAAGTAAAATTAGCGATTTGGATGAATTTTTAGCAAACTATTATTATCATATTATTATAGATATTTTCCTGGTATTTTTAGGAATTTTTAAGACAATTCACTGTCTGTATTATGATTTTTTTTACATTATGTATATATATATATATATATATATATACTTATATAGCTAACTTAACTTATAGATAACTTAATAGCCTTCTTTTTTGACAAATTCTGTGTTTTCTTCTCCCTGATGTTTTTCTATATTAAATAGAAAATATTCTTTATTAAAAAAAGTGGTCTTACACCCCTTGAAATCAAGAAAGCCTTGCGACCCCCCCCGTGAAGCTTTGGCGACCCCTAATGGGGTACAGGACCCCCAAGTTGGGAATCAGCACAATAAAGTAACTGTGTGGAGCGCCATCACTCTGACATCTCTCCACAACAACTGCATGGCTACAGGGCCAACAACAAGCACACAGTGTAAAGAATGATTAATACAGTTCTGCAGATTGTCTGCTGGGATATGGTTATGACAATGGAAGGAAATTATGAACACATTATAACGCAATGTGTATATTACACTGCAACAAATATGAAGAAGGGTGTGGGATGTGGCTGAAAGCTACAGATATAGCTAAGGAAGTAAACCTTGAGTCAATAATATTTATCCCATCATTATAATAAGAGTGAATCTCCAAGTGTGATATTTGTGTCATAATACTGGAGGTGAAGAGATCCCTTGTTAACACCAGCTGGGTGGAAGTGTTGAGTGATCAAATCTAGTCTTTGTTTTGTGGAACGATGTTTTCTAAAGTTCAGCTGAACTTCAGTTGTCTGAGTTAGTCAAATGAAGTGCAAAACTTTCAAAATGATAGTGTCTATGGTACTAAATCCTCTCCACATGTAGATGCAACATGTTCTCACTCCCAACGTGTCAAATAGCGACACGTGGTCAGAGCTCATCAGCATCTGATACCGACGCACCGGGCTTTAAACTGACCACCCCCGTCATTATTAGACGCTCAGAGTTTAAAGTGCGAGACAGTCCACGTTGGGTTGTACGGGTCAAACAAACACGAGACTTTCAGCCAAGAGGCTGCTGTTCGTTTCCTGTGTGACACTAACAGTCACCGATGATATTTTGTCACGTCAGTCATTAGTCAAGTTAAAATCAACGCTCTTCACCTAACCCTAAGTAGCTTTGTTGCCTAAACCTGAACTTCCTGTGAAGACAGAAGTTTATTCTGAAAAGACCCTTTCACGAGAATGTGTTGGTGCGTGACAGCTGTGGTTAGTAGTTCCATTTAACATAGAAACACATTGTCATCTTATAAAATATGACATATTGTTGTAGGTGAAGTCTCCAAAGACTGTATAAAGTACCCCCCCCCTCCCTCCAGCCTTCATTGGTCTGACTGAATCAGCCCTGTCTGTACCGACAGCGTCTCTCTCTACGTTACAGCTAAAAACAACACACACACACACACACACACACACACACACGCACACACACACACACACACACACACACACACACACACACACAAACACACACTATGGTTCAGAGTAGTTCAGCTCATGCTCACATGTAAAACCTGGACGGTCTGTGGCCACCAGGAAGAACACAGTCAGGATGGGTTTCTGGTTCAGGTTACAGAATGATTCCATTTCCTCTGACGCTGTAGTAAACAGTCCAGATGGGTCAGAACCAGGTGAACTTATAATGAAGTGACCCAAATGAAAACATGGATTTAGTGATCAGTTGTTATTCCCCACCACTGCTGAGCACAGTGGAAGTAAGTACACACACACACACACATGCTTGGGTATGTCTTCCTTTTCCAGCAGCAACTCTCTAAATCTAAATATCTTATGAGCTTCTCCACTAAAGCAAATGGAGCGGCTAAGAGCTTCACACTAATATGTTAAACATACCTGTGAGTGTGTGTGTGTGTGTGTGTGTGTGTGTGTGTGTGTGTGTGTGTGTGTGTGTGTGTGTGTGTGTGTGTGTGTGTGTGTGTGTGTGTGTGTGTGTTAGCATTAGCCAGCAGCACTCATGTGAAGCCCACGAGGGTTCCACATGGAAAGAAGTGCTTTTTGAAGAGAGTAATCAGCCACTTAGACAATACACCAAGTACATATTACCAGCACAGCTGGCTAATCAAGAGCACTCAACACAGTCCCCCCCCCCTCCACCCCCTCCCACCTCCCCACACACACACACACACATGCTCAGGCTGACATAGATGAAGGACTCAGACGACCAACAGGAGAGCAGAAAACACACACACACACTGAGGTCAGAGGTCGCAGGAGTTCAGCCTGGTGCATCATGGGAGTAGATGGTATGTTTAACAGAGACAGTTTTACAGGCCTGTGGTGGAGCCGGGTTGGATGAGAGGAATGACGTGCTCTGATCAGGTCTCTGTGAATGTGGCGTTGAGTGGTAGCAGACGTCGAGGGTTTATAATAATGAACTTTAAGAGCTTTTAGAATCTCAGAGTGTTAAAGACTCAGAGACACATCATTATGTTAAAGACTCAAAGACACATCAATATGTTAAAGACTCAGAGACACATCATTATGTTAAAGACTCAAAGACACATCAATATGTTAAAGACTCAGAGACACATTAATATGTTAAAGACTCAAAGACACATTGATATGTTAAAGACTCAAAGACACATCAATATGTTAAAGACTCAAAAACAAATTGATATGTTAAGGACTCAAAGACACATCAATATGTTAAAGACTCAAAGACACATCAACATGTTAAAGACTCAAATACACATCAATATGTTAAAGACTCAAAGACACATCAATATGTTAAAGACTCAAAGACACAACAACATGTTAAAGACTCAAAGACACAACAATATGTTAAAGACTCAAAGACACAACAACATGTTAAAGACTCAAAGACACATCAACATGTTAAAGACTCAAAGACACATCAATATAAAAAAGACTCAAAGACACATCAATATGTTAAAGACTCAAATACACAACAACATGTTAAAGACTCAAAGACACAACAACATGTTAAAGACTCAAAGACACAACAACATGTTAAAGACTCAAAGACACATCAACATGTTAAAGACTCAAAGACACAACAACATGTTAAAGACTCAAAGACACAGTGCTTCTATTATTATTGAACCCAGAATAGGATTCAGTGCAGGTTGTGGTCGGTTCATTAGTTTGACTTCTAATGACACTGTGACAGTGTAGCTTAAAGGTCTGTCACTCCTAGATTTATAACTGTTGTCACTAATGACCAACATAATGAGTTATAACAATAATAATAATAATAATAATAATTGGAAGATTTATTGGTCACTATAATCAGAATCAGAAGTATGTGGACACATCAGCATCATCATTATCAGCATAAGCATCATCATCATCATCATCATCAGCAGCAGCAGCATCAGCATCAGCATCATCAGCATCAGCATCAGCATCAGCATCAGCATCAGCATCTATCCAGCTATGTATACGCCTGGCTTCCTAGCAAAACTCAAGCAGCAACCAAAGTCAGGAGCCTCTTGGAGCAGCACCAGTGGTGTACGGTACATCCATGCTGATAGTTTTGGTTCTATATGCATTGAGTCAGAATTGAGTTTGTAGTACTACAGCATTAAAACAATAGAAGTCATATTTCATAGCTTTTCAGAAAGTCTCCTTTAGTTACTAGCCTGTACCAGATAAACAGTCGCTATGGAAACTGTTGACGGTATGTTCTGTGTTTTTTTTACCTTTTCAGGTGAAAGCAGCTAGAGGACCGTTGTGATAATAGTGAAAACTGTGGATATACTCCAGGCTGTATGATGCGGTGTGTTTGTACTGTAACTTCCGCAGACTATTTCTCTCTCTTTCCTCACTATTTTACTCCTTGCTGTGTTGAGGACTTCTGACATTAGAAGGAAATGACAGTAAAATCTCTCGTTACTGGGGCTGAAGATAAACATGTCTGTGCTGCTGCACTGAAAATAGTCTTGACATTACTTTGTTAGGATTATTTTCTTACATTAGGTGTAAAAAAAAAAAATCCAATCATCTTTTCTTCCTGTAAAAATAAATACCATGTGTGCTTACGTAAGCTAACAACCAATTTCAAACAATAATACCATCACATCTATCCATCAATCAATCTGTGTGGAGCCACAGTCCTCCGGAGCTCCGTATCGTGCTACATTCTAAGCCCGCCCACTGTTTAGCGCTCCAATCAAAGGCTAAGGATTTGATTTAAATCCCTCTTGAAACTGTACATCACTCAAATATTCTGTTTCACAGGGGGATACTCCAGGTACAGAAGCTGAAGACGCTCTAACTGGTGTTTTACTGGGACTTTAAATAAACAGAAGTATTTGCTGTCTTTGTCTGTTCCTCCACCAGGGGTGATCTACACCACTGATATGTTGGACCGCGAGACCAAGGACTCTTATTGGCTAACCGTGTATGCCAGCGACCATGGCGTGGTTCCCCAGTTCGCCACTATCGAGGTGTTCGTCCAGGTGGAGGATGTTAACGATAACGCCCCGCTGACCTCAGAGCCGCTGTACCGGCCCTCGGTGCCCGAGAACTCTCCACGGGAGGTTTCTGTGATCCAGATCCAGGCCCAGGACCCTGATGCCACGCCCCCTGCCGCCGCTGACCGGCTCAACTACCGCATCATCAGCGGAAACCCGCAGAACTTCTTCACCATCAACACCCGTACTGGTGAGTAATGGTGTGAGAATCTCAGTTGGTGTTTGGATGATGGTGGTGGAGACAGACCTGAAGACTCCCCACATACAGTATAACAAGTGTTTCCTAGCAGTCAGAAGAGAGCACATACTGAACTGCTGAGTAAATACAGAGATGATACACTATGATTATAGCTACGCCAGATTGTGCCAACTGTGTTCCTGTACCAAAACAGAAATGGACATTCATCAATAAGTTGATCTTGCTAACTTACACTGCAATGCTGCTAAAAAGGGATAGAAAATGCTAAATTTGGATGAGAAGATGGATAGAGAGATGAGGGCAAACTAACTGCATTACAGAGAGAGCTGCTGTTCTACACTAAAACCTGATGAATAGGATTATAGAATATTACTGTTTACGTCTAGCTTACTCTCTGTTATTATTCCTCTCATTTGCACATGGATGTCCTGAGGAGTCATGACATCATCATCTGTTCCACTTTTCTGGGCTTTCTGATGTTTCCTCATTACTGCCATTCAGTTGGGTGATGATAACACTACAGTACATCCATCTAATTGGAGGGACTTGGCAATAATAGCATCTCTATAGTGTGTGTGGGATGAAGAGGAGGATGCTGGGAGAAACAACAACAGCAGCTGCAACATAGTCTGGGAACATGAACACACACATCCCCTCTGCACGCTGACACACACACCCACACACACACACACACACAGTTTGTTCTGCAGATAAGGCTTGTGGTGGAGAGAGGGTAAATATAATTGGCTATTGCTATATTTATCTTTTCTTTAGTCAGGATCCCTTTGCTTCGAGTTTGATACTATTCTGCCCATTTGTCTCAAGCAACTACTCCCCTCTCTCTTTCTGTCTTTATTAAAGAGATTTTTGCACTTTGTTTTTTTTGTATTGTAATCTTGTATCTCCTCATGTTCTCTCTCTCTGCCGTCCTCTCTCTTTTAACTCCGACTACTTCCTTTCTTCTCTCCATAGCTGTTTTCCAATGTTTTTAGCCACATGTCTGTCTTCTCTCTCTGTCTCCATGGCGGATGTTTAATATTTGATTTTGTGGTTATGAAACTTTGATGAGGGACAGCTGATCATCCATAAGCCTGTAGCAGTCTTCCTCTCTAACTGACACGTTTGTTGTTAATCTCTTCTGTCCATCTGCCTGATTGTCTCTTTCTTTCTCTCTTTATTTCTTTATCATGTCTCCTCTGATTTCTATCCTAATTTCTCTGTTTGTGGTTTCATAGTGAAGTGACCCTCACAACACAGTCCACTGGGATGCTTTTACAGCTTGTGTACTCAGGATTTTGCACTTTGTTTAATAAAGTGAAAGAGGAATTTCAGCAGGTTGAAGTACAACGTGATCTCACAGTAATACGTGAAATGACCACAACCTATTCACAGCCCATTATGTGGCGGTGGTGGAACGTAATGTGTTAAAATTACGTACCACCACCACTGAAACACTTCAACCTTTAGGCTACAAAACTACATTGTTAGGTTAAACAATTTAAAATTGCGTTTAGGCTACAAAACTGCATCTTTAGGTTAAACAATGTAACGTCAAGTTTAGGCTACAAAATAACATCGTTAGGTTAAACAATTTAACGTTGGGTTGAGGCTACAAACCTACATTGTTAGGTTAAACAATTTAACATTAGGGTTTATGCTACAAAACTACATTATTAGGTTAAACAATTTAACGTTAAGTTAAGGCTACAAAACTACATTGTTTGGTTAAACAATTTAATGTTAGGTATCGCTATGTTAAACAATTTAACATTTGGTTTAGGATACAAAACTACATCGTTACGTTAAACAATGTAACATTAGGTATCATTACGCTAAACAATTTAAGATTAGGTTTAGGCTACAAAACTACATCATTAGGTTAAACAATTTAACGTTAGGTTTAGGGTACAAAACTACATTATTAAGTTAAACAATTTAACGTTAAGTTAAGGCTACAAAACTACATTGTTTGGTTAAACAATTTAATGTTAGGTATTGTTATTTTAAACAATTTTACATTTGGTTTAGGCTTCAAAACTACATTGTTAGGTTAAGCAATTTAACGTTAAGTTTATGCTACAAAACTACATTGTATGTTAAACAATTTAATGTTGGGTATTATTATGTTAAACAATTTAACGTTGAGTTTAGGCTACAAAACTACATCATTAGGTTAAACACTTTAACATTGGTTTAGGCTACAAAACTACATCGTTAGGTTAAAAAATGTTACGTTAGGTATTGTTATGTTAAACAAATTTAACGTTAGGTTTAGGCTACAAAACTACATTGTTAGGTTAAACAATTAAACATTTGGTTTAGGCTTCAAAACTACATTGTCAGGTTAAACAACTTAACGTTGGGTATTGTTATGTTAAACAATTTAACGTTAGGTTTAGGCTACAAAACTGCATCTTTTTGTTAAACAATTTAACATTAAGTTTAGGCTACAAAACTACATTGTTAGGTTAAAAAATGTAACGTAAGGTATCGTTATGGTAAACAATTTAACGTTAGGTTTAGGCTTCAAAACTACATTGTTAGGTTAAACAATTTAATGTTAGGTATCGTTATGTTAAACAATTTAAGATTAGGTTTAAGCTACAAA
The DNA here is from genome assembly GCF_015220745.1 of Sebastes umbrosus. Lineage (NCBI taxonomy): Eukaryota > Metazoa > Chordata > Actinopteri > Perciformes > Sebastidae > Sebastes > Sebastes umbrosus. Next base: position 448,113 of record NC_051275.1, on the reverse strand, counting down.
ACGGCATGGTTAGGTTAAACAATTTAACCTTTGGATTAGGCTACAAAACTACATTGTTTTGTTTAACAATTTATCGTTAGGTTTTGGCTAAAAAACTACATCATTAGGTTAAACAATGGAACGTTAATTTTAGGCTACAAAACTACATTGTTAGGTTAAACATTTTAACGTTGGGTATGTTAAACAATTTAACGTTAAGTTCAGGCTACGAAACTACATCGTTTGGTTAAACAATTTAACGTTAAGTTTATGCTACAAAACTACATCGTTTGGATTAAAAAAGGTAACGTTAGGTATCGTTATGATAAACAATTTAACGTTAAGTTTAGGCTTCAAAACTACATTGTTATGTTAAACAATTTAACGTTAGGTATCGTTATGTTAAACAATTTAAGATTAGGTTTAGGCTACAAAACGGCATCGTTCGGTTAAAAAATGTAACCTTTGGTTTAGGCGACAAAACTACATTGTTTTGTTTAACAATTTAACTTTAAGTTTAGGCTACAGAATTACATCATTAGGTTAAACAATTTAACATTCTTTTTAGGCTACAAAACTACGTTGTTTGGTTAAACGATTTAACGTTAGGTATCGTTAGGTTAAACAATTTAACGTTAGGTTTAGGCTTCAAAACTACATTGTTAAGAATTTGGGTCCACGACAAAGGATCGTAATTGTCTTTACATCGGCATTGTTTCTGTCTTGCCAGCATGGAATTTTAACACATTCCATGCCACCACCACGTAATACGCTGTTATAGATTGTGGTCATTTCACATATTTCTGAGATCAGGCTGTTGAGTGAGATGCCAGGCATCTTAAGTCTAGTGGAGATCCCAAAGTTTCCAAAGATCTGTCAGACTGAGTTTGTACTGTATATTACGATGTACAAGACATCTACAATATTTCTATTTCTTAGAATAGTGTATATACAGTAGTTCCTTTCACTATGTAACCAGGCTACTGGGAGAAATCAGATTTTGCAGGACAACAGGTTTACATGTACCGTAGTTATTTATTGTAAATGTTTGTGATCAGTAACCTGGTTATAAGTAGACATGGCCAATAATGAGCTATCCCCAAAGACAGAATGAGTAGAATTTTCCTAAAAAACAATGTATAAACTGATACAGAATTAATCCTCTCAATCATCTCTTGTGACTCACTAGAAGTGTGTGGCGGTGTGTGTATTTGCAGAGACCTTGCAGTCCTCTGCGTGGATGTTTTTATTTTGCTGTATTTGAGACATCTCTTGGCACCAACCTGTAAAAAGGTAGTGACCAGGTACCAGATCGTAAGCAAAATAATGGCGGACAACGTAAAGATAGTGAGGTGTCCAAGCGGACAAAGCTAGTTCCACAGTGAGAGTGAATCCGTTGGGGAGGAGGGGCCAACTTTGAATGTTGTGTTTACAGATCCTCCTCATTGTGCCTTTCAGTAAAACAGTTTACACTCTGAAGATCTGCTTATGCATTGTTAGATGAGAAATGTAGCTCTTTAAGAAATAGCTCAGTGTGTAGTGCGTGTGCATAGGGAGACTGGTTAAACTAGAGAGACTGACATTATGGCTCTCCTCAGAACAGACAGTTCTTCAGAGTTTACACCTTTTTACTTAAAGAAGAGCAATGCTGGTACTCCTGCATGTTTAATATAAAAGATATTGATATTTGTCGACAGTGTAACGATAATGTTTCGCAACAGAAAGTAATACAAAATATTGCTGTATCGATATTTTGTTCCGCCCTTACTCAGCAGTTGGCAAGGAAGACATGGAAACTTGGCTTGGGTCTTAAGGAGCTGTAGCATTTATTTACTGAAAAGCTGTGGCTGAAACTGGACATTCACTGCTACAATCACAGTTTTACTGCCAACTTCACTCTGCTTCAGTCGCCTTTAGTCTTACATACAGTGTCTCCTAGCTCTATTGATAATCCGGTCGTCTCCCACTCTCTCAGAATCTGAATTCAAGATTAAGAAAAAGAAAACTCTATGGTTGGCATGCCAGTTCCTTATTGGCCCCCATTACAGCAAATCATCCTTTTGCACCATCGTTTAACAACATTGTATTTGCACGAGAAAAAAATCTATATTTTTATGGACGTATACATAGACAATTTGTTTCCATCTTTTGAGCAGCTTCAAAGGAATTATAATAAAAGCGAATCTTTGTTAAGAAAAATTGTGCCCTATATCCTTGTATTCCCGAACAATCACCCATGGACTCACTCTTTCTGGATGATCCACTAATTAAAGAGGGCATATCAGTAATATATAAAAAGTTGTCTGACAGGTACAAACACTATGTAGCACCTGAGACTTGTATTAGGAATAGAGATTTCAGAAGAGCATTGGGAGGAGGCACTTGGCCGGATCCATTCTTCATCTGTTTGTTCCAGACACGGCATCATACAGCTACATTACATTGGCTGCACTGGTCTAAACAAAAGCTTCACAAAATATTCCCAAATATTGATCCCTCATGCAAACTTTGTGGGCAGGTGCCAGCATCACTGCTGACACACATGTTCTGGAGCTGTCCTAGTGTTTTTTTTAACTAAACCTGAATCAATGTCGTGTATTTCTAGAATTTGTCTGAATGAATCACTGAATTTAGCTTCAATTCATTTCTGAACTTGTTGAAGAAGATGGAACTGAGAGTGCCAGGGCTGTCAGTTCATGTAGTGCAAAGAACTGTGGGGTGGCAGAATTTCCTGATTTTCCAAAGGGTGGTCTTGTGCTTTCTAAACTAAAGGAGAGAGCGAAGTAACCTTCATCAACAAGTAAGGCGCCTTGAGTTCCTGGCTTGGGACATTTGTATAAAGGTGAATCATTGCCTTGTGTAGTGGACAGTTGAGAATGTGAATTGAGTCAGTTGTGCCATCACTTTGTGTCATTGACCTTTATAATCCTCTGCTGTCAGTCCGCCTCCTCTTTCTGTGCGTGTTAAGTCTGAAAGTGAATTGTAGGTTTTGTGGAAGCCTTAAGCCCTTCATCCATCACACAGGCATCAGTAATCCTATCTATATGCTAATCAACACAAACACACATTGGCCAATGTGTTCCATTGTGTGAGATTTGTGTTACCATATATATGTACATACGTATGTATGTATATATTCCCAAGTCATCACCTCTAGTTATTTCTCTATCCCTTTGTCCCTTGTCTTCTTCTTGTGCCTCATCTCTTCTGTACTTGACTAAATCCTGTAACAACGTGGCGTCAACATTCCAGCTCACATTTTTTATATTTTATTTTTCTAGTGTCACTTTCACATATAGTTTTCACTAATAATTTTCACGTGAAAAGGACTACCAGACTTCCCTTAGATCACCGGAGCTGATAGAGAGGTATTAGACATATTAACAAAGAAACCTGAGACTTACAGTAATACAACGGCAGCTTACCCGAACCAATTCAATTTAATATTATTTGGACCTGGTAGGTCCTGAGTCGGGTCTTGGATACTAATGCTGAGCTGATCCCAGCTGACATTGGGCGAAGGCAGGGTACACCCTGGACAAGTCGCCCAAGGGCCGGTATTTCAAAATGACCTCACAGGATTATAGAGGTTGGATTGGATTGAATTCTGATAAGATCTGAAAACTGGGTATTTCAAAGCAGATCCAAAGATGTCTGATCCTGAACATTTGGATCCAGATTTGGTGATCCAATCCTACCTTTTATCCAGACAAAATGCTGCATTTGGGTATTTCAAAATTTAAGGCAGAAATCTGGATCAATTTGATCCCAAAATTCAGGATCATTTGGATCCCATCTCAGCGGTGGATTTCACTTATAGCCTTGACTTCACTTCTCCCAAAGATTGTTACCCAAGTTGTTCACTACTTTTATTACATCCGTTGAATGTGCCTTTCAAATGTGAAACTGTTTAGTTCTAACAGAATGAATGAATTGAATAAATTTATAGTGCTGCAAATATAGCTAGGCCACACTAAGAAAAACTGCTGTAAAAACAAATGTAGCAAATTACAGAAATATATGATTGACAAGGATTTCCTCTAAGGATCAGCAGAAATCTTTATTAAAAAGAAAGTCATATGCAAAAGTGGGAAAGGCCGAGACAGCCTGGTGGCGAAGATAGACAGCCTTAGTAAATGGTGCTGGAGCTACTTGATAACTTAATACATGATGCAGTCACAGTAGGCATGAAGATGGTCAGAAAACATTTATATAACTTGTCACGGTCTGGCACTGTGCCAGAGGACATTGGATTTTTTATTCTTGTTAAGAGTTAAGACTGTCTTGTGTTTATCCTTTTAGTGGTTTATTAGTTCTGTTATTTGTGATTTGGGTTTCTTGGATTTGGGTTTTCTTTTCTTTTCATTCATTCTAGTGTTTCCTGTTTTATTTTGAAATTCACTCCTCCTGTGTCATGTCTAGTTTTACTTCCTGCATTCCTTTGTTTTCCCGCCTTTTTGTGATTGTCTGCCCCACCCTGATTTGTTCTACCTCTGTCCAATCACCCTGATTCCCTGGTGTATGTAGTCTCTGTGTTTCCACTGTTGCTTGGTCGGTTCATCGTCGCTCCTCCGGTATTGAGTTTCACCTGTGTGACTTTTTACAGTGTTTTGTATTTTCTAGTCAACTACAGTTTGACTTTGCTTTGTGGATTTACTTTTGTTACCCTTCTGCCGAACCGGCTGCCTTTTTGTTCATGGTGAGCTTGTTTTTGATGAAAATCTTTGAACTCAGTCTGCTAACTCCTTGTCCTTTTCTGCATTTGGGTCCACCACTGAAACAAAAACCTGACATAACTGCTGTCACTAAAAGTGGTTTAGGAGGTGAGAGCAGGCTTCTGTCGACTCGCTGCTGACAATCTGGAAGCATGTGATTGGTGAGACGTCCCACACCAAGAAGAGTCCATCTAGAGGTTTTTATGGAGACAAAGAATCCAATTAAGGTTGAGCCATCTGCCCCTTATAAGGGACAGTTCCTTATTACCTCCGCCAAGGCCGAAGGCCTAGGAAGGAGGTTATGTTTTCACCGGCGTTGGTTTGTTGGTTTGTCCGTTACCGGGATTACTCCAAAAGTCCGTGATGGATTTGAATTAATTTTTTTGGAGGGGTGGTGTGTGGCACAATGAACAATCCATCAGATTTTGGTGGTGATCCGAATCATGATCCGGATTCAGGAATTTTTTTAAAAAACATTATTATACATACCAAGGCTCAGCAGCCCGGGTATGTATAATAATGTATTCATTATTAATTCAGTTAATTCATCTTCATGATTGCTGATCAACTAGTTTCTTTCAGTCGAAGTACAGTCTGACATACACATGGCTGGATTAACCTGTTAGGGTGCCTCAAACATATGCTGTTGGGCCGACCAACAACACCACCACCACCACCACCAACACCACCAACACCACCACCAACACCACCAACTACCGCCCTTTGTGTATTTTATGTAACCTTCTGCCTCTAAGTTACCATTAGGTGCAGTGCAGGAGGATGGAAAAACTGCATATTGTAGGCAGAGTCCTGAAGTCTCTGAAGAGGAAACCTCTGTGGTTGAGACAAATTTACCAATAACCAAGCTACCAAAAATAAATGCGGGTCCCTGGGAGTGCGGGGCTTCTGGGCAGTTACCCCTTACCCCCGGTTGGTATTAGGATGCACATTTAATGTATACATAAACAAAAACTGCCAGACAGCTGGTGGGTAGTTTGGGTTAGAACGATATAAAGCAATTTGTAATTGCTGGTTTTGATTGTTGTTATATGAATATACTTATTGTTGTGGCCCAGAGACAACACCACTGGCCTGACAGAGGTGGTGGGTCGCATTGTGGAGGGGCTTGTGGAAATACACCAATCCGAGACAATCCTGTAGTGGGACCCGTGCACAAGCAAACTCAAAATGCAGAAGCAGTTAGATGAAAGCACTGACTTAGTCTGGAACAGGATACAGATCATCATCAAGTAGCAGTCAGCACAGGCCCTGATGGGATTAGGCTGGCAGGAAAAGAGCACAGAAAAAGTCTACGTCACTAAAGGCAGGCCGGTAGGTACGGGGCTGGAGCTACACTCTAGGGAGGAGCTATCTATGGTGAGAATGCCCGACAGAAGATTACTACATGCTACAGGGCAGGGGTATATGTTTGAGGGACAGGTACTGTATGCAGGATCAGGTGACTGCCGCCTCACAGAAAGACAAACCGCTACTCCAAGTCATTCATTCCTTCTGCCATTACACTGCTGAACGCAGAGTAACTATCATGAATGAACGACAACAAAAAAATGTTTTATTTACTTTGAATGTACAATTATTTTGCACTAACCACATAACGGTTGTCTGTGTTTGCATTAGGTACATTCTTGGAATACAATTTGCAAATACTCTTGGCACTTTATTCTATTCTAATTATTTATTTATTCTTTTATCTCGTCTCCTTTTTATTTTTATTCTTGTATTCATTGTTTTTATTGCGAAGATTTTTAATTTTAATCTTGTACTTTTATTGTTCTGCACCTCCCCATATGCCACCTACTGTGTTCCCTCTGTCAATGATGATTGTGCAGTATGAATGTGTGTTTATGTCTCGGTGGACTGCAGAAACTGAATTGCCCTTCGGGGATAAATAAAGCTCTCTGTATCTGTATCTGTATCTGTATCTGTAAAGGTACACTTACAGTATGTGGGCTAATGCTTGGCATTATTAAAATGCCAACCTCTCACTATCCTACTGTATGTGGGCCCACGTGGACATGTGACTGAGACGTTTTATGTAAATCGTATGTATGTAATTCTGTGTGCTGCTCTCATCATTGTGATACCTCCTAATTCACATTGATCTGTTAGTGGAACGTTAATGTACAGCTGCTGAGACCTAACGTCACTACAAATACCTGCAACTGTCACACTCCGAACAAGACGATGCCATAATGTTGTTGGTTTGTGTTAATTAGGTTTCGTTCGGGGGGGGGGCATTTTATAACAGATGGTGTGTGTGTGTGTGTGTGTGTGTGTGTGTGTGTGTGAGTATCCTCTAGTTTTGTGATCTTTTCTTCAGCATCTAATTATAGAAGAACATGCATGTGTGTGTTGTGTGTGTGTGTGTGTGTGTGTGTGTGTGTGTGTGTGCGTGTGCGTGTGCGTGTGCGTTTGTGTGTGTGTGTGTGTGTGTGTGCGTGTGCGTGTGCGTGTGTGTTATTGTAATAATGTACATTTGTGTCTCAAGGTCTTGGTGTGTTTTTCAGTCTGTGAATCTGCCACTGAGTGTTAATACTCCGTGTGTGTAATGTGTGTTTTTGGATGTGTACATTGTTGTCTGACTTTGATGCTGTGACAAGACAGCTGGATACACAAAGAGACAGTACTTTATGAACATGTGTGTGTGTGTGTGTAGTGTATATAATAATTGTTGAGTGCTGTCACATCCCCTTCCGTGTTGAAGTTAATAAATTGTCACTAACAGATGCAGGAACTGGAGTCAGCTGCTCCTGGCTTGTTAGCATGTCAGTCTGCTTTGCTAATGTAGCATCCAACCCAGCACACATTAATCAGTGGTGTTTTTCTTTGGTTCTTAAGATTACATTTATAACTGGAACAGTCCTCAGCTAAGCAGTAAGTATAGATTAGGGATGTTGATAATTAACCGTTAACCGATATTAAGAATTTTTACAGATTAATGCTATCGGTTAAACAGTTAAAAGAAATATAAAAATGAATACAAAGCTGAGCAAAACTGAGAGGAGCAGCTTGTCCCTTACAGGAGAATAGCTGGTCCACCTTAACAGTCCACCTTAAGAGAGTCTGAGACGGTGTTACAGATACAGGAAGTTGGTTTGGGTCCGAGGAGTCGTAGCATTTATTCACCGACAAATAAACTACACACACTGCACTGCTATGTTCACAGCTAGAACGCCACTGACAACCCCACTCTCATCGCCGCCACACACACACACACGGACTGTCGGACACTTGTTAACGTTACGCCACGCTGACAGACTGTATGTGTGTGACAACGGCGAGCCAACAGCGACGCTACAGCTGTAATCGTAGCACATACACACAGGGTTTGTCGGACACTCGCTAACATTACGCCGACCTCGCAGCTAAATTAAATGATGCGGTGGAGACCTGCTGGGAAAGTGGCTGCATGTGTCCTCGACAATACATGCAGCACCATGGCTGCTACAGAAACTCTCCCTGACGGTGAACTGGAGACAGTGAACGCAGCACCGTGGACGCTACAGAAACTCTCCCTGACGGTGAACTGGAGACAGTGAACGCAGCACCGTGGCTGCGACAGTAACTCTCCTGACGGTGAACTGGAGACAGTGAACGCAGCACCGTGGCTGCTACAGTAACTCTCCTGTCGGTGAACTGGAGACAGTGAACGCAGCACCGTGGCTGCTACAGTAACTCTCCTGACGGTGAATTGGAGACAGTGAACGCAGCACTGTGGCTGCTACAGAAACTCTCCCTGACGGTGAACTGGAGACAGTGAACGCAGCACCGTGGACGCTACAGAAACTCTCCCTGACGGTGAACTGGAGACAGTGAACGCAGCACCGTGGCTGCGACAGTAACTCTCCTGATGGTGAACTGGAGACAGTGAACGCAGCACCGTGGCTGCTACAGTAACTCTCCTGTCGGTGAACTGGAGACAGTGAACGCAGCACCGTGGCTGCTACAGTAACTCTCCTGACAGTGAACTGGAGACAGTGAACGCAGCACTGTGGCTGCTACAGAAACTCTCCTGAAGGTGAACTGCAGACAGTGAACGCAGCACCGTGGCTGCTACAGTAACTCTCCTGTCGGTGAACTGGAGACAGCGAACGCAGCACCGTGGCTGCTACAGTAACTCTCCTGACGGTGAACTGGAGACAGTGAACGCAGCACCGTGGCTGCTACAGAAACTCTCCTGAAGGTGAACTGGAGACAGTGAACGCAGCACCGTGGCTGCTACAGTAACTCTCCTGACGGTGAACTGGAGACAGTGAACGCAGCACCGTGGCTGCTACAGTAACTCTCCTGACGGTGAACTGGAGACAGTGAACGCAGCACCGTGGCTGCTACAGAAACTCTCCTGACGGTGAACTGGGGACTCAGTTATCGCTTCAGTTGGTTGGCTTGTTAAGAAATAAAACCGTACAGCACCGCTGCATGAAACACACTAATCTTGTCAGTTAACGGTTAATAATCAGTTAACGAGGGTTGGTTATCGGTTAGGAAAAAAAATCTAATTTAGCATCCCTAGTACAGATTATTAACCGGTTGGACCCTAGCTCTGATGCTCAGGGTCAAACCACTACAGACATTAGGGCCTGTGCCTTTTTGGGGCCCATAGCAAACTTTGTTGGGGCCCTACCGCTGGGGGCGAGGCCCCTAGCATTCACTGTGCATCATTCTTCAGTCCTTCCTTTTCCAATCCCTCAATATGTTGGATCTGTATTGTTTGAGAGAGAGTTGCAGGGGCACCAGAGGGAGTGTCTATCCCATCAGACCTAAATCTGATTGTATTCAGAAATACTGATGGATCCACACATGCTTCATTGCTCTTCAGAATTTATCAGTTCCACCGGTGCATTTGTTTGATAATGTGTTCAGCATGCCCACTTATTTCAGCTGTTTCAATTTTATGGTTACTTTAAATATTTTAGGGAGATGTTTGTGAAGGTTCTCAGTCATCCAGGTCATGGTATCCGAGTAAGGGTTAAATCAGCAGCAACTGGACTTGGTTTAGATTCTTGAAGACGTTTCACTTCACATCCAAGAAGCTTCTTCAGTTCTGGCTGAATGGTAGGGGAACCCAGGAATTTAACCTCTGTGGGGTCGTTAGCAGGAATATAGAAACCACTCAGTACAATGGTGCTCCTCTAGAGGTGTGACCGCTGTAGTTAAGGGTCGTTAGAGTCAGCTGATGCCAGATGTGAATGACTGCCACATGGATGGTTGGAGTCGTTAGAGTCAGCTGGTACCAGGTGTGAATGACTGTCCGGTGCAGGTCAAGTGTGAATGCTTGTTTAATCTCATTGGAAGGGATGCCAGGACAGCATTGTAGGTGAACAATAGGTGATGCCTTAGGCCTCCTCTTCTGTTGAGTGTTGGCTTCTCTACTTTAGCATAGATGGCCTCTTTCACTCCTCTTTCAAACCATCTTTCCTCCCTGTCCAAAATATGCACGTTGTTGTCCTCAAAAGAGTGTCCCTTGTCCTTCAGGTGTAGATAGACTGCAGAGTCTAAACCTGAGGAGTTGGTCCGTCTTTGTCGAGCCATTTGGCTGTTTAGTGGTTGTTTGGTTTCACCAATGTACAAATATGTGCACTCCTCACTGCATTAGACTGCATACACCAGGTTACTCTGCTTGTGTTTGGGTGTTCGGTCTTTAGGGTGGACCAGTTTCTGTCTGATGGTGTTGCTGTGCTTGAAAGACACAGGGATGCGGTGTTTGTTGAAAATCCTCCTGAGTGGTTTCTATATTCCTGCTAACGACCCCACAGAGGTTAAACTTCTGGGTTCCCCTACCATTCAGCCAGAACTGAAGAAGCTTCTTGGATGAGAAGTGAAACGTCTTCGAGAATCTAAACCAAGTCCAGTTGCTGCTGATTTAACCCTTACTCAGATTTTTAGGGAGAGCATTCCAATAAAGCATAATTTTAGTAGTACATTGGTATGGACTGTTGGATTAGAAATTCTATTATTATTATTCTATTGCTTTACTCAGTGTTAAAGCATTTAAGTATTTCATTATTTGAATAATTATACCATGAAGAATATTATAATCATTTGACTTTATTTCTGCTGTTTGATGAAGTGGCAAAGCCACCAACTGTCAATTTGCAGCACTGAGCTCTTTCAACCAGACGGCCTGCAGCTCATCTTCAATGACTGGCTGCAGGGAGGTCTCTGTAACACAGCACTGTGGATTACCATTAGGCTCAGGGTGGTCTCTGTAACACAGCACCGTGGATTACCATTAGGCTCAGGGTGGTCTCTGTACCACAGCACTGTGGATTACCATAAAGCTCAGGGTGGTCTCTGTACCACAGCACTGTGGATTACCATAAGGCTCAGGGTGGTCTCTGTACCACAGCACTGTGGATTACCATTAGGCTCAGGGTGGTCTCTGTACCACAGCACTGTGGATTACCATAAGGCTCAGGGTGGTCTCTGTACCACAGCACTGTGGATTACCATTAGACTCAGGGTAGTCTCTGTACCACAGCACCGTGCTCATGGTGGTCTCTGTACCACAGCACTGTGGATTACCATAAGGCTCAGGGTGGTCTCTGTACCACAGCACTGTGGATTACCATAAGGCTCAGGGTGGTCTCTGTAGCACAGCACTGTGGATTACCATTAGGCTCAGGGTAGTCTCTGTACCACAGCACTGTGGATTACCATTAGGGTCAGGGTAGTCTCTGTACCACAGCACTGTGGATTACCATAAGGCTCAGGGTGGTCTCTGTACCACAGCACTGTGGATTACCATAAAGCTCAGGGTGGTCTCTGTACCACAGCACTGTGGATTACCATAAGGCTCAGGGTGGTCTCTGTACCACAGCACTGTGGATTACCATTAGGCTCAGGGTGGTCTCTGTACCACAGCACTGTGGATTACCATAAGGCTCAGGGTGGTCTCTGTACCACAGCACTGTGGATTACCATAAGGCTCAGGGTGGTCTCTGTAGCACAGCACTGTGGATTACCATTAGGCTCAGGGTGGTCTCTGTACCACAGCACTGTGGATTACCATAAGGCTCAGGGTGGTCTCTGTGCCACAGCACCGTGGAGTACCATAAGGCTCAGGGTGGTCTCTGTACCACAGCACCGTGGAGTACCATAAGGCTCAGAGTGGTCTCTGTACCAAAGCACCGTGGAGTACCATAAGGCTCAGGGTGGTCTCTGTACCACAGCACCATGCTCATGGTGGTCTCTGTACCACAGCACCGTGGAGTACCATAAGGCTCAGGGTGGTCTCTGTACCACAGCACCGTGGAGTACCATAAGGCTCAGAGTGGTCTCTGTACCAAAGCACCGTGGAGTACCATAAGGCTCAGGGTGGTCTCTGTACCACAGCACCATGCTCATGGTGGTCTCTGTACCACAGCACCGTGGAGTACCATAAGGCTCAGGGTGGTCTCTGTACCACAGCACCGTGGAGTACCATAAGGCTCATAGTGGTCTCTGTACCACAGCACTGTGGAGTACCATAAGGCTCAGGGTGGTCTCTGTGCCACAGCACTGTGGATTACCATAAGGCTCAGGGTGGTCTCTGTACCACAGCACTGTGGATTACCATTAGGCTCAGGGTGGTCTCTGTACCACAGCACTGTGGATTACCATAAGGCTCAGGGTGGTCTCTGTACCACAGCACTGTGGATTACCATAAGGCTCAGGGTGGTCTCTGTAGCACAGCACTGTGGATTACCATTAGGCTCAGGGTGGTCTCTGTACCACAGCACTGTGGATTACCATAAGGCTCAGGGTGGTCTCTGTGCCACAGCACCGTGGAGTACCATAAGGCTCAGGGTGGTCTCTGTACCACAGCACCGTGGAGTACCATAAGGCTCAGAGTGGTCTCTGTACCAAAGCACCGTGGAGTACCATAAGGCTCAGGGTGGTCTCTGTACCACAGCACCATGCTCATGGTGGTCTCTGTACCACAGCACCGTGGAGTACCATAAGGCTCAGGGTGGTCTCTGTACCACAGCACCGTGGAGTACCATAAGGCTCAGAGTGGTCTCTGTACCAAAGCACCGTGGAGTACCATAAGGCTCAGGGTGGTCTCTGTACCACAGCACCATGCTCATGGTGGTCTCTGTACCACAGCACCGTGGAGTACCATAAGGCTCAGGGTGGTCTCTGTACCACAGCACCGTGGAGTACCATAAGGCTCATAGTGGTCTCTGTACCACAGCACTGTGGAGTACCATAAGGCTCAGGGTGGTCTCTGTGCCACAGCACTGTGGATTACCATAAGTCTCATGGTGGTCTCTGTACCACAGCACCGTGGAGTACCATAAGGCTCATGATGGTCTCTGTACCACAGCACTGTGGAGTACCGTAAGGCTCATGGTGGTCTCTGTACCACAGCACCGGGAGTATCATAAGGCTCAGGGTGGTCTCTGTGCCACAGCACCGTGGATTACCATAAGGCTCAGGGTGGTCTCTGTACCAAAGCACCGTGGAGTATCATAAGGCTCAGGGTGGTCTCTGTACCACAGCACCATGCTCATGGTGGTCTCTGTACCACAGCACCGTGGAATACCATAAGGCTCATGGTAGTCTCTGTACCACAGCACCGTGCATTACTATAAGGCTCAGGGTGGTCTCTGTACCACAGCACCATGCATTACTGTAAGGCTCAGGGTGGTCTCTGTACCACAGCACCGTGCATTACTATAAGGCTCAGGGGGGTCTCTGTACCACAGCACCGTGCTTTACCATAAGGCTCAGGGTGGTCTCTGTACCACAGCAAACTCAGGTTACGCTAGAAAACAGCTTGCTGGTAAGAGGTGTTGTCCGACCTCGTCGGATCCGAACGGTCGCACTCAAAGCCTGCCAGCATGGTGAGGGGGATAACCATGCACATGTTGGGACGGTCTCTCCTGGAAGACATCTGTAGTGTTACACAAACAAAGACCCAGAAATAGTTCTGGCCATGCAGGCTTCAAGTGGGTGTGAAGGTTTCAGAGTAATTGTCCAGAAATATTTGGATACATGTTGGAAAGGTTTGACGGAAGGGGGGTCTTGACCGTGTGACCAACAGTTCTGACAGCATATTTGCTCCTTAAGAGTTTATTCTTGACCTTGAGAATCAATCACTCTTTTCTCCAGCTTCTTCCAAAGCTTTCACCCCTGGTAATGATTGTTCCAGGTATTAGAAAACCCCTCAGGGTTACCAGGGAAATGAAGTGAATGGGTTTGGAAAAGATTTTGGTTGCAAAACGCATGGAAATATAAATTAATGGTCTTATTATTTTTTTTTCTTTAGCAAGTGACCATGGTATAGGCAGGATAATGCACATCGAGGTGTCCATAATCAGGCCAACCAGCCAACCATGACTGAATGAATACTTTTGAGCATATGACACAACAATCAAGATTGTCTTTGGGATCCGTCTGCTTGTTTGGTTCAGACCAGAATGTCAAGGTCCCCACATACAGTATCTCCCCCTGGACTGACATACAGAGATCCAAATGACACCTATTTCTCATCTTATGGAAGGTTTAATGGCAAACATGCACATTAAACCACATCCTGGATTGTTCCTTTTAACAGATGTAGACATCAGATAGTATCTTAAACATGAATTAATTATCAGGCATGACACTCTTCTTTCAGTAACTCTCCCTTCACCTCGTTTCTCTCCCCTTTCTAAAGTCCTCGGGGAGGTAACTACACTAAATAACCACTATGAGTAATAACTAATACCTGTATCTGTGTCTCCTTCTCTTTCTTCCTCTCGTCTTTTTTCATTCCATGTAATTAGAACAAACCATTGTGTCTGACACCCACAACTAATTACTAATTACCATTACTAAAGTAATTTCATACAGGCACCACAGTGTGTGTGTGTGTGTGTGTGTGTGTGTGTGTGTGTGTGTGTGTGTTTGTGTGTGTTTTCTAATAGTTTTCTCTCTGGTTTCTGTCTCAGGTCTGATCACCACAACCTCCAGGAAACTGGACCGTGAACAACAAACAGAACACGTTTTAGAGGTGAGGACATAGTTTGTGCGTGCGTGCGTGCGTGCGTGCGTGCCACCACCTCCAAAGCACCATAACTCAGAGACTATCTAATGAAATACACTAACCCCCGCCTCCACAGCACCATGACTCAGAGACCATCTAATGAAATACACTAACCACCGCCTCCAGAGTACCATGACTCAAAGACCATTTAATGAAATACACTAACCACCACCTCCACAGCACCATGACTCAGAGACTATCTAATGAAATACACTAACCACCACCTCCACAGCACCATGACTCAGAGACCATCTAATGAAATACACTAACCACCACCTCCACAGCACCATGACTTAGAGACTATCTAATGAAATACACTAACCACCACCTCCACAGCACCATGACTCAGAGACTATCTAATGAAATACACTAACCACCACCTCCACAGCACCATGACTCAGAGACTATCTAATGAAATACACTAACCACCACCTCCACAGCACCATGACTCAGAGACTATCTAATGAAATACACTAACCACCACCACCACAGCACCATCACTCAGAGACTATCTAATGAAATACACTAATCCCCGCCTCCAGAGCACCATGACTCAAAGACCATTTAATGAAATACACTAGCCACCACCTCCACAGCACCATGACTCAGAGACCATCTAATGAAATACACTAACCACCACCTCCACAGCACCATGACTCAGAGACCATCTAATGAAATACATTAACCACCACCTCCACAGCACCATGACTCAGAGACTATCTAATGAAATACACTAACCACCACCTCCACAGCACCATTACTCAGAGACTATCTAATGAAATACACTAACCACCACCTCCACAGCACCATGACTCAGAGACTATCTAATGAAATACACTAACCACCACCTCCACAGCACCATGACTCAGAGACCATCTAATGAAATACACTAACCACCACCTCCACAGCACCATGACTCAGACGTCTAATGAAATACACTAACCACCACCTCCACAGCACCATGACTCAGACATCTAATGAAATACACTAACCACTGCCTCCACAGCACCATGACTCAGAGACTATCTAATGAAATACACTAACCACCACCTCCACAGCACCATGACTCAGAGACCATCTAATGAAATACACTAACCACCACCTCCACAGCACCATGACTCAGAGACCGTCTAATGAAATACACTAACCACCACCACCACAGCACCATAACTCAGAGACTATCTAATGAAATACACTAACCACTGCCTCCACAGCACCATGACTCAGAGACTATCTAATGAAATACACTAACCACCACCTCCACAGCACCATGACTCAGAGACTATCTAATGAAATACACTAACCACCACCTCCACAGCACCATGACTCAGAGACCATCTAATGAAATACACTAACCACCACCTCCACAGCACCATCACTCAGAGACTATCTAATGAAATACACTAACCACTGCCTCCACAGCACCATGACTCAAAGACCATTTAATGAAATACACTAGCCACCACCTCCACAGCACCATGACTCAGAGACTATCTAATGAAATACACTAACCACCACCACCACAGCACCATGACTCAAAGACTATCTAATGAAATACACTAACCACCAAGTGGTCACCATAGTCAAGCAAAAAAACAATTCGTCATCTTCTTATTTATTTTCAGCATGAACAGAACTGTTCTGTTCTCAAGCACTGGTTAAGTGTGTCTGGATCTCGTATGTGTTGCCATCGATTATCTGTGTTGAATTTAATTAATTAATCAAATGATGAAATTAACTGATTTGGGCTCTGTTTTTTCTGAAAATGCTTTCTTAAGGAGCTGACCCACCAAAAAGACACTCTACAGAGTGAAGGGCAAAACGTTTTAAGATTATTTCACTTAATAGATCAATGGTAAATAAGCATAACTTCCTCTTCTTCCTTCTCTCTCTTCTTTTCTATGATTATGTGTACTCTCCACCTCCTTTTGCACTCCACAGTCAGCTAGCTAGCAAACCAGTTTCTTCACAATCACTGCAGTTCTTCATGTCTGGCATTTTCTAAAATGACAGATGGTATTCTTAAATGAAGCCAGCCATGAGCACAGGGGAAATGAACTGCTGCTGTGTCGTGAATCTGTGACAAGCTGAAAAGTGATTGCACTTCTAGCAAAACAAATACAATTTAGGACAAAGAAGAAAAGCCTGCTTCGTAGCTCTCATTGGCTAGCTCCACCTCGCAGTGATCACCTCCTTTATCATTCCAGAGGTACAGACGTAGCTGTCAAAACACAAGAAGACAGATTCTTTCTTTTTCATCGTATTAGTCAGAGACTGACAGAGAACACAGACCGGAGCTGTAGTTACTTTATAGTGAACGTGTTTCACAAAATCATTACATTCTTTAGCTTATTTTTCCAACTAATATTGTAAAAACAGTGACACATATTTGTGGGTCTGCAACTAACAATGATTTTCATTATATATGAATCTGCTGATTGCGTTCTTCATCAAACATTTGGTGTGTAAAACTTCAATCATGGTTTTTCATACATAAAACAGAGAAAAGTTGACTCTGCTTGAAAAATAAGAATATATATATATATTGATTATCAAAATAGCTAGTTGACCAACTGATTTATTTAATAATTAGTAATTTCAGCTCTACATATTTGGTCCTGCTACGTGTTCTGACGGGCCACACTTGAAGGTGTGAAAAGGGTGCCATCATAGCCTCCTCCTGGCTGCATGCCACTTTGGTCAAATCAACGTTCGACGTGGCCCTCGGCTCCCCCAAGGGACACTCTCTCATAGGTCGGGTCTTCGGATGCAGGATCCACAATGTGAATGGGAACATATTTTCTGCGTATATATTTGTATTGAATCTCTCACTACTCCTGCAGGTGTTGGTGGCAGATGGGGGTCCTAGTCCCAGGCAGAGTACAGTGTGGGTGATGGTTCAGGTCCTGGATGAAAACGACAACAAGCCCACATTTCCTGAGAAGGTCTACCAGGTCAAACTTCCAGAGAGAGAGCGGAGAAAGAAGGGCGAGCCAATCTATCGGGTGTTCGCTTACGACCGCGATGAAGGGCCCAACAGTGACCTCTCCTACAGCATCGTGGACGGAAACGAGGACGGGAAGTTCTTCATCGACCCCAAGACTGCAGTCGTATCTTCACGCAAAGCCTTCACTGCAGGGAGCTACGACATCCTGACTGTACGCCAACCTTCTTCACTTATTATTACAATCAGTTCAGTTCATGACAGAAACCTGCCTGAAGCCAAGACTGGAGGGGGGGGTACACTCCCGGTACACTGAAAGCTGCAGGCTTACTGTGTGTCAACGGTTTTGTAATAATTGACAACTAAAGTACAATATCAAGTAGGGCTGTCACGGTGCCCTACGTCAATGCTTTCTACTAACGGCTGAGTGGGCTAAAAGTGTGTGTGTGGGGGGGGGAACGGGACAGAACGCAGATGGACCCGCCCTTTAAATATTGAACATACCTTAATATTTTGAATCAAATGATCACAAGACAGAGAGTGGGAGGAACTGGGGATGGGCTGCATAGTATCATAGCATCATGCAAGTATTTTAGTCAAGTTAAATTAGTTTCAACTCAACAGAAGCCTTTGCCTCAGATTGTGCCCCATGTAATGTGAATCTGTATCTGTTTAAAACATCATGTTGACTCTGTATGCTTTCAGGCCACCTCTACATTCATCCCAGTAACCTACGAATTACGTCCATATTGGATGATTCAGCACCTCACTATTTACATCCAATGCCAACATTCAGTGTCAGTGCAGGGAGTAGTGAATCCTTTATGTAGGAGACCCTTCACACACTTCCAATGAATGCTCACGTTTCATAACTGTAACCATACTGTAGCTGTCATATGCAGATATTATAGCAAACAAAACTGTTAATAATCATTGGCATTTGACGTAATCTGGGGTTTTACTTACCGCTAACCCCCAGTACCGGGGTTGGGGTTGTCACATTTCCCTTCACATTGCATCTAAACAGGAATTTCAAGACTCAGAAATGTTCATATATCTTTGTTCTTTGTTTTCCAACATGTTATATCTGTGTGACTGACTCTTTGGTGAGCCTTTACTTTACTGTGCTCTTCAGATCAAAGCGACAGACAACGGGCGTCCTCAGAAATCCTCCACAGCTCGCCTGCACATCGAGTGGATTCGTCGACCTCCTCCCTCGACGCTCCCGGTGCTCTTCGATGAGCCGTTCTACAATTTCACTGTCATGGAGAATGACAAGGTGGCAGAGATCGTGGGGGTGGTGTCCCTGCAGCAGAGCTCCACCCCCTTGTGGTTTGACATCACAGGTAAATGTCCCTATCCTCTGTCAGCCATGAGAGCTTTGTGTAGTGACAGGTATGGAGTGCATGGGCTCGGTGCATGGTGCATGTTGGGCTGACAGCGTTGGTGTGTGTTGGTGTGTGTATGAGGTGCAGCTCAGGTACTGTGGCCCTGCTGCATGATCTGTTATGCTCTGCCCATCCCAGTCACCATGGTGACAGCTTCCCCAGCCCTGTAGGAGGTACAGCCGTGACTACAGTCTATAGAGAGCTGATATGGACTGAAATCAGGATCAAATTTCAACAAAAGTATATTCATGTTATCCTGAGACTCGTAAAGGGACTTTCCCTTTAAGAGATTTAGTGTTATTTATAAGTATTATTCATGACTTTCATAATGTCTCTGCTTAGTGGAGGCACTTCAGACAGATTTTAAAGCCAGTGTGACATTCCCCTATAAATGGGAAATGCCCAACGTGGCACACTTAAATCCCTCGAATCCGTCAAAGTTCACTTCCACCCACTTGAAAGGCTTAACACGATTATGTCATGCCCAGTGCACTAAGCTCAGTTTGTACGCATTATGTATGGTGACGATTGTGGCGTAGTAAAAGTGATTTAATAATTCTAATAATCAGTACTTTGGATTCTAATTCCATTAGTCTTTAATGCCATTCAACACTATATGTACACTGACAGCTGTGATGCATGCACTGTGGGCTCTAGTCAGCCCACACCAGATAGACTACAGCCATCAGGAAGGACTGCAGTTCCCACAATGCACCATCCATCTTTCCTTTTGTTGTCACTGAGCAGTGACAGTCAGTGTGTATCCAACTGGAGATACCTTCTAGCTCTGTCCATCCCTCTCTCTCTCTCTCTCTCTCTCTCTCTCATAGTGTCTCTGGTCATCTCTCTCTCTCTCTCTCTCTCTCTCTCTCTCAGTGTCTCTGTCTATCCCTCCCTCCCTCTCTCGGTCTCTGTCCATCCCTCTCTCTCTCTCTCATAGTCTCTCTGGCCATCTCTTTCTCTCTCTCTCTCTCTCTCTCTCTCAATTCAATTCAATTCAATTCAAATGGCTTTATTGGCATGACGTAACACTGCACATGTTGCCAAAGCATATTCAAATGATGAATTTTTTTTACAATAATTACATTCATAAACATCGATTAAATAAAATAATATACAAAATAATTTCAATCAATTAATTGGAACAATGATATAAACAGGAATGATACAAATTTACAAACAAACAAACAACAACAAGGTGCAGACAGCTGTCCCCGTCCCTGTCCCTCAGTTCATGTCCCTGTCCCTCAGTTCATGTCCCTGTCCCTCAGTTGATGGCAGGCAGCAACATACACTGCTACCAGCTCACAGGTCCTAGTGTCCTCCCTCAGTAGGACAGATAACTTGTCTACACCTGAGAGCTGTAGAAAGTGTTTAGTTCTGAAATTATTTTTTTTGAAATATATATATCTATATATAGATCTCTCTCTCTCTCTCTCTCTCTCTCTCTCTCTCTCTCTCTCTCATAGTGTCTCTGGCCATCTCTTTCTCTCTCTCTCTCTCTCTCTCTCATAGTGTCTCTGGTCATCTCTCTCTCTCTCTCTCTCTCTCTCTCTCTCTCATAGTGTCTCTGGCCATCTCTTTCTCTCTCTCTCTCTCTCTCTCTCTCAGTGTCTCTGTCTATCTATCCCTCCCTCCCTCTCTCGGTCTCTGTCCATCCCTCTCTCTCTCTCTCTGTAGACATTCTTCCTCACTTCTTCATTCATGATTTGTTTCAATGTATACAGCCTTTCTCTCACAGCTACATGTCATCTTTGCATTAATGATTATTACATATTAACGAGGCAATATGAATTATCAATACAGCAGCACAAGAAACAGACCAGAGAGGCCAGCAAGAACAGGAGACTGCATGAGTGTAATAATGCAATATGCAGATCAAAGTGACATATAAAAATGAAATTTGTAATAATGAATAATAAACACTGTCAATTAAAACAATCACATTAATAAGTGATTCATTGAAAGTGTTTATACAGCACATATATAAATAATGTAAAGCCTACATATGCATATTTGTGGCAGTGCAATGTTAGGGGTGTATATGTATACTAGTTAAACATTTAATATCAGTGGCTTGGTGGTAGAGGATAGTCTTTGTGGTGCATGTATTGAGAAAAGGCTCAATGCATGACGTATAGAATGACATCAGTACAACTAGAATGACTTGGTTATGGTTAGAGTTCACCTCTAGTCATGGTATAAAGAGCCCTCCTGTCTCCTCTGTTAGAGCTTTATCAGGCAACTCTTCCTTTGGTTCTGAGAGACAGCAGATAATACTTCCACGACTACAAGCGTTATCACAGGCTCATTTTCAGATTCATGTTTCTACTAGAATATTTAGCACCTGTCTCTTTAAGACAGAAGGATTTCATAGCACACAGGCATACAGTAGTTGGAGCTGTGATATTGTTGTGTTATATTGACATCATTGAATCATTGTTATATATGAGGACACATCTTTGTCTCATTATCATGGTATAACTAGTTTGGATTGCAAGAATAACATTTTGTCAGTGTCAACATCACAAACAGGTTGATTGTGATAACAAGAAAGCACATTTTATAACTAATATTTAGCCATGGTCTCTCTGTCCTAAGAACAAAAGAGTCATATTGATCACTTTCCTTTGGCCAGATATTGTTGAATGCCCATCAGACACTTTTTCTCAGCAACTTTCATCCACCAGCATCAGTGTAGTTAAAACCCACGAGAACAACAGATGATAATATAATATTAATATCAAATTCCTAGTACTACATACGTACTACATACTTTATAATGTTATATGTCAGGACACTCCATCCCATGTACTAATAATCTGATGGAGGTTCAGCTCATCAGAAACAGTTGCTGTCTCTGTCCTGTCTCATCAGTCTGTCTCACCACGTCATCCTCCTGTCCTCCTCCCTCGGGCCTGTCTCTCCTTCCTGTCTTACCTTCTCTCTCCTCTCTCTCCTCAATGCTTCATGCCTGGAAGGTCCCAGGTCTTTCCGTGAGATGTTCTATATTCTGCAGAGCGCTTGTGGCAGGAACTGTTCCTCAGAAGGTATCTCGTTTCCAACTTCCTCTACCCCTGTTAGCTGTCTTTTCTCTACTTCCTTTTCCTTTCTTTTTTCCTTTTCCTTTTCCTTTTCCTTTTCATTGACCACCGCTGTGCTTTTCATCGGTGCTGCTGACACATTCCTGTGATTGGTTGGTTGGAGGTCGTTGACCGAGGGGAGTAAACCACAAAGCTCAGCCTGAGTGGTCAGTGTGTGTGTGTGTGTGTGTGTGTGTGTTTCACATTAATGGACTACATCGCAGCCAAGGTTCATTGAAGGGATGAAGGTTTGGTAAAAAGGTATCACAACCTTTTTATCTGCTCCCATGGCAACAACCGCGGGGTTACCTCAGTGACAGCTCTGTCTAATGACCTGCTGTTAGCAGCACCTGTACACACTCCTTATGGAATTTATGCATGCCTTCGTGAAGCCCTTTTCAAAGGCAGGTTCACACATATCCCCCACTATCTGCTGACCCATTAGCTAAACTAATGGCACAGCCTCCAGCAGCCTGCATCCAGCAGGAGCATCCAACAGCCAGAGCCCAGCAACCCGTGCCTGAACGCCACCGTCAGCAGGGCGTGATGCTTCAGCGTCCATCTGTTTCATCCACACTAACTCTGAGAGATGTGTGGAGATGTGTGGAGATGTGTGGAGATGTGTGGAGATTGCACTTGATGAGCCGCCAGAGTAAAAGAATACCTGGACGGCAGTGGAGTGTCTGAAAGCAGGAGATGGTGTCTTGATTCTCTCAGATTCTGTGGTGATTGTTGCATCTGTAGAAATGGAATCGTGTCTGTTCTGTGAGACTGAGACATGATGGACTTCAGTCAGATAGAGTACTCACCTCAACTCAACCTCAAAGGTGCTAACTACAACCATACAGGGTTCTTCAGCTTGCGCCCATAGGAGAACCCTTTTTGGTTCCTGATAGAACCTTTTTATATTAGTTCCACATTAAACACTTTCTGAGGGTTCTACCTAGAACCCAACATCAAGAGTTATATCTAGAACCATCTGTGAGAATTTTCCCCAGAATCCCCAATGAGAGGTTCTACAGAGAACCCTTCTATGGTATAAGGGTTCCACGCACAACCCTCACTGGGGGTTCTATCCAGAACCGTTCCACCTTCTATGGGTGCCAATAAGAACCCACCTAGGGAGTTATACAACCTATAGATCTTTGTCCACCCTAACCACGTTCTGGGCCTCATGAGGTTCCTAAAGGGCCGGGGCTGATGTGGTGCAGCGAGACCCACAACAGTCCTGGTTCACAATCACAGTTTTTTAGGGTGTGTGCTGGGACGACCCACACTTTCAAACATCCTTGAAGAACTCTTTCTTCCAAAAAGGGTTATTTGGATGAAAAAGGTTCACAATGGAACCCTTAGTCTTACAAAGAACCCTTGAAGAACCCTTTCTTCAAAAAAGATTTCTTTAGATGCAAACGGTTCAGGGTAGAACTTCAGCCCTTCAGGAAGAACCCTTTTGGAACCCTTATTTCTAAGAGTGTACACACACACACACACACACACACACACACACACAAATACACGCACACACAGATTTAAAATGCAGAATACATACAGAACATATGCATGCACACACCACATCCTCTAAACATCAAACACACCAGTGGTCCATTTATAGCTGAAGCTGCTTGTGCTCCACCCAGCAGGCTGTGGCACACACACACACACACACACACACACACAGAGACAGACAGCAGTGAGACAGTGAATCACAGACCAGCCCCGGTCTCAAACACAAACGTAATAAAGAACTGAGTTCTTAACAGACAGACGCCACAAAACAAAAGATTCACAAAAAGTACACAAATGTGGTCAAATAGAATCCAATAACGTCCTATAATAATAATAATAATAATAATAATAATAATAATAATAATAATACCAACAACAAGAGTAACACAATTCATTAATATCAGCTTTTCTCATTTTACACTTTTTTGCTATATAAATAATTGTGGTAGTGAGTGATTAAGCACTCCTGGGTGACGGAGAGCACAGCCTCGCTTCATGTCTTCACTCACACTTCAATCACTTACTTACATGATGACCACAGAGAATACCTAATTCTGATTGGTTGGACAAGAAAAGTTGGAAGATGGTAGAAAACATGAAAACACACAATCTATAGGACACGGACCAGGGCCCCTCTTACACCCGGGACAAAGCGGCACAAAGCAGCGCACAGCGTCAGACCAACACAGTTGTTATTTTCACGTCCAGCGCCCACGTTGTGTAAGTAGTAAATGTACTGTATCTGTGCACCCATGGGCGTGTTGGTCTTAAATGAGGTGTGGTCAGGTTCTTTGTTGGTGCATTGTTATCTTGAGGCAGCAGAAAGTGATTGCACCATTGACCAACAGAGCTTTACTTCATTATATTCTGAGGTGTCACCTGCTGCCTGAATTTAGTGTTTTCCTGAACATGAATAAAATCCTCATTGTAGCGCCGCCACTGTGTTTAACTAAGGAGGAGGAGCTGCAGCGTCCCTGTGTGTGTAACCAGCAGAGTGTACTCGTGTTGTGAACCTGCCTGTAGACTCATCTTACTATCTGAATAATGAGCCCTTTAAACAGGAAAATACTGCTCCAGACTGTAGACCAGCTTTCTGTTGGTCAATGGTGCAATCACTTTCTGCTGCCTCAAGATAACAATGCACCAACAAAGAAGTTTCAGCATCACAGTTCCTTAGTGCAACCATGTTAGTAAAAAGGCACAAGTTAGTAGTACAAAGTATAAAAAATATACCAGATATAAAAATACCAGGAGATGAAGAAACTGTTAAAACTGAATATAGTGCAGGGTAACAACTGAGATACAGGACTATTAAAAATGTGAATATAGTGCAGAAAGTCATATAGTGCTGGATAATAAAATATAGGAGATATACAGTAGAGACCAAGGGATTAAGAAGTGTCAAACATGGAATAGAATGCAGGATAAGAACTGAGGTAGAGAGTTTTATAAAAAAAGACTACAGTGCAGAATAAAGCTGTACATTATTGGTAGAATACAGTAAAACCAGTCTATAGAGGTGCAGAGTAGAGCTGTTGGTGGTGTGCAGAATTAAAAAGTCTATTAACTTATTAACTGTCCTGCAGACTGTCCTCACAGGGCGAGGTGAGACATCACCATACTCTGTATTGAGACAACTGTCCAGTTGATCCAATAAGTATGAACTGGGTTTCAGACAGGCAGTGGGAAGCCCCTCCTCCCCCCCCCCCCCCCCAGGCCCGGTCTGTCTGACTGTAGAGAAGACAAACAAACAACTAGTTCTTCCTGGGATCACCCCGTGTCAGGTTTCAGCCTGTGATTCGTAGTGATTTCTGTCATATCTTTAAACAGCTAAACATGGATGTCCATCAGATGGGCCTCTGTTTATTTACATTAAGCTTTTCAGACTAAATTCATTCTGTATACATTCATTGTATTTAAGATTTAACATTTGCATTCAATATTTTAACTTAAAGGTCCAATCTGTAGGATTTAGTAGCATCTAGTGGTGTGGTTGCAGATTGCAGCCAACTGAGTACCCCTCCGCTCACTCCGCCCTTTCCAAGACTGCAGTAACGTGAGCTTCCGGGTTCAAAACCTTGGTAACGCCGTGGTAATGCTGTGGTATCGTTCAGGACCTTTGCATCGCCTACTTTAGGAGCAACAGAAGTCAGACGGTGGCTCACGTTACTGCAGTTTCACAAACGTGTCGGAGAACTACGGTGGCCTTCAGGTAACGTCAAAACGTGAAAGTCTCTCTCTAGAGCCAGAGGTTGGTTTGTCCGTTCTGGGCTCCTGTAGAAACATGGAAGAGCAACACGGAGGACTCTGTGAAGAGGACTTGCTCCCTATGGAGATATGAAGGACTCATTCTAAGCTAACGGAAACACAACCATTGTTAGTTTCAGCTGATTATACACTAAGGAAAACATAGTTATGAATATTATATTCCATTTCTGCCAATAGATCCTCCTAAATGCTACACACTGTTCCTTTAAGTTACTTACTGTTAGTTTAAGTTAATTAATACGGATGCTTCAAGAGGACTCTGATTCAATAAGCAGATACCAGATTTCCCACAGTGCATCACATCCAGTACACTGCTGTTGAGCCCAGGAGTGGACTGGGACTGAAACCTAGCTTGGGATTTTGAGATGGAGAGGCCCTTGTATGCTCGCCCCCTCTGGGGGCAGTTATTTTTACACTACATACAGTATTTTGTGGTATAAGGGCGTAGGCTTGCATATGGACGGTAGGGACATGTCTCAACCAATATTTTGGAAGGACAGAATTGTCCCGACCAATATGTGAGCAAACTCATTGGCCTTATAGTTGTAGTGAAAGCAGACATATACAGAAAGAGACAGAGAGACAGACAGAGCCACTCCAGTTTTGGACAATCTATTTAGAAGGAAAGTCTGATGTCTGAGTGTAAGTGAATGCAGCAAGAGACGCTTCCTTTCTGTGTAGCCTCTCCCGGTCCCAGGACACAACCACCGCTCATGACTCTGTTCCTGCTAAATGT
This sequence comes from Sebastes umbrosus, assembly GCF_015220745.1. NCBI lineage: Eukaryota > Metazoa > Chordata > Actinopteri > Perciformes > Sebastidae > Sebastes > Sebastes umbrosus. Next base: position 421,461 of record NC_051275.1, on the reverse strand, counting down.
GTGTGTATGGTTGACAACGTGCACTAGTAGAAAGACGGGTAGTGGTCGGTGTTTTGTTTAGTCATAGGAACTTGTGTTTGATTGTGTGAGTGATGGATGGATTACTGCTGACTAAACTCAAATATTAATCTGTGACTGTTACTGTGCAGCCCAGACACCAGAAAGGCACAATAATGTTGAAGGTGAAAGCGTGCAATAAGAATGCCGTTGTTGTTTTCGGTGTGTCATGTGTACACCATGTAGTCTTTACTTCTACTAGTTTACGTACTACTTTTAAGCCTAACCATGATGTTTTTCCTAAACCTACCTGCGGACGTTACCGTCGTTTTGTTGCGTGGCGTACAAATGCCAAGCGTCGAGACTAAAATGCATCGTCATGACACGTGGAATGTCGTTGTAATGTTGTGCTATTTAAACGCCTTCCGGTGAGATCCGGTTGTACTGTGGTAGGAGAGAGTATCTCTGCTTTAAATACCAGATAACATCACCTGATCAAACACACACACACACACACACACCTGTTGAACCTGTACCTGCCATATGTCTGAAATCCATTTACCACGTATACAATGCACACATACACACACACACACACACACACACACAGACACAGAGAGGGTGTTGTTCATGCAGCTTGCATGGCCAGTGCTCATGCTTCATTGTGTTGCTGTGATCTTCTGCTTTTAACTGTCAGTTTGAGGAGTGTGTGGAGCTGGTGTGTTTGTCTGTGTGTGAATGTGTTGGGGTTGGGTGGGGGGGGTCTTATATTAACCCTGTCAGCAGCCGTTCCTCCCTCATCTATACCATCACACACCCCAAGCAGTATGAATGAAGAGTGTGTGTGCAGCAGTGGTCTCCAGTCATGCTGTTCAGTCTCTCTGTGCCATATTTAAACCAGTGTTAGGCCATCTCAGCACACTGAATGAAAACCATTGGTCCATACTGTGTGGTTTGTGTGTGTGTGTGTGTGTGTGTGTGTGTGTGTGTGTATATTCATCATAACTGGTGTGTGTTGAGAGTACAGTATGTCTGTATTATTGACACTGTCTGTGTCCTCCTGTGGAGCAGGTGGGAACAGCGACAGCGTGTTTGATGTAGAGAAGGCTGTAGGCACCATCATCATCGCCAAGCCTCTGGACGCAGAGCAGCGCTTCTTCTACAACCTGACGGTGCAGGCCACGGACGGCACCAACACTGCATACACACAGGTACAGCATCACCTTGACCTCATCGCTTGTTTACAGGTGAACCTTGTGACTGTGTCCTGTGGGTTGGTACCTGGAGGGGAGGAATGAGACCAACAACAACGTTAACAAAATGACTTGTTATCTGAGCAATAAGTTAACCCACGGATATAAAACTGTTGTCTTCAAACACAGTCTATGGAAATGACTGGATGACATTAGATACAACACAGAATGAACAAATATTATAGCAGATGATGTCTGTGTTTAGTTAAATATAGGCCCTGTTCACACCTGGCATTAGAATGCATCTCCACATGCGTCTTCAGTGGCCACTTGTGATCCGATCTCACTTCCCCTCCCCATATGCAAATAAACACGTAGTAAAGACACGGCTAATAGCAGCCGTTGTGACATAATATTACAGGAATGTCAGTATTAATATCCTACATATTCACTAATTCTGGTACATTGTATTAACATCAAAGTAAAAGGTTATTGGACCTCCGCGCCACCAGTGCCGGCACCGCTGTTTTTGCCAGACAACAGCCTGTAGGGGTACAGAGCTCCAGAGAGCCGGGGAGGACAGAGAACAGGTGGGCGGGCGGTCGGGTGTCCGTTCCCCCCTAAGCAGCGGAACAAAAACAACGACATATCTCCGACAGTATGACAATAATGACCTGCGCGTGCCTAGTCTACATACAGTAGAACACAGAGGCCGTTTCCATGCTGACAAGCGCCTGCTTAAACAGTGTCTGCCTGTTTATTTACCTGAGGGACGCGGTGATGCCGCGGATCCCAGATGGACATCAGATGAGTAGGAGGTCCTTAATGTGGCCCAGGATGTATTCACTACACACTGCTAAAAGAATGTGGTCATATGTGACCCAGACCACCTCTGAATGTGGTCTGAAAGATCCGATCTCAATGCGTCCTCAATGCGTCTTGAGTGTGTTAACATCTGTACTTAGAGCTGTCCACTTGTGATCCGATCACTGAGGACGCATGTTAATACCAGGTCTGAACAGGGCTATAGAGTATTAAGAACACAGACAACCACTGCAATGACAAGTTGGGCTTCATGTTGGGTTATGTATTTTCTATATTGGCCTCCACTTTGATTTACTCTAATATGTCCATCTGTCCCATGTGGACCCTACAGGGGCTGAAAACCTGAGATAAGAAGCAGAAAGTCTTCTTCAGATTAGTTTCAGTGCAGCACGTGGGCTCATGTATGCTCAACTTCCTGCTTCCAGTCTTTTGATCAGTGCTAAGAGTTTAGATTAGATTTGAAAAAGGTGGGCTGGATGAGAGTGTTAGGAATCAGATTAATGTAGGAAATGAGAAGAAACACTGTACATAGACACAAACACACACACACACACACACACGCACACACACATAGAGCATATAACATGAGCATGTTCAGCACAAACTATTGTTCAGACATGAGGACAGAGTTGTCTGTCTCTATGCGTCGGACCTGTCCACGGTGTAAACCCGCCTTTACCCAATGTCAGCTGGGATCGGCTCCAGCCCTCTCCAGCCCCCACGACCCAGAATAGGAGAAGCCGTTTCAGATGATGGTGTAGGGATTTGGTAGGAACAGGTTTGGTTATCAGCAAATTAATTAATCATATCAATAGAATTATTAGTATTAATAAAAATTATCAATAAACATTAATAATAAACGGGGCACCACCCTGGAATCAGGGGACAATAACCAAAACGTTAAAATAGTCTCATTAAATATACTAAATTATCAATTTGGAACGTTGATTAATAATTAAATTAATAACTATAACCAAAATAGATAGTAAAGGTTGAAGGATATCGGAGTACTTGACATGGCAGAGGTTGGCATTATTCACTCTTGTACAACATTAAACAGACCAGCACGTATATTCCACAAACATTTATTTACAAGGTAATAAAGGTTTAAAACACAATATTAATCTAACTAAATAACTAAACTAAACAAACCAAACACAGTGTGTGTGTGTGTGTGAGAGAGAGAGAGAGAGAGAGAGAGAGAGAGACAAGATGGCTGGCTACTTGGGTCAGGATGTCTGCATGTGCCTAGAGACAAAATGGCGAGCTCTGTAAAACTACAAAGATGGCCGGATCAAAGATGGCCGCCAACATGTTACCACATGGCCTCTTTGTTCTTCGGAGCACATGTGCTCAGGAAGGACAGAGAGGGGGGTGATGTGGGGGTTGAGATAATCGGAATATGTATATTTATGTTTAAAACTAATTCACAGTTTCTGTATGTGATCTTAATGTGTGTGAGATAATGCAGTGGGTTAGAAAAGATGGTTAGTTGCATGCAAGACCTTGTCTATGTGAAGCATCAACTAGACACATCAGATGTGGCGAAGCAAGCTACCCAGATAACTTAACTACAAATAATATCACAACAGTCAAACATAATGAATAACATTAAACATATCAATACAAGTACATTCTAGAAATCAAAGTTGAACAGTCTTGCTCAGCCGTGCGTAATTACTAATGCTAAGATAAGCATTAGCAATTACCAATCCATGGGAGAAAAGGTTGGTAATTGTGTTAAGTTGTGGTTCCAAGTCAAAGATGTTGTCTTTGTTTTGCTCAAATCAAGTTGTGCAGATTGAAGGAAGCTGGTCGCTCCAATACTTTCTTCCCAGCAGCTTGATAGCTTGGTGCTAACTTCCTTGCTGTTGTTGCTTGAAGTTAGTTGGTAAAAATGCAGGCTCTCGCGTCTTCTGCCTTAAAAGATCCTTGTGTTTCTATGGCTGTTTCCTAACAGGCCCTAGATTAGAGCAGAGCTGCTTCTACAGCTTCCGGTCTGGAGGGCAGCAGCTCACCTCCACAGGTCAGGAGAGGTGAGAAGGGGGTGAAGAAAGAGGAGGAACAAAGAGATTCCTCTGGTTTTGGCCTGGGTGAAAAAGTATGTGTGAATGCTACAGTAGCCAATGGCTACTGAGCTGAGTCCACAGCCAATGGCTACTTAGCTGAGTCCATGGTTGGAGATACTCAATGGGTGCATGACTCAAGGATCCTGAGAAGCGTAGTTCATTGTCTTTGCCACCATTTGGTAATGGTGGGTCCCAACAATGGTAACAACGACATTGCTCAAAAAAGTATTTCTGGGTAGATGGTGCGCTGATAACATTTTTCCCCTGCTGACTTTTAGTTAGTAATTAACTAACTCACTAAGCTGCAGGATTCAGGAGGGGCTGACTGCTACTAATAATATATACACACACGTTAATAACATCATTCACTTTTATTAGTGGCAACTGTATGACCAATCCAATATATTCATCTTCAAGAAATCCTATCTTATAAAGCCGATTATGTTTCTAGACTCTGTGTTAGAGAGGTGTTGATGCAACTCTGCAGACATTGCTGAGGCCATAGTCTGTGGTGGTGATAAACTGGAGTAAAGCTGTCAATATAACACTATTTTAATCCACACCTCTGTGACACGTCAGCTGGTGGCTGGGGTTGTAAAGCTAACTGCTTTTTGTAATTTTGCCTTTCTTCCTGTCTGAACACAACACATTCATACTTAAACATACTGGTTTTAATATTTTTGTCCACGGTGTCACACACATACTCCCTATTCACACACACATACAGATACAGAGACACACACACACCTGTAGGATGGAAGGAAAGCTCCCAGATGGAGAGTCAGCATGGCGTCATGCCGCCAGGGAATGTCTCCACAGTTGAGCAACAGAAGGCCGGCTGCTGCAGCAGGGTTTAAATTTAGACTCTTCGCCTGGCAGCGCTCAACTCAACTCCTGTCTCTGTTCCCCTCCGCTTCTCTTTATGTTTTCTCTGGATAGGAATCAGTACAAATCTCACGCCTTTATCTGGATGTGTGTATAGTGCACATTGTCACTTTCCTCCCCCACTAAGTCCTACTCCTGGTCCTGCTGATATTTTGTACTTTGTAATCCTCACAGAGTTCAGCTGGTATATTTTGGCAGAGGTATAGTCAGCCCAGTGGCTCAGTGGTTAACTCTGTCACCTCACAGCAAGCCCTTGATCTGTTGTTTTCTCTAAGGGTTTGGAATGTTCCACCTATATTTCTGTTTTCCCCCACACCAAAAGACTCACAGGTTATACACTATATAAAGCTCAAACTGGACTTTGTGTCCACATAGCTGCAAGGGTCTGCATGAAATGATGTCATCTGCCCGTCTGTGGGGTTCACCCACACATCTTGCCAGATGGCTGTGTGCTGCCCAACATTTAGAACCAGAGGGACTATACTGTGGATGGTCCGTGCTGTATGGACATGTGTGACGTCCGCATTTGTAGACAGCTGATGTAGTGTAAACAGAAATGTGTGTGCGTCCACCGTCCGCCCTGCATGCTGTCCTCAATTGATTGTTTTGGAGTATATCGTGCCTTTAATCACTATCAGGTCATACAATGTGCTGTCCAACCATATCTAACGGTCAAAGTATTTCTACCTGTTCCAAATGGCCTGACTTGAAGGCAGCATAGATGCTTGTTATCGTAGCTCCTCCTGGCTGCACCAGACAGCCTCCCTGATCTCTCCCCAACAACTCTGTGTCTTTCCATGTCTCTATAGTGTTGACACAATGAACTGAACAAATGCACATAATGGCGCACACTTTCAGACCGTCTCCCCTCGGGGGCATTTGTGTTGTGGCTGTTGTGGCGGTTCACAGAATAGTGACAGAAGAAGTAATTGTGTGAAGAATGAAAAAACAGAGCTCAAGAGAGAGAAGTTCAAACCCTACTTTCAGACCTCTGTACACCTGGCCAATCACTGTGGAAAGTGGATGTAATCATTTTGAGATAGGAGAGGTGCAAGATTAGAGGGTTTCAGATGTTAAACCATCTGCCAGGCCCTTTGTCTGCCCAGACGCAGGAGTACAGCTCTCCACTGCTCCCAGATACAACAGTTTTAAAACCCACAATTGTCACCTGATTCTGTTGTCATCAGCTTATTATTATCAGTCGTTATAAGCTAGGGATGTGCATTCCAAGCGAAAATACTATTCCAAATCACTGGGAATTAGTCGATTATTATTCGAATAATCGCCGCATACCCAGTCACCTCAGTCACTGAAACAAATAAAATGTAGTTGCAAAAACAGGAAAATAAAGTTAAATACGGAAAATCCAAACACACAATGGGAGCTGCTGCAACAGGCTGCCACCGAGCTGGAGGTGCTTCTATTTGCACATGAACACCAAAGGACGACTCTAGTTGTTACACATGTTTTCTGATATGGAGCAGGAGAAAAAGACAAAGGATGGTCTTTTGTCACACTAGACACACTGGGGCACACATTTATGTTGACACACTATGAAAAAGAGCATTTTGCATAACATGTCACCTTTAAGAGTCAGAAATCTCAGCACCTGGCCAAGTCTGTTTTATTGTTGGTTGTTGTTCAGCCCTTTCACACAATGGGGCAGCTAAAACCTTACTAAATGCTTAATACAGTATATTTCAGTAATCAGTGGCTACATTTGTGTATTCATAAACCCATCATTTACTTCTTATCTATTTTACTGCTACAGCCCAGTTTCCCTCAGGGTTTGATCAAATGAAATTTACTCTCTCTGCCTCCCTACCTGCCCGTCTCTGACTCTCCTCCTGTGTTTTCCTGACTCAAGCTGGGCTTCAGCACCAGTCATCTGTGACTCAGGAACTTTCCATGAGTCATGACACACACCAACCACAAACACGCTGCGTGACTTCTCTGCAGTCTGCACCGTGGCACACATTCAACAGTGTTCATTATTGTTCAGCATACACTCTGTTACATATTCCAATGACACAAAATATAGTCAAGTACAATGATATGAGTAGTGTTGTCAAGACATCTCGTATTAAATATCTAAATCCACTTCACCACATCTGCCTACAGCCTCAGTCATGAGGACAGAAAAACAAAGTTTTCTGAGAACAGGTTCCCCAACCCTGTCTCCTACAAATTCACTTCATATACAACTAATCTGCATTAGCAATGCTGCCCAAATAAGGTCTTGTTATTAACACGAGGAGGAAACATTTATATTCAACATATCTTCACTGCCAACATACAGGGCCAGGTCTGTCCCTTTTGGTGCCCCCCCACTGCCGGCGGCACCGCTCTACGTTTAGGGTAGGGTCTCGCTCCAGGACCCTAACCCTAGCCCTGTAAACCACAACACACATCAGACATTACAATGGTTTTATGACAAGAATTCAGATTTTGATTTTCATAAATAACTGTATTTATTATAATATCAATAAACAATTGTTCCCTGATATTGTTGGTTTAAAAGTGTTTAGTCAGTTTCAGGGTTACAGGGGTGAAAAGTGTATTTCTTTCTTTATTTATTTTTTCATTTGTTACCTCAATGTAGAAAATGAGGAAGGGTGCCCACCGCCATATTTTATTTATGCACTCCCCAGAAGGTGGCGCCCTATGTGACCGCCTATATGGCCTATGCCTTAAGCCAGCACTGCCAACATAACATGTTCAAACTACTCTGTGCATCAAGAGCAGGATACTATAAGCCAGTCAATGATGTTTTCTTCCATCCCTCTCTTCCCTTTCTACTTGTCAATAACCCTCATAATCCAGGTTCACATCACTGTTATGGACAACAATGACAATGCTCCCATCTTCTCCCAACCAACCTATGATGTCACTATTTCTGAAGACACGCCACCTGACACTGAGGTGGTTCAGGTGCTGGCGTCGGACCGTGATGAGCATCATCGACTGACCTACTCTCTGCAGAGCTCCATAGACCCCAGTAGCATGCGTCTCTTCCGCATCCACCCAACCCTGGGCACCATCTACACTGCTCAAAGGCTGGACCACGAGGCCTGTGCCCAGCACATCCTCACTGTCATCGTAAGTCTATGTCACTGTCTCTGCCGGATTTTGTTCTAAAAGCTGTGATGCTTTGACCACCTCTGTTTCCACTGGGGGGTCCAGTCTTGTCTGCATTGTTGTGTTAATAGAATTATAGTCTTATGTTGAGGTCATTCAGTCCCCTCTTTCATTCATCCTGCTGATGGTTTCCAGAACGGTGAGAACAACAGGCAATGACAGCCTCAAGTTATAACTAGTTGTTATACTGCAGAAAAGGGGTATGATGGTACACAAAACCCATGGCTTGATATGTATGTCTTTGGGATCACAGTTAAGTTTGGATATGTTTTCAGTGTAGCAGGAAAACAAAAGAAATACAGAAAGATACCAATTTGATTTACATGCTATTTATGTTTTCCATAATTCTAGTGTAAAAAACAGTGGCATATGGGCAATAAGAAAAAAATAACTAAATGTCAATGTGTCAGTATGGTTTCATCATTATAACAAAAGACTATCTTGCATATTCTCGAGGACGGACTCCAATCCAATTGTTTCCGGGTGGAACTCGCACTTTAGATTTGATGTTTTGCATGTGCTTAGATGTAGACCTGATTGTAGTGTAACAGGAGTGTACACATGGAGCACTGAATCAAAGAAGTTGTGTACCAAACCGAAGATCCTAGGACCCCTACGGTTTGATAAATATTAAATCTGTGGTTGTTCTACTCCTATTGGTTATTGGCCTTGACTGGTCAGAACGTGAGGGGCACATTGAAAGCACACATTTCACAGGAAGAACTCATTTCCAAGTCTTTCTTCGTCTCATATGTAGAGCAGCAGCAGAGCCAGAAGCAATCTTCAAATCTGTGCTCTCATTCTACCTGAACTCATCATCATCATTAAAGTTAAATACCATGCAGAAAACCAGTATCTACACCACTTCAGAGGCGAGGGGAGAGGATCACTGTATACTTATTTGCGTATCAAGTCGTAAACTACAATCATCAAAAATGTGAAATTTGGGGAAATACATGTGTCAAAGGACGGTGAAAGAGTGAGAGTTCTGATGTGATGATATTTTGTGTTTGTTATACTGCCACTGTGATAGTCTGGAGACCTGTCCAGGGTGTAACCCGCCTTCGCCCAATGTCAGCTGGGATCTGCTCCAGCCCCCCCGCCACCCTGAGTAGGATAGGCAGTTACAGATAATGGATGCATGGGTGGATGTTTGTTATACTTTGGACAGTTATATCACTTGACATTTTGCAGTTACATGATTATCATATTTTTCTGTGACCATGAAAGATTACTTTTTCTTTTTTTTTTTGCCTTTTATATTCTCTACAGGTGAAAGACCAGGAGTTCCCATACAGAAAGAACCTGGCTCGTGTGCTAATAGAAGTGGAAGATATAAATGACCACGTACCCATCTTTACTAGTGCGCTGTATGAAGGCTCTGTCTATGAATCAGCAGCAGTGGGATCAGCTGTGGTCCAGGTGACTGCCCTGGACAAAGACAAAGGCGTGAATGCGGAGCTACACTACTACATTGAAGCAGGTAGGCACCTCTGACAGCTAAATACTCTCTCTTATATGTTAACATGTTTTATACTCTGTAAATACTTTCCCTTAAAATAACTACCACATTGATGATGTTGTTTTTGATCTTCCAACAGGGAACACTGGGAATGCATTCCACATTGAACCAGTTTTGGGTATCATCACTGTTGCACGTGACCTGGACTTGTCCAGCATAGGTCATTATGTTCTCACTGTCAGAGTCACTGACAATGGGTCACCTCCTCTGTCCACCACCACTATAGTGCGCATTGCTGTCACCCTGTCTGACAATGCCGGCCCAAAGTTCCCTCAGCCTGAATACCAGGCGGAAATCACAGAGAACGCTGTGGTTGGGACCTCCGTCACCACAGTCGGTGCAGTCAGCCAGTCCACCCTCACTTATGACGTCAAGCAGGGTAACACAGATCATGTTTTTCAGATAAATCAGTACAGTGGAGTGATTTCTACCCAAAAGCCGTTAGACTATGAGACTACAGCATCTTACACCTTGACAGTCCAGGCTACCAACATGGCTGGCATGGCCTCCAATGCTACTCTGTTAATCCAGGTAGTGGATGAGAATGATAACCCACCAGTTTTCCAGCAGCTTCACTATCATGGCAGCATCAGCGAGGCAGCACCAGTCAACAGCGTTGTCTTGAACTCAGATGACTCACCTCTCGTAATCAAGGCCACTGATGCTGACCGCAACCAAAATGCTCTGTTGGTCTACCAGATTGTTGAGGACACTGCAAAGATGTTCTTCACAGTGGACTCAGGAACTGGCTCCATCAGAACCATTGCTAATCTAGACCATGAGACATTTGCCACCTTCCACTTCCATGTTCATGTGAGGGACAATGGCAGGCCACAGTTGACAGCAGACAGTCCAACAGAGGTCACAATACAAGTGATTGACACAAATGATTCGCCACCTCGCTTCACCCAGAATGCCTATGAAACAGTTCTGCTACTCCCCACCTATGTGGGAGTAGAAGCTTTGCAGGTTTCAGCCATAGACCCTGACAAAGATGTCCCTACAGAGCTCACCTACTCTCTGACTGATGGAATACTGGAGCACTTTGCCATCAAACCTTCCAGTGGAGTCATCACAGTCAAACACAACAACTTCTCCAAAGAACGTTTCCGCTTCAGTGTCAAAGTTTCAGATGGGAAATTTTCCAACACAGCTTTGGTAACCATTCTTGTCCGAGAAGCTCTGGACTCTGGTCTCAGCTTCACTCATAGCCTTTACACATCATCCATTCAAGAGAATGTATCAAATATCACCAAAGTGGCTGTGGTCAATGCTGTGGGAAACCGACTCAATGAACCATTGAAGTACACCTTGTTGAATGCCGGCACAAGCTTCAGAATCCGTCCAACTTCTGGCGTGATCCAAACCACAGGTATAGCTTTTGACCGTGAAGAACATGAGGTCTATGAACTGGTTGTCGAGGCGAGAAGGGAGCATGACCGTCTCCACGTGGCCAGAGTTATGGTTAGAGTCCAAGTTGAGGACATAAATGATAATGCCCCTGTGTTTGTTGGACTTCCTTATTATGCAGCTGTCCAAGTTGAAGCTGAGCCAGGATCACCCATTTTCAGGGTCATGGCAGTAGATGGTGACAAAGGGATTAATGGAGACGTGTCTTATTATCTCAAGGATGACCATGGTCACTTTGAGATCAACCGGCAGACAGGTGGTCTCAGCCTCAAGAGGGCTTTTGAGTCTGACTTGTCCAATATGGAATACCAAATGGTGATATATGCCAGAGATGGTGGCTATCCACCTCTCTCATCTACTATAGAGTTCCCCATCACAGTAGTCAACAAAGCCATGCCTGTCTTTGACAAACCATTTTATTCTGTTTCTGTAAATGAGGATGTGGCTGTGCACACACCTATCCTCGGCATCAATGCCACTAGTCCTGAAGGTCAGAACATCATCTACACTATAGTTGATGGAGACCCCTCTCTTCAGTTTGACATTGGTTTTGATACTGGAGTCATAAGTGTCATCCACTCTTTGGACTACGAAGTAGCAGCATCTTACCACCTGACCATCAGAGCCACAGACTATCTGACTGGTGCCCGTGCTGAGGTTGATGTAGATGTGGTTGTCCAAGATGTTAATGATAACCCGCCTATATTCCAGAATATGTCCTACAGAGTAGTTTTATCTGAAACAGCCATGATTGGAACTCCAGCACTTCAAGTTATTGCCACTGACAAAGACTCAGAGAAGAACAATGTTGTCCGCTACCAGATCTTCTCAGATGGGCATAACAGCACGGACTACTTTCACATTGATAGTAGCAGTGGATTAATCCTGACAGCACGTATGCTAGACCATGAACTTGTCCAGTTATATGACTTCATTGTCAGGGCCACCGATAATGGCTTCCCACCATTGAGTAGTGAAGTATCAGTCATAGTTGTGGTGAATGACATGAATGACAATCCACCAGTTTTCAACCAGCTACTCTACGAGGCATACGTGAATGAGTTAGCACCTAGGGGTCACTTTGTAACCTGTGTCCAAGCCTCTGATGCTGACAACTCGGATTTTGACAAGTTGGAATACAGCATTTTATCAGGAAATGAAAAAATGAACTTTGTGATGGACAAAAAGACAGGAATCATCACATTGTCCAGCCACCGTAAGCAACGAATGGAGCCTGCCTACAGCCTCAATGTCTCAGTGTCTGATGGGGTATTCACCAGCACTGCACAGGTTCATGTCAAGGTGTTGGGGGCCAACCTGTATAGTCCAGTGTTTGGACAGAATATGTATGAGGCAGAGTTAAGAGAGAATTCTGCTGTGGGAACCAAAGTTTTACAAGTAAGTGCTATTGGAATTCATTGAAATATTTGTTTTTCTTTTGTATAATTTCTCAGAAGAAACATTGATAATATAGTACTGTAATTATAAAATACTCATGTCTGTATTAACTAAAGCATTTTTTTAAATTTTGTTTTAGGTGAAGGCAACAGATGCAGACCCTGGAGTGTTAGGTCACATCATTTATTCCTTTGTTAATGATGTGGGCAAGGACCAATTTAGTATTGATGCAAATGGTCAGATCACCACTGTAGAAAAGCTTGATCGTGAGGACCCAGCCAATAAGGACATTATTCTGACAGTGGCAGCCCAGGACTCAGGTGGCCGTGTCTCTTACTGTACTGTACAAGTTACTCTGTTGGATGATAATGATAATGTGCCTCGCTTCCATGCTACAGAGTACCGAGCTTCAGTCAAATCTGATGTGGCTAAAGGTTTTTTGGTGACACAGATCCAGGCTTATGATCCTGATGATGGCACTAACGCCAAAGTGACATATTCACTTTACAGTGAAGCACATGTCCCTGTGGTAGACATTCTGGAGATAGACCCAGACAATGGTTGGATGGTGACTAAAGGCAGCTTCAGCCACTTGAGGAACTCCGTATTATCTTTTTTTGTGAAAGCTGTGGATGGAGGAAATCCAGTCCGGCACTCTCTAGTGTCTGTCTACATCCATGTTCTTTCACCAGATGCCTTCATTCCTTCGCTCAGCCAACATCAATACTTATTTAGTATGCCAGAAGACACCCCCATAGGTTCAGCCATAGGGACGGTGCGCCTCAACACTTCTCCTGGATATGCCTCGCTCTCTGCTACTTTTGCCCTGGTTAATGGAGAGACTGGAGAAAACAACCAAGATGGTATGTTTGTGGTGGAAAAAGATACAGGTGTGATCAAGCTTGATAAGCCCTTGGACCATGAGGTGATAAAAGGATACCACTTCAAAATCACTGCCACTGTACAACAGGCTAAGCTGGATTCCGTGACTTCTGTTGATGTTGAAGTCAAAGTGTTAGATCTAAATGACAACAAACCAGCATTTGAGGCCAACTCTTATGAGGCTACAGTTATGGAGGGAATGCCATTTGGAACCAGAATCATTCAAGTGCAAGCACTAGACCCAGACTCAGGTGCCAATGGGCAAGTAACATACAGTCTTGGGACATCAATCCAGTCAGAAGGGGATTCAGGCATATTGGTTGACACCTTTAGCATTGACAGCAACACAGGCTGGATCTCCACACGCAAGGACCTGGACCATGAGACCAATCCATCCTACACATTCACAGTGGTGGCTTCAGACCTTGGGGAGACCCTGTCTCTTTCCACTACCACCACTGTGACTGTAGCTGTGTCAGACATCAATGACAACCCGCCCAGGTTCTTGGAGCAACACTACTTTGGTTCAGTTCAGGAGAGCGACCCGCCAGGTGAAGTGGTGGCTGTGCTGAACACCAGAGATGATGACAGCTCTGCCGTTAATCGTCAAGTCAGCTACCACATCACTGGTGAGTGCCCCTCTAAATGTCTGTTACCACACCTCTAAATGTCTGTTATTGCACTGCAACCACATCGGCAGACAAGAACATTGATATTGGACGATTCTACAATACCCTGGATTATGTCCAATTCAGTTGTTTTTTTTACATCCAATGCCAATGTTTTTACAGTTCTTGCTTTCCACAATATCTGTGCATGTTAAAATTAGTGAAATATTATTCTTATGGTAAGTAAACTATAGTTAAGGTATGGATGGGCAACTAAAACAGTTGGTTAGGGTTAGGGAAATGTTGTAGCTATGGTTTATTATTCAATTCAATTCAATTCAATTTATTTTTATATAGCGTCAAATCATAACAGAAGTTATCTCGAGATGCTCTATATATAGAGCAGGTCTTAGACCGTACACCATAGTTTAGAGACCCAACAAGATCTGTGTATTGCGCACGGCGACTCATGTGATCCAAATATTTCCAATAACTCCAGAGAGTTTTAAAGTCCAAAAGTTGACAGTTATTAAAAAAAGATAGATGTAATAATTTCCAGAATTCATAGCATGTTTTATCAAACAAAATATTCTGCTTCAATCCATATTTGTTGGTGTTGAGCCTTTCAAAAACAACATCTCCACTGTTTTCTCTGCCACTCGCCACACACAATGGATGCACCTGTATTAACATGGCGGTACCCTAAACCTACAGTACCCTACAGCCCTAATTAAAATACAACGGTGCTTGTTTCTTTTTTGGAGCGAGTGGTGAGCAATTTGAGTGGAGCAGCTTTGATCTGGCGAGTGGAGGTAACAAACAGCTCCGTTAATTAGCCAGTGGGGCACACGCAGCTTCTATTCTCATGATGGGTATCCAATGACGTAGAGGAGACTGGGGACGGTTGCAACAAGTCTTATTCCTCCAATCAGAAACAAGCTAGAGTGATGTCACTCATACTACACATGCTCAGTTAGACCCTCCTCCACTACATTCAACATCTGCTGCTGCATTTATTGAAAAGAAAACTGGTTTTGGAGGTATGACAGTTTTTTTCAAGAGCTGTATTTTTGTCATACTGTCCTGACCTTTTGTATGAATTAATCAACACGTAGTTTGAATGCTGTTTTGTTGACTTCTCAGTGACATGGTTTGCATGTTTCAAGAATTCCTAGGACTACTGGCCTGTGTGCTGGAGCCCATCTGCTGCAATCATACATGGTTAAAAATGATTGTGTCTTTCTCTGTCTTGACCTAGTGGTTTACTCAAGATACAATACCATCACACTATTATTATTATTCTGCATCTCCTAACCATTGCTACACCCATGAATAAACATGAGGAGAGAAGTTGTACACTAAATATAAGGCATGATTCAGTACATAATTCACACATTTTCTAAGGTTGCTTCCAAAGAACATGTGCATGCATGCCAGCATTCAGTTTGACTGAAAAACAGCCATCGACTTGTGATAATATTTTTTTGGCAGAATAATAATAATAATTTAATGATATTTATTATTAATAATAATAATAATAATAATAATACATTTTATTTATAAAGTGCTTTTTACAGTACTCAAAGACACAGGTTAAAATGATCATATAACAACACACATTAGATCACACATTAAAGCAGTGCTGTGGTTGACCTGTTGCTGCAGTCTCTGATGTGTTTGGGGAGTGAGTTCCAGAGTAAGGGGGCAACTAGAGAATGCTCTGTCTCTCCAGGTCTAGTTACCCAGTGACAGTTCCCCAGAGGTCAAGGAAGTAGTAAATAGACTTAGAGTAAATATAAAGACTGCAGCACATCTGATGAAAATCAAAGGCAAAGTGGGGAAAGGAAGGGAAAGCCAGGTGACTGCTGACGTTGCATTAATAATACAGACTGTGATCAAAGGACGGACCTGCTGGTTTGCTGCCTGCTCACTGACACACCAGAATGTAGTGATGAAGTTAGGACTACCCAGGAGACTAAAACAGAGGACTACCATGCCAACAGGAGATAGAGAGCTAATGAAGGACTTTTAATAGGAAGGAAATCCTTCCCCTAATGACATTGTAATGAGTATCAGCCAGACAGCTGGAGTGAATGACAGAACTGTGAGTGATGTGACCTTCTAGTTGACAGCTCAAGAGGAAGGAGGCAAGGAGGAATGAGCTACTGCTACCGTGCAGGGAGAGAAAGAATAAAATATATACGTAACAGAAATGTCTGCAAAACTAAGAGAATATTGACAAATGTGACCTTTCTCACTTCAACCACTTGATGTTACTGAATATAAAAGTGCCAAAGCAAATCAAGACAGGACAAAGAATAGAAGAATAGAAGAAGAATCATACATTCTCACTGTGAAAAGATGCCTGACAGAAAAGAAGATATTTGATTTGTCTAGCTGTATTATGGGCTCAGCAGCTTCTTTGGTGATTTTAAACCTTCATGGAAATCAGAAATGTTGGGGTATCTCTCCAGGCTAGGTGTGCAATGGTACACAGACGTCTTTCGGTTCATATCCCGGTTTAGGAGCCACGGTTCGGTGCCAGTAGAAGAAAAAACAATCCATACGAATATGTTTCCTTTCATTCATTTTGAACAGATAGTAGTGTAAGTGTCAAAGACAGACAAAATCCTCTTGCTGGGAACTGAACAGTGAAACTCAACGTCTTTCATGTGCACGAGCTAATAGCTGAAATGGAAAACCCAGGGAATCCTTTCTGGGCCAGATTATCCAGGAGAGAGCCTGTCTAAACTGAACTTGATTGAATATTATCTGTGATAAATACCAATAGACTAATACATTTTCTAATTAGTGTTCTATTAGCTGCAATACCAACAGTATAAAATATACTTCAGCAAATCAGGACCAAGCTTATTTATATCATCCAATGTGATATAATATGATATGAAGGAATTGTACCACATTTTAGGCATAGGCCATATAGGCGGTCCCCGAGGGCGCCACCTTCTGGGGCGTGCTGGACGCACTCTAAAAAAAAAAAAAATGCCATTGGGCGCCTTTCCTCATTTTCTGCATTGAGGTAAATAAAGAAAGAAATACACTTTTCACCCGTGTAACTCTCATTGTAGTGAAACCGCTTCAACACTTTTAATCCAACAATATCGGTGATCAGTTGTTTATTTATATTCTAAATCTTAATGTTTGTCTTAAAACCATTGTGATGTGTGTTGTAGTTTACGGGGCTAGGGTTCTGGGGGGTGGAACCCTAACCCTAGAACAGCGCCGCCAGCGGCGGTGGGGGGGGGGCTCCAAATCCAAATGTCGCCTATAGAGCAACAAAAGAGCTAGAGCCGGCCCTGGTGCCATAGGTCAAGAACCTGTCTTTATAGTCAATTTATGTGCATTAATGATATGAATGTGTGTGACGCTGTTTGCCCTAGTTTATCTGTAGGTGTGGATAGAATAAGACAAACACATACTGTACAACAGAGGTGTGGACTGCAGTCGCAGGACCTGGACTAGAGTCAGACTAGAATGAATCTGATGACTTCAGACGTCACTCAAAAATAATTCCAACTTGACTGTGACTAAACACCAATGACTCATAATGTACTGTAAGTGTGCAGCAAATCATCTCTTCATTTTACTGACAACAACATCAGTCTGACCGCAGCCAATCACATCGCAGAGGGAGGTCACATTGATATAAATTATAAAGACCTTTCTGTGGTCAACATTCAGCTCAGAGATGACAGCTGATTGTAACTGTAACAGGAACAAGACACACCTGACACATTTGTACGTTTTTCAAGTTTATATAAAAGTAATAAATAATTTAATTTATAATACTAATAATACTCTGATTTTAAAAAGCTCTAAGACTTGGAACTGACATGGGACGTGTTGGTCTTGATTTGGGACTCAGGACTTAATAGCCAAGACGTGAGACTTAATTGAGAAACAATCACTTTGTTCTACCTCTGCAAACAAGTGGAGAACTCCCTATTTATACACTGATATTAACACAACACCCTAAGTTGCACAAAGCCCTATTTTGATGAAGCCCTGTGCTTCATGATCCGAGGAGTACTGGTCTTACGTAAGCGTTTTCATTAGAGTGACTTTCTCTTTAAATGGATGCCACTCACAAACTCCATGTAGGCCTACATGTCTGAAATGTGTCTCACTAGCCCTGTCTCTCTGTCTGCTTGTGTGCTGTCCAGGTGGGAACTATCGTGGTGTGTTTGCACTGGGTCTGGTACAGGGGGAATGGAAGATGTATGTGAAGTGGCCGCTGGACAGAGAGGAATGCAACCTCTACATCATCAATGTCACTGCTAGCGACGGACTCTTTGTTTCCCAGGCAACAGTGGAGGTGTCAGTGATAGACACCAATGACAACAGCCCCATCTGTGACCAGGTGAGGAATAAAACAGAATGCTGCTCTTTTTAAATGACAGATGCAACCACAGTGATGGCTAAAGACAGTGGTGGTGAGCTTTAGATACCTTTTTTATTTGACTTAGCTAACTGTAAATGAAGCCGTTGTAGAAGCTTCACCAACTTTTCATAGCGTAATTTCATTGTTTACTTCTTTGCTGTGTGTGTTTGTGTGTGTGTGTGTGTGTGCAGGCTGTGTACACTGCCTCCATTCCAGAGGATTTCCCAGTCAACAGTGTGCTGCTGAGGGTTGGAGCTACAGATGCAGATGTAGGCCTCAGTGCCAGGATCCAGTACTCTTTGCATGGTCCTGGATCCCAGGACTTCAGCATGGACCCGGACACCGGTATGCACTCAGTGTGACTTTGAAAACACACCCATACATTTCTCTTGGAGAAAAATTTCATACATAAGCTTTTTTCACTGAGCTTGCATGAATTGTAACTGGAATCAATCCGACATGGAATGAAGTGCAGCAGTGAAATGTGGGCAGGTCAGCAGCTTATCACATTACACAGCCAGACACACATTTATTACTTTAGATACCGTAGAACTGGTGTGACAGCCTCATGGCACCGTGTGGCTCATCTCTTTATGTTGTTTTCAACCTGTCCAGGTGAGGTCAAGTCATCTGTGAGTCTTGACCATGAGATGACACCCTACTACCGGCTCGTTGCCCAGGCAACTGATGGTGGTGGACGATGGTGCCGCGCTGAGGTGCAGCTGGCGGTTACTGATGTGAATGACAACCCGCCCATCTTCACCTTGTCACAGTACACCGCCAGCGTCTACGAAGACACCGCCACCAAAGCCCTGCTCACACGCATCCAGGCCATAGACCCTGATGAAGGTGTGTACTACTAGTATTACTACTACTGGGGTTACCTCTGCTGCAAGTACTGCTTCAAATGCTCCTGTACTATGTGTTATTCAGAAGAAACCCTTCATACATTCAATTCAAGGTGCATTCATTTAGAAGAACAACAGACAAATGAAGGTGTTTAGAATGTGACAGAAGTAGATGTTAGAGAGAAGCCCCGCCTACTTTCACACCTCCACACACCTGGCCAATCACCACATAGTTGGGTAGGATGGTCGGTTTCAAAAACGTACAAAACTTGTCAGATACAGTGAGACGATCTGGCATGCTCTCTGAGACCTTTAAACCTCTCATGTGTACCTGACACTCCTCTTCTGGCTTTGCAGCAGGTCTGGGCCGTATGGTGGTCTACTCCCTGGCCGACTCTGCAGGAGGTTCCTTCTCTATCGATAAGTCCTCAGGCATCGTGGTCCTGGAACGCATTCTCGACCGCGAGGTCCAGCCAGCTTATCAGATAACAGTCCATGCGTCTGACCAGGGTTCACCGCTGCCCCTCTCCTCATTGGTCAACGTCACCATCACTGTGCTGGACATCAATGACAACCCGCCTGTGTTTGAGCGCCGTGATCAGCTGGCGACAGTGCCGGAGGATGTGGGTGTGGGCACTGAGGTCCTGAGAGTTTATGCTGCCAGCAAGGACATCGGAACCAATGCTGAGATCACTTACAGCATCCGATCAGGCAACGAGCACGGGAAGTTCCACATCCACCCGCTGACCGGTGAGTGTGCTAACCACATCCTGCTTCCCGTCCGTAGAATAGTGTATTGGTCAGTGACAAATGAGCTCCATTCCAGGCGCACAGTAGAAACATGCTAGCGTATCTCATCTTAAGGATATTCAGTGTGTGTATGTGTGTGGGGGGGCACCGCTCAGAGATGTATCAGGTTTTGATAAACATACACAATGCTTGTTAGTAGATCAAGTCTTGCTTGGTTTGACTCTGTTCATGGGATTTGTTGACAGTGATAAACATATCGATGATGTCCAGACCTTTAACTCCTTCAACTAGCCACAAACAGCCAACGGCTGTGTTTGTCATTGGACAGGAGACCTTCAGAAAATGTTCTCTGTTTGGATAAATCCTGCTAAATGCATATTTCTGTTCCCTCTCTCTTCTCACCTTGCTCAGGTGCCATTTTAGTTGCCATGCCTCTGGACTATGAGAACTGCAGGGACTACTTTCTGACCGTGGAGGCTCGTGATGGCGGCACGCCACCACTGAGTGCCATTACGACGGTGAACATAAACCTGACAGATGTGAATGACAACGCACCCATGTTTAGCCGTGACCTCTACCCTGCAGTGGTGTCAGAGGACGCCACCACGGGAGAGTCTGTGGTCCAGGTAGGTTCCAGTTACTGGCCATATCTTCATGAAATATGATCTGATGGATGTTTATAGTCCAAAGAGGATCATTTATTAATAGTTTGGTGAACCCCTGACTTTTTGATTGTAGAAAAATCTCCTTGACTAGCACTTCCCTAATGGCTGCGTTTCTGGTAAATTTCCTCTGAATATTCATGATCCCCAGAGGATAGATCACAATGTTTTTGGGGACCCACTGACCTTTTCTTTATAGCGCCACCAAATGTCCCCCTTTACACAAGAGATATCTAAATCTAATGTCCATGACCTTTACTGAACAGATTTCTGATCCTCAGAGGACGAACATTTCCATTGATGAGCTTTCCTCTAGTACCTTAGGCCACCATAAGACGTCCTTAAGGAGGCTCTAGCAAAATCTCAGTTATGTTTGTTCCCCTTGAAGAGCTTTAGACCTTATGTGTTGTTAGCCAGCATATACTCTCTTTATATGTGACTGACTGAAGAGAGATGGTGAGACTAGTAGCTGGTCTTCAGTGAAGTGGCTCTGTTCAGTAGGAGCCTTGAAATATGTGGCAAGACTTGAAAGGGAATGTGTTTGTGTGAGAGAGCCTGTATATAGTGGACAGTGGACAGCAGCATACAGAGTACCAGGGTGGATCACCCCCCTGACAGTAAAATAATGGCTTTGTGTGATGCTATCATCAGCTTAACCACCGAGATGTTGGCAATTATTGAGTTTCAAACGTGAACTGGTCTCTCAGGGTTTGATGGGATTTGGGGGGGGGGTCTGAGGACCATAGTGAGGTTATAAGAAGGGGGATGATAGGCCCAATAAAGTCCCAAGTCTCGTGACCCATTTAAACTTTGATTCATTTTTCTACTTTAAAGTATGGCGACTCTGTATGGCCCTAAAGAGGAGAGTTTTTGAGCTCTCTTCACGTCAATTTGCCATTCATTCCTATGAAGCAAATAAATCGCGAAAAAAATAAATCTTAGAAAAGTCATAGCACACCATTCCCGATCATTCCATCACTGGTTGCCATGGTGATTGAGGGGCCGTGAGGAGTGTTTAGTTTCCTGTTATCATACAGTAAGAGTTGAGGGCTTTTATTTTTAAAATTAGGTGAATACCTAGTTTCCTGTTATCGTACCGTGAGAGTTGGGGGCTTTTAATCACAGGTGTTATTAATAACATTAATTATGGCCCTGATCCATTGAAGCCCTGGTTTAGAGCATGCTGGCTCACTGAAATAGCTGATACAGTAAATAGAGTGTGTGTGTGCGTGCGTGCGTGCGTGCGTGCGTGCGTGCGTGCGTGCGTGCGTGCGTGCGTGTGAGACCAGTTAGGAGTCTCTGATGAACAAATGGTAACGCAATACACACCCATTATAAAATCTGAAAAGGTCTGAAAATTTCACAAAACGTAAACTGCGATTATGTAAAAACCGTGCCAGCTATCAAAATGCCCATTTGGCCCGATAAAGTCCAAAGGCTCGTGACCCGTTTAAACTTTTAGTCATGTTTCTACATTAAATTATGGAGACTCTGTATGGCCCCAAAGAGGAGAGTCTTCACGTCGATTTTCCATGCATTCCTATGGAGCAAAAAATCGCGCTTTGCGCGTTTTTTTTTGGAAACAAACAGAGACAGAGAGAGAGAGTAGTATTTGGGTGAAGTAAACATGTAAAACTATAAGTGCTTGGACAGAAATCGTATTTTCACTGAATGATCCTTTAAAATCTATAAGTTATTACACAGAAAGTGGTATTTGGGTGGAAAGTAGCAGTAGGAGTTGTAGTAATAGTAGTAGTAGTAGTAGTAGCAGAAGGAGCAGGAGCAGTAGTAGCAGTAGTAGTAGTAGTAGTAGTAGTAGTAGTAGTAGTAGTAGTTGAGGTAGTAGGAACAGCTGCAGGAGCAGTAGTAATAGTAGCAGTAGTGGTAGCAGTAACATCACTGGTAGTAGCAGTAACAGTAGTAGTAATAGTAGTAGTGGTAGTAGTAGTAGTAGTAGTAGGAGTATTAGTAGCAAAAGCAGTAGTAGCAGTAGAAGTAGCAATAGTAGTAGTAATTGTAGTAGTAATAGCAGAAGGAGCAGCAGCTGTTGTAGTATTAGTAGTAGTATTAGTAGCAGAAGGAGCAGCAGCTGTAGTAGTATTAGTAGTAGTATTAGTAGCAGAAGGAGCAGCAGCTGTAGTAGTATTAGTAGTAGTATTAGTAGCAGAAGGAGCAGCAGCTGTAGTAGTATTAGTAGTAGTATTAGTAGCAGAAGGAGCAGCAGCTGTAGTAGTATTAGTACTAGT
Organism: Sebastes umbrosus; assembly: GCF_015220745.1. NCBI lineage: Eukaryota > Metazoa > Chordata > Actinopteri > Perciformes > Sebastidae > Sebastes > Sebastes umbrosus. Next base: position 398,626 of record NC_051275.1, on the reverse strand, counting down.
ATTAGTAGCAGAAGGAGCAGCAGCTATAATAGTAGTAGCAGCAGCAGCAACAGTAATAGTATTAGTAATAGTTGTAGTAGTAGTAGCAGCTAGAACTTTTAAAACTGTAAGTCATCAGACAGATTATAGTAGATAGAGTTACTCTATAGAGATTTTATTTTGAAAAAAAAACTGGTCCTGAGTTCCCTGTTAAGATACAGTTACCTTCTATGTGTGTGTGTGTGTGTGTGTGTTAGTCACTAATGTGAATCAGCTGATGGCCACTGCTAAGCACCCTCAATGAAACAGTTTATAATAGGAGTTAACCAGAGACAGATGACATATGTCATAAAAGTGTCTCTCAGACAAAAACCGTGAGTCCAATCGGCAAAATAATGTCATCATCAGAGAGAAGCGTCTCTGCCGAACGCATTGATGTCGTTTTTTTTTGTGTGTGGAGTCAAAAATGGGATCATGGGAGCAGGTTAGAAAAGTGCCATTGTCAACTTTCTGTCAGACATTTCCCGTCTGATTTAACATTGCTTTCTATGGAGCGGCTTGTTGGACTTACTCTCACTTTTGGGACCTTAGAGACAAATGTGTAAGTCCTACTGATTCCATAGCTACATGACTGCGACTGGCACTAAATTTCCTACAATTTGATGAAAACATTATCTATTAAGAGTGAAAATTGTGGGCTACGGAGCAATTTGTTCGGAAAATTTCTAAAAGATTTCAAAGCTTTCCCGCACTCTAACGATGATGTAACACACTCTAGCCCTTAACGATCCACGCAATACACACCCATTATAAAATCTGAAATGGTCTGAAGATTTCATAAAACGTAAACTGTGATAAATGAAAAACTGTAAAAGTTATCAAAAAGCTGAATCATAGCTTAATAGTTCAAAGACTTGTAACCCGTTTAAAGTTTAAATGAAGTCAGTAGCTGAAAGTATTCGAAAGCAGTAGCATTTCAAAGTGGAGTAGGTTTAAGAGGATTTGAAGATTTTCTCCATTGAGTTACATTGTAAAAAAAATGTGGAAAAAGCTTAATATTTTAAAAAGTATAAATAGTTGAAACAAGTCAAGATATAGCACTAATGTCCTTAAAGAGCTGAATATTTTGATAGTTGAATGGTTTCTGTAGCTGAAAGTATGCAGGACAAGATAAAGGCCAAAAAATGTACGGAAGAAATATACTGGAAAAACAAAGTTCGGAAACTTGTGTTTGGTGGATTATTTCTCTGTTGTTACAATGCTAATGGTCATTGTATTTTACATCGTTGGAAAGCCTGTTTATTTACCTTCACAATGATGTCCAACTTGTAAGGATCATGTATTTGTGGGATGAGCAGCACAGCTGATTATGTGGGTAGCGCCCAAGAAAAATGTTCCAAAATGCTCTGCCAATGGTAAACAGTGTACTCTCATAAGGCTACCAGGAAGCCTGCAATGACTGCCCTTCACCGTCAGGCCCGTTTGCGCTGGTGTCGACAACACAGACAATGGAACCTGAACATGTGGGGGAATGTCATGTTCAGTGATGAGTCCAGGTTCTGCCTGCCAAAGTTGGATGGCAGGGTCAAAGTATGGAGACGACGTGGAGAACGCTATGCTGATTGTTGAACCGATCGAGTAACAGCTTTTGGTGGGGGCAGTATCATGGTGTGGGGCGGCATCTCCCTCACTGGCAAAACAAGGCTTGTCATCATTGAAGGCCATCTCAATGCAGTGAGATATCGGGGTGAGATTCTGCAGCCAGTGGCGATCCCATATCTCCACAATCTGGGACCTAACTTCATCCTCCAAGATGACAACGCTCGCCCCCACAGAGCCAGGGTTATCACAGACTACTAACTTTGTTTTTCCAGTTTAGTTGAAGTTGAATAAACCTTAGAAGAACAATACTGGGAATGCTGAATCAGCATTCCCACAATAAACGCGTCAAATAATAGACCAGTGTGCTTTGCACAAGGCAAAGCCTTGTACAAAGCAACATGGGTCCTTCCCATGTTTCATTTGAAATATTCCTGGTAAAATACATACACACATATCCTTTATCCATATATATATATATATATATATATATATATATATATGGATTTTCTCCAACTTAATAAAATATAACATATCTCTGAGCCATTGTGCAAATGTTGGAGGGTTGCAATTTTTCGATCTAATCAAAATTTGTCATCTGGCCACCAGCGTAGCAAAGATAAAAGGTTTAGTTTATTTTTGTTTAACGTGAAATTTTGTGGTACCACCCCAAACAAAGCAAGACAGGCTGATGGTTCTAGGGATTTATCAGTAGTTTTGGAGAGCATATTGAATATTAATTGCCAAAAATTAAGTAATTTAGGACAATCCCAAAACATGTGGACTAGAGTGGCCTGGTTCTGCTCGCAACGGTCACACATGGGGTCTATATCGGATTAATAGACATATTGACCATCTTCTCCATATCTTTTCCATATCCCGTGACTTCCCCTTCGGGCCTCTACAGCATACAGATCCACTTTAGCACAGCAAAACCTCAAAAGAGACTTCTGTAGTAAAACCAACAATGGAATAGAGACAGTCGGTCTGAGATAGTCTTAAATGTCTAAATGAAAGTTCATCATAGACAGTTCTGCTGTCGTCACCTAAATAAATGTATTACATGGGAAGCAAGTTGTATATCAAATGATGAATGAAAGATAAGCTAATGAAGCTGTTTCTGGATGAGCTCAGAATGCTGTAATGATGTAATTATTAACAGCAGGTAGAACTTCATGAGGGCAATGCTCTTTTATAATGTAATAACTTATTCAAATTACGTCTGAAGTTGAGTTATGTTAAACCTGTTTTATGTATAACTGATACAGTCAAAGTCATCTTCCTATAGCATGGTAGGAATGTCTGTATGCTGAGCCAATGAGTTGAATTCAGAAGGCAGAAATGCAGGTTGATGTTTTTTGGGGGTTTTACATGGTTGTCACCCCTCGTCCTTGTGTGGTCATGCACACTTTACTACCCAGTGATAACAGAGCATTGTCAGAGGAATAAAGAGGACAGAGTGTTCACATTGATGGATCACTCTTCTTAAACCTGTTTTAACTTCACCTATCTGGTTTTCATAATGTCCTCCCATTGATTGTGTCTGATGGCTGCCTGGCAGCTGCTGAAGTCAACAGTACAGCATGCTCTGGAAAATGGGTCAAAACATACAGAATGAATGCCAGAAAACAGCATAAGTATGCACTGAAATATACAGTAATCTCTGTGAAATGTATTGTAATTGTAATAGAAATCATCAAAATGCACCTCCTACTCAGGCTTGGTGTTTCAAGAAGGGTTCTCTATATTCATAAAGCAACATACCGAAGCAAAGCAGCAGCCTGTTGTTAGACTCCCAACGTCACTTTAAACTCTGAATGTCTCTTCAGTCTTATTTAAGAATATATATACAGTATGTACTGAACTCTGTTAGTCAGAGAAACACCATTCATGGACGCACACAGACTACTCCCATTGCTTCTCAAGTGTATGTTTGGCTTAGTAAAGTCTGGATCAAGTTATAAAATCAGCTACAGAAAGCTTCATAATGGACTTCATGAGGACCTCCAAGGTGGTGCAGTCTACATCAAAGTCCCTGTAACCATATTATATATAAACTGGAAAAACAAAGTTCGGAAACTTGTGTTTGGTGGATTATTTCTCTGTTGTTACAATGCTAATGGTCATTGTATTTTACATCGTTGGAAAGCCTGTTTATTTACCTTCACAATGATGTCCAACTTGTAAGGATCATGCATTTGTGGGATGAGCAGCACAGCTGATTATGTGGGTAGCGCCCAAGAAACATTTGCCAAAATGCTCCGTCAATGGTAAACAGTGTATTCTCCTGTTGGTATTGACTCTTGTTTTGAGTTGTTTGGTGGATTGGATGATTGAACTCTCTATCAGTAACAAGGAACAAACATGACATATTGGCAATTTTACACTTTATTCATTTAATACACCGTCAGGAGCCTCAGTAGCGGTGGAAGATCCATACGCAGCCACAACAGCCTGGCACCTCCTCCTCATGCTGGTCACCAACCTGGTCACACGTTGCTGTGGGATGGCGTTCCATTCCTCAACCAGGATTCGTTGCAGGTCAGCCAGCGTGGTTGTGTTGGTCACTCTAACACGTACAGCACGCCCAAGCTGATCACACAAGTGTTGAATTGGGTTGAGGTCTGGACTCTTGGCAGGCCGTTCCATTCTCTCTACTCCCACATTGTGGAGGTAGTCTGTGATAACCCTGGCTCTGTGGGGGTGAGCGTTGTTTCTTGGAGGATGAAGTTAGGTCCCAGATTGTGGAGATATGGGATCGCCACTGGCTGCAGAATCTCATCCTGATATCTCACTGCATTGAGATGGCCTTAAATGATGACAAGCCTCGTTTTGCCAGTGAGGGAGATGCCGCCCCACACCATGACACTGCCCCCACCAAAAGCTGTTACTCGATCGGTTCAACAATCAGCATAGCGTTCTCCACATCGTCTCCATACTTTGACCCTGCCATCCAACTTTCGCAGACAGAACCTGGACTCATCACTGAACATGACATTCCCCCGCATGTTCAGGTTCCATTGTCTGTGTTGTCGACACCAGCGCAAACGGGCCTGACGGTGAAGGGCAGTCATTGCAGGCTTCCTGGTAGCCTTATGAGAATACACTGTTTACCATTGGCAGAGCATTTGGCAAATTTTTCTTGGGCGCTACCCACATAATCAGCTGTGCTGCTCATCCCACAAATGCTTGATCCTTACAAGTAGGACATCATTGCGAAGGTATATAAACAGGCTTTCCAACAATGTAAAATACAATGACCATTAGCATTGTAACAACAGAGAAATAATCCACCAAACACAAGTTTCCAAACTTTGTTTTTCCAGTATATATAGATATATATATCTATATATACACTCACCGGCCACTTTATTAGGTACACCTTGCTAGTACCGGGTTGGAACCCTTTTTGCCTTCAGAACTGCCTTAATTCTTCGTAGCATAAATTCAACAAGGTGTTGGAAACATTCCTCAGAGATTTTAGTCCATATTGACACGATAGCATCACGCAGTTGCTGCAGATTTGTCGGCTGCACATCCATGATGCGAATCTCCCGTTCCACCACATCCCAAAGGTGCTCTATTGGATTGAGATCTGGTGACTGTGGAGGCTATTGGAGTACAGTGAACTCATTGTCATGTTCAAGAAACCAGTTTGCGATGATTTGAGCTTTGTGGCATGGTGCATTATCCTGCTGGAAGTAGCCATCAGAAGATTGGTACACTGTGGTCATAAAGGGATGGATATGGTCAGCAACAATACTCAGGTAGGCCGTGGCGTTTAAACGATGCTCAATTGGTACTAAGGGGCCCAAAGTGTGCCAAGAAAATATCCCCCACACCATTACACCACCACCACCAGCCTGAACCGTTGATAAAAGGCAGGATGGATCCATGCTTTCATGTTGTTTACGCCAAATTCTGACCCTACCATCTGAATGTCGCAGCTGAAATCGAGACTCATCAGACCAGGCAACGTTTTTCCAATCTTCTATTGTCCAATTTTGGTGAGCCTGTGCGAATTGTAGCCTCAGTTTCCTGTTCTTAGCTGACAGGAGTGGCACCCGGTGTGGTCTTCTGCTGCTCTAGCCCATCTGCTTCAAGGTTCGACGTGTTGTGCGTTCAGAGATGGTATTCTGCATACCTTGGTTGTAACGAGTGGTTATTTGAGTTACTGTTGCCTTTCTATCATCTCGAACCACTCAGCCCATTCTCCTCTGGCCTCTGACATCAACAAGGCATTTTCGTCCACACAACTGCCGCTCACTGGATATTTTATCTTTTTCGGACCATTCTCTGTAAACCCTAGAGATGGTTGTGCGTGAAAATCCCAGAGATCAGCAGTTTTTGAAATACTCAGACCAGCTCGTCTGACACCAACAACCATGCCACGTTCAAAGTCACTTAAATCCCCTTTCTTCCCCATTCTGATTCTCGGTTTGAACTTCAGCAAGTCGTCTTCACCACGTCTAGAAGCCTAAATGCATTGAGTTGCTGCCATGTGATTGGCTGATTAGCTATTTGTGTTAACAAGCAATTGAACAGGTGTGCCTAATAAAGTGGCCGGTGAGTGTATATACATATATAAAGGTTATTATGAACCTGTGTGTGCTGGCAGGTTGCCATAGGGGACGTTTGGGTGGAGAAGGCTGTAGAAACTCACAACGTAATAACTGCACATAGTGTAATAACTTAAATGTAATAATCAGCACATACTGTAATAAAATCTTGAGCGCATAATGTAATAACAGTTTTGTTCATAATGTAATAAGTTTTTACATTATGAGAACATTATCACATTATAAACTTAGCAAAGTTGAATAATTTAATAAATTCAGCGCATAATGTAATCATTTTAAAAAAGAGTACTCTACTTATTTAAAGTATTGCACAATTGTTCCACATGCTGAGAATCAGCAGTATATTAAATGCAGCATTATCTCTGTAAAGGTTCTCATGTGTCCAGGTCTCTGGATGTCTTGTAGTCTCACATCCAAGAGGCTTCATCAGTATATCTACACATCAACATGTCCTCTAGACCAAACAGAAAAAGTCCAGCTGCTTTAAATGAACTCCTCCACTGGTGTCATGTGTCACTAGAGGGTTCCTCTGCTTTAACAAGACAAGGAGAGTACTCTTTTTGAAATTATTACATTATGTGCTGAATTTATTATATTATTATTTATATTAGTCAACTTTTTTTGCTAAGTTTATAATGTAATGTTCTCATAATGTAATAACTTATTATGTTATGTGCGCAACGTTTTATTACAGTATGTGCTGATTATAACATTATGAGCTTTTATTACATTTAAATTATTACATTATGTGCAGTTATTACGTTACGAGTTGCTACATATTTATAAAGCTTATATGGATATGGATGAAAAATATGTCATTTAGTTTGTATTTATCCTCCATTTGTCCTTTACTTCAATAAACACATGCTGTGTTTAATTTTCCCCGTCCTGAACACATGCTAAGCTAAGCATGTGTTTAGGACGGGGAAAATGGTCAAAATGTGTGATTATCCTACGCAAGCTGAAACAGTCACTCAGCCTGCTTCTGTGTGTGTTTGTGTGTGTGTGTGTGTGTATGTGTGTTTTCAGCTGGTAGCGGAGGATGTTGACAGTCAGCTGAATGGAGCCGTCCTCTACTCCATCATCAGTGGAGACCGGGACAACCAGTTCTTCATTGACCCCCTCCGTGGGGTCATCAAGGTCAACAAGCCACTGGACCGTGAGACAGTGAGGACGAGCACACCCACACACACACACACACACACACACACACACACACTAAAGTTTAGTCTAAAATAGGTAGAGTCTCTCCAGTGAAGCGAGGTTCATACAGTAGATCCAATGAGAACATGAGATGAGCAGCAGTAGACAGACTGATCAGCTGATGGTTGATGAGCTACTGGAGATCCTGATTCAAGACATTAAAGGTGATCAGCTTCATGTTTAGCTGGGAGATTCAGACTCATTGCTCTGTTGTTGAAGTGCAAAAACACTTGATTGTGTAATCATATCATCTCTATTGGTATGAATGTTGATGTGTATTCATTGTCTTTCAGAGGGCACATCAACTACATAGCAATTTGTTACAGCATGAGCATGTACAGTATTACCCCAGCTGATAGAACCTGCAGTCAGCAACAGGTGGAGGCAACGTTCACCACCGACCATGTTTTGCTATTAAAAAAAGAGCGACAAGAGATTGAAAAAAAACATAAATGATAAGAGATCTGTGAATATGTATATAAGGTTATATGGGAATAATGGCAGCAGTCTAGGATTAATGATCATATTTACATGTAATACTTCAGCGTGCAGCGAGCTCAGCTGTCACCTACATGGTCAACTCAAAATCTAGCTCCTTACTTAGGGCCCTATTTAACTGATCTATAGCTCATGGTCTAAAGGTCATTTAGGGCATGTCCAACTCCACTTCTGCTAGTTAAACGGCTCATAATCGACACAAAGTAAGACGCAAGGGGCAAAGGGGTTGTGTTTAGTCTCTTAATTAATCTTAGGTGTGTTTTGGGCATAACCAATCAGAGTGTCATCTCCCATTCCCTTTAAAAGTCAGGTGTTCCTGCATCAGGCGCATCGCTATTTAAAAGGCGGACTCGTCAAATTGGAGAAGCGAGTCGTTTTCTGAGAAAACGGATCTGCTCTTATGGGAAGTAAAAGTGTGCCAGACTGCATATGAGCAAATGACCGATAACCTATTTAACCGGTGCAGGTGGCATAATATGATAATAAGCACTATGCTAAATATGATCAACATGTATTGATAAATAATAAAACTGTATTGCTTTCCGATTCAAATAATTTCTCTGGTCACGGCGGTCACGCTGAGAGTGCTGCAGGTTGAACATACAGAATGCCTGAGAGCTTTACTTCATTATATTCTGAAGTGTCACCTGCTGCCTGAATTTAGTGTTTCCCTGAATATGAATAAAATCGTTGTTGTAGCGCCGACAATGTGTTTAACTGAGGAGGAGGAGCTGTGTTGGTCTCATTTAAGACCAACACGCCCATGGGTGCACAGATGGGCGCAAGTACATTTACTACTTACACAACGTGGGCGCTGGACGTGAAAATAACAGCTGTGTCGGTCTGAAACCAGCGGTGACAGTTGCGCTGCGCTGTGCTGCGTGCCGCTTTGAACCGGGTGTAAGATAGGCCCCTCGGTGTTTAATGCAACCAATTATGACGTCATGGCTCCAGTCTTTTGGTACAGTCCTGATGGAATATGATGACTGTATATATCAGCTGAGCATCTCCATGCAGGAAGGACAGCCAGTGTATGTAGTGTTGGCCATCTTTGATGTAAAGACGGAGCCTGCTGGCAGCTGATGAGCTCACGTTGTCAGATGGATCCCTGACCAGATGGCAACTAATCACACTTGAACAGGAAACACGTGCACAAAGCAGCTCTGAATATGAGCTCTTTAATTTGCAGCAGGAAAGAAGATGGAAGGCATGCAGAGCACAGCCTGCCTCCCCTCCTCCTCCGAGCCGTTTCCTAACCCGTCTCATCTCTTCCTTGTCTCCTTCTCCTCCGCAGTGCTCGAGAACTTCAGAAATGTTCACATGCCTATCATAAAGTATTCAAGAGTGCGGTCGATGAGCCGTCTGAGCGTGCTCAGAAAGAGTGTGGAGGCGTGTGGGGGATCAAAGCTTCTGGCTGATGAAAGTGTGTTTGGGGTTATCACACAGAGCAGCAGTGTGTGTGTGTGTGTGTGTGCAGGGCTGATGTGTTCGTCCATGTGTCTGTCTGTCCGTGTGTGTGTGTGTGCGTGTGTGCGTGCGTGCGTGCGTGCGTGCGTGCGTGCGTGCGTGCGTGCGTGCGTGCGTGTCTGGTAAGCAGGTCATAGTTGTTTACTACTGAGGTGGATTCCTTCGTGTGTCTCAGGCAGCAGAATATAAGCTGATATAGATATAGATATAGATATAGTTGTGTTGCTCCTCAGCGTGCTTCATTAGCTGCTTCTTAATATTTGGAGGAACAGAGAGAGATATGCTGCTGGGGGTATAGAGCAGACGCCAGGAGAACATGAACATCCTCAGCCACATCCAGTCTGCTGTGTATAACTGCTAATAGGGCTGGGCCATATATCCAATATCTTCCATGTATTGTGTGTCTAACCAGCAGAGTATACTCGTGTTGTGAACCTGTCTGTAGACTCATCTTACTATCTGAATAATGAGCCCTTTAAATAGGAAAATACTGCTCCAGACTGTAGACCAGCTTTCTGTTGGTCAATGGTGCAATCACTTTCTGCTGCCTCAAGATAACAATGCACCAACAAAGCACCAGACCACACCTCGTTTAAGACCAACACGCCCATGGGTGCACAGATACAGTACATTTGCTACTTACACAACGTGGGCGCTGGACGTGAAAATAACAACTGTGTTGGTCTGAAACCAGCAGTGACAGTTGCGCTGCGCTGATTGCACAGATTTGATTGGCTTAGTAGCATCACGTGAGAAGATTTACAATGCATGCAACTGGTCTGAGTTTCCTGTTTAACCGGCGCCATAAAGGCTAAAAAAGCTTTGCCGGTTAAAATAGAGATACTCTGTCAAAATGTAAGAATCCTCAATAATTTATCGGTTATAGGTCAGATATATATCGTATATTGCAATATAGCCTAAAAATATACAGATGATATTTATAAGCCATATCGCCCAGCCCTACCTGCAATAACAATTTTTTGGTGTTTGTTTTTTTTGTTTTTTTTTGGGGGGGGGGTCGTTGGAACAAGTTGTGAACACAACATTGACATGTTGTCACCTTTAAATATGTGGCTAATGATATAGCTTGTATAAGTATATAACCAATGATACATCTTGACTGCAACTATTCACCTCAAATCTTTCTCATCTTCCCAAATAATAAATAACAATATATAATATAATATAAATAACTATAAAAGAAAATGTGCAAAAAAATCCGTATTAGAATGTGACTTTGAGTGGAGGTCGTACAAAAATGTATATTTTGGCCAGTGACTGAAAAGGTTAAACGAAATTCTAGTTTGTTACTCTATCTATAACAACACCGTACAACACCATACTCTATCTATAACAACACCATACTCTATCTTTAACAACACCATACAACACCATACTCTATCTATAACAACACCATACAACAGCATACTCTATCTATAACAATACCATACTCTATCTTTAACAACACCATACTCTATCTATGACAACACCATACTCTATCTATAACAACACCGTACTCTAACCATAACAACACCACACTCTTTCCATAACAACACCATACTCAATCTATAACAACACCATACTCTATATATAACAACGCCATGCAACACGATAATCTATCTATAACAACACCATACTCTATCCATAACAACACCATACTCTATCCATAACAACACCATACTCTATCTATAACAACACCATACTCTATCTATAACAACACCATACAACACCATACTCTATCTATAACAACACCATACTCTATCCATAACAACACCATACTCTATCTATAACAACACCATACTCTATCTATCACAACACCATACTCTATCTATAACAACACCATACTCTAACCATAACAACACCACACTCTTTCCATAACAACACCATACTCAATCTATAACAACACCATACTCTATCTATAACAACACCATACAACACCATACTCTATCTATAACAACACCATACTCTATCCATAACAACACCATACTCTATCTATAACAACACCATACTCTATCTATGACAACACCATACTCTATCTTTAACAACACAATACTCTATCCATAACAACACCATACTGTATCTATGACAACACCATACTCTATCTATAACAACACCATACTCTATCTATAACAACACCATACTCTATCCATAACAACACCATACTCTATGTATAACAAAAACATATTATATCTATATCAACACCATACTTTATGACAACACCATACTCTATCTATAACAACACCATACTATATCTATAACAACACCATACTCTATGATTACACCATACTCTATCTATAATAACACCATACTCTATCTATATCAGCACCACACTCTATGATAACACCATACTCTATCTATAACAACACCATATTCTATCTATAACAACACTAAACTATAAAAACACCTTACTCTTTCTATAACAACACCATACTCTATCTATATAAACACCATACTCTATGACGACACCATACTCTATCTATAACAACACCATACTAGATCTATAACAACACTATACTCTATGATTACACCATACTCTATCTATAACAACACCATTCTCTATCTTTGACAACACCATACTCTATCTTTATCAACACCATACTCTATCCATAACAACACCATACTCTATCTATAACAACACCATACTCTATCTATAACAACAACGTACTCTATCTATATCAACACCATACTTTATGACAACACCATACTCTATCTATAACAACACCATACAACACCATACTCTATCTATAACAACACCATACTCTATCTATAACAACACCATACTCTATGACAACACTATACTCTATCTATAACAACACCATACTCTATCTATAACAACACCATACTCTATCTATAAGAGCACCATACTTTATGACAACACCATACTCTATCTATAACAACACCATACTCTATCTATAACAACACCATACTCTATCTATAACAACACCATACTCTATCTATGACAACACCATACTCTATCTTTAACAACACAATACTCTATCCATAACAACACCATACTGTATCTATAACAACACCATACTCTATCTATAACAACACCATACTCTATCTATAATAACACCATACTCTATCCATAACAACACCATACTCTATGTATAACAAAAACATATTATATCTATATCAACACCATACTTTATGACAACACCATACTCTATCTATAACAACACCATACTATATCTATAACAACACCATACTCTATGATTACACCATACTCTATCTATAATAACACCATACTCTATCTATATCAGCACCACACTCTATGATAACACCATACTCTATCTATAACAACACCATATTCTATCTATAACAACACTAAACTATAAAAACACCTTACTCTTTCTATAACAACACCATACTCTATCTATATAAACACCATACTCTATGACGACACCATACTATATCTATAACAACACCATACTAGATCTATAACAACACTATACTCTATGATTACACCATACTCTATCCATAACAACACCATACTCTAACCATAACAACACCACACTCTTTCCATAACAACACCATACTCAATCTATAACAACACCATACTCTATATATAACAACGCCATGCAACACGATAATCTATCTATAACAACACCATACTCTATCCATAACAACACCATACTCTATCCATAACAACACCATACTCTATCTATAACAACACCATACTCTATCTATAACAACACCATACAACACCATACTCTATCTATAACAACACCATACTCTATCCATAACAACACCATACTCTATCTATAACAACACCATACTCTATCTATGACAACACCATACTCTATCTTTAACAACACAATACTCTATCCATAACAACACCATACTGTATCTATGACAACACCATACTCTATCTATAACAACACCATACTCTATCTATAACAACACCATACTCTATCCATAACAACACCATACTCTATGTATAACAAAAACATATTATATCTATATCAACACCATACTTTATGACAACACCATACTCTATCTATAACAACACCATACTATATCTATAACAACACCATACTCTATGATTACACCATACTCTATCTATAATAACACCATACTCTATCTATATCAGCACCACACTCTATGATAACACCATACTCTATCTATAACAACACCATATTCTATCTATAACAACACTAAACTATAAAAACACCTTACTCTTTCTATAACAACACCATACTCTATCTATATAAACACCATACTCTATGACGACACCATACTATATCTATAACAACACCATACTAGATCTATAACAACACTATACTCTATGATTACACCATACTCTATCTATAACAACACCATTCTCTATCTTTGACAACACCATACTCTATCTTTATCAACACCATACTCTATCCATAACAACAACATACTCTATCTATAACAACACCATACTCTATCTATAACAACAACGTACTCTATCTATATCAACACCATACTTTATGACAACACCATACTCTATCTATAACAACACCATACAACACCATACTCTATCTATAACAACACCATACTCTATCTATAACAACACCATACTCTATGACAACACCATACTCTATCTATAACAACACCATACTCTATCTATAACAACACCATACTCTATCTATAAGAGCACCATACTTTATGACAACACCATACTCTATCTATAACAACACCATACTCTATCTATAACAACACCATACTCTATCTATAACAACACCATACTCTATCTATGACAACACCATACTCTATCTTTAACAACACAATACTCTATCCATAACAACACCATACTGTATCTATAACAACACCATACTCTATCTATAACAACACCATACTCTATCTATAATAACACCATACTCTATCCATAACAACACCATACTCTATGTATAACAAAAACATATTATATCTATATCAACACCATACTTTATGACAACACCATACTCTATCTATAACAACACCATACTATATCTATAACAACACCATACTCTATGATTACACCATACTCTATCTATAATAACACCATACTCTATCTATATCAGCACCACACTCTATGATAACACCATACTCTATCTATAACAACACCATATTCTATCTATAACAACACTAAACTATAAAAACACCTTACTCTTTCTATAACAACACCATACTCTATCTATATAAACACCATACTCTATGACGACACCATACTATATCTATAACAACACCATACTAGATCTATAACAACACTATACTCTATGATTACACCATACTCTATCTATAACAACACCATTCTCTATCTTTGACAACACCATACTCTATCTTTATCAACACCATACTCTATCCATAACAACAACATACTCTATCTATAACAACACCATACTCTATCTATAACAACAACGTACTCTATCTATATCAACACCATACTTTATGACAACACCATACTCTATCTATAACAACACCATACAACACCATACTCTATCTATAACAACACCATACTCTATCTATAACAACACCATACTCTATGACAACACCATACTCTATCTATAACAACACCATACTCTATCTATAACAACACCATACTCTATCTATAAGAGCACCATACTTTATGACAACACCATACTCTATCTATAACAACACCATACTCTATCTATAACAACACCATACTCTATCTATAACAACACCATACTCTATCTATGACAACACCATACTCTATCTTTAACAACACAATACTCTATCCATAACAACACCATACTGTATCTATAACAACACCATACTCTATCTATAACAACACCATACTCTATCTATAACAACACCATACTCTATCCATAACAACACCATACTCTATGTATAACAAAAACATATTATATCTATATCAACACCATACTTTATGACAACACCATACTCTATCTATAACAACACCATACTATATCTATAACAACACCATACTCTATGATTACACCATACTCTATCTATAATAACACCATACTCTATCTATATCAGCACCACACTCTATGATAACACCATACTCTATCTATAACAACACCATACTCTATCTATAACAACACTAAACTATAAAAACACCTTACTCTTTCTATAACAACACCATACTCTATCTATATAAACACCATACTCTATGACGACACCATACTATATCTATAACAACACCATACTAGATCTATAACAACACTATACTCTATGATTACACCATACTCTATCTATAACAACACCATTCTCTATCTTTGACAACACCATACTCTATCTTTATCAACACCATACTCTATCCATAACAACACCATACTCTATCTATAACAACACCATACTCTATCTATAACAACAACGTACTCTATCTATATCAACACCATACTTTATGACAACACCATACTCTATCTATAACAACACCATACAACACCATACTCTATCTATAACAACACCATACTCTATCTATAACAACACCATACTCTATGACAACACTATACTCTATCTATAACAACACCATACTCTATCTATAACAACACCATACTCTATCTATAAGAGCACCATACTTTATGACAACACCATATTCTATCTATAACAACACCATACTCTATCTATAACAACACCATACTCTATCTATAACAGCACCATACTCTATGACAACACCATACTCTATCTATAACAACACTATACTATATCTATAACAACACCATACTCTATCTATAACAACACCATACTCTATCTATAACAGCACCATACTCTATGA
The DNA here is from genome assembly GCF_015220745.1 of Sebastes umbrosus. Lineage (NCBI taxonomy): Eukaryota > Metazoa > Chordata > Actinopteri > Perciformes > Sebastidae > Sebastes > Sebastes umbrosus. Next base: position 382,588 of record NC_051275.1, on the reverse strand, counting down.
CAACACCAAACTATCTATAACAACACCATACTCTATCCATAACAACACCATACTCTATCTATAACAACACCATACTCTATCTATAAGAGCACCATACTTTATGACAACACCATACTCTATCTATAACAACACCATACAACACCATACTCTATCTATAACAACACCATACTCTATCTATAACAACACCATACTCTATCAATAACAACACCATACTCTATCCATAACAACACCATACTCTATCTATAACAACACCATACTCTATCTATGACAACACCATACTCTATCTTTAACAACACCATACTCTATCCATAACAACACCATACTCTATCTATAACAACGCCATACAACACCATACTCTATCTATAACAACACCATACTCTATCTATGACAACACCATACTCTATCTTTAACAACACCATACTCTATCCATAACAACACCATACTCTATCTATAACAACGCCATACAACACGATAATCTATCTATAACAACACCATACTCTATCCATAACAACACCATACTCTATCCATAACAACACCATACTCTATCTATAACAACACCATACTCTATCTATAACAACACCATACTCTATCCATAACAACACCATACTCTATCCATAACAACACCATACTCTATCTATGACAACACCATAATCTATCTTTAACAACACCATACTATCCATAACAACACCATACTCTATCTATAACAACACCATACTCTATCTTTAACAACACCATACTATCCATAACAACACCATACTCTATCTATGACAACACCATACAACACGATAATCTATCTATAACAACACCATACTCTATCCATAACAACACCATACTCTATCCATAACAACACCATACTCTATCTATAACAACACCATACAACACCATACTCTATCTATAACAACACCATACTCTATCTATAACAACACCATACTCTATCCATAACAACACCATACTCTATCTATAACAACACCATACTCTATCTATAACAACACCATACGACACCATACTCTATCTATGACAACACCATACTCTATCTATAACAACCCCATACTCTATCCATGACAACACCATACTCTATGTATAACAACAACATACTCTATCTATATCAACACCATACTTTATGACACCATACTCTATCTATAACAACACCATACAACACCATACTCTATCTATAAAAACACCATACTATATCTATAACAACACCATACTCTATAATAACACCATACTCTATCTATATCAGCACCACACTCTATGATAACACCATAATCTATCTATAACAACACTAAACTATAAAAACACCATACTCTTTCTATAACAACCCCATACTCTATCCATAACAACACCATACTCTATGTATAACAACAACATACTCTATCTATATCAACACCATACTTTACGACAACACCATACTCTATCTATAACAACACCATACAACATCATACTCTATCTATAACAACACCATACTATATCTATAACAACACCATACTCTATGATTACACCATACTCTATCTATAATAACACCATACTCTATCTATATCAGCACCACACTCTATGATAACACCATACTCTATCTATAACAACACCATAATCTATCTATAACAACACTAAACTATAAAAACACCTTACTCTTTCTATAACAACACCATACTCTATCTATATCAACACCATACTCTATGACAACACCATACTCTATCTATAACAACACCATACTAGATCTATAACAACATCATACTCTATGATTACACCATACTCTATCTATAACAACACCATACTCTATCTATGACAACACCATACTCTATCTATAACAACCCTATACTCTATCCATAACAACACCATACTCTATCTAAAACAACACCATACTCTATCTATAACAACCCCATACTCTATCCATAACAACCCCATACTCTATCCATAACAACACCGTACTCTATCTATAACAACACCATACTCTATCTATATCAACACCATACTCTGTGACGACACCATACTATATCTATAACAACACCATACTCTATGATTACACCATACTCTATCTATAATAACACCATACTCTATCTATATCAGCACCACACTCTATGACAACACCATACTCTATCTATAACAACACCATACTCTATCTATAACAACACCATACAACACCATACTCTATCCATAACAACACTAAACTATAAAAACACCTTACTCTTTCTATAACAACACCATACTCTATCTATATCAACACCATACTCTATCTATAGCAACACCATACAACACCATGCTCTATCTATAACAACACTAAACTATAAAAACACCTTACTCTTTCTATAACACTATACTCTATCTATATCAACACCATACTCTATGACAACACCATACTCTATCTATAACAACACCATACTATATATAACAACACTATACTCTATGATTACACCATACTCTATCTATAACAGCACCATACTCTATATATAACAGCACCATACTCTATGAAAACACCATACTCTATCTATAACAACACCATACTCTATCCATAACAACACCATACTCTATCTATAACAACACCATACTCTATCTATAAGAGCACCATACTTTATGACAACACCATACTCTATCTATAACAACACCATACTCTATCTATATCAACACCATACAACACCATACTCTATCTATAACAACACCATACTCTATCTATAACAGCACCATACTCTATGACAACACCATACTCTATCTATAACAACACTATACTATATCTATAACAACACCATACTCTATCTATAACAACACCATACTCTATCTATAACAGCACCATACTCTATAACAACACCATAATCTATCTATAACAACACTAAACTATAAAAACACCATACTCTTTCTATAACAACCCCATACTCTATCCATAACAACACCATACTCTATGTATAACAACAACATACAACACCATACTCTATCTATAACAACACCATACTATATCTATAACAACACCATACTCTATGATAACACCATACTCTATCTATAACAACACTAAACTATAAAAACAGCTTACTCTTTCTATAACAACACCATACTCTATCTATATCAACACCATACTCTATCTATAGCAACACCATACAACACCATGCTCTATCTATAACAACACTAAACTATAAAAACACCTTACTCTTTCTATAACACCATACTCTATCTATATCAACACCATACTCTATGACGACACCATACTCTATCTATAACAACACCATACTCTATCTATAACAGCACCATACTCTATATATAACAGCACCATACTCTATGACAACATCATACTCTATCTATAACAACACCATACTCTATCCATAACAACACCATACTCTATCTATAACAACACCATACTCTATAAGAGCACCATACTTTATGACAACACCATACTCTATCTATAACAACACCATACTCTATCTATATCAACACCATACAACACCATACTCTATCTATAACAACACCATACTCTATCTATAACAGCACCATACTCTATGACAACACCATACTTTATCTATAACAACACCATACTCTATCCATAACAACACCATACTCTATCTATAACAACACCATACTCTATCTATAAGAGCACCATACTTTATGACAACACCATACTCTATCTATAACAACACCATACAACACCATACTCTATCTATAACAACACCATACAACACCATACAACACCATACTCTATCTATAACAACACCATACTCTATCTATAACAACACTAAACTATAAAAACACCTTACTCTTTCTATAACAACACCATACTCTATCTATAACAACACCATACTGTATCTATAACAACACCATACTCTATCTATAACAACACTAAACTATAAAAACACCTTACTCTTTCTATAACAACACCATACTCTATCTATAACAACACCATACTGTATATATAACAACACCATACTCTATCCATAACAACACCATACTCTATCTATAACAACACCATACTCTATCTATAAGAGCACCATACTTTATGACAACACCATACTCTATCTATAACAACACCATACTCTATCTATATCAACACCATACAACACCATACTCTATCTATAACAACACCATACTCTATCTATAACAGCACCATACTCTATGACAACACCATACTCTATCTATAACAACACTATACTATATCTATAACAACACCATACTCTATCTATAACAACAACATACTCTATCTATAACAGCACCATACTCTATAACAACACCATAATCTATCTATAACAACACTAAACTATAAAAACACCATACTCTTTCTATAACAACCCCATACTCTATCCATAACAACACCATACTCTATGTATAACAACAACATACAACACCATACTCTATCTATAACAACACCATACTATATCTATAACAACACCATACTCTATGATAACACCATACTCTATCTATAACAACACTAAACTATAAAAACAGCTTACTCTTTCTATAACAACACCATACTCTATCTATATCAACACCATACTCTATCTATAGCAACACCATACAACACCATGCTCTATCTATAACAACACTAAACTATAAAAACACCTTACTCTTTCTATAACACCATACTCTATCTATATCAACACCATACTCTATGACGACACCATACTCTATCTATAACAACACCATACTCTATCTATAACAGCACCATACTCTATATATAACAGCACCATACTCTATGACAACATCATACTCTATCTATAACAACACCATACTCTATCCATAACAACACCATACTCTATAAGAGCACCATACTTTATGACAACACCATACTCTATCTATAACAACACCATACTCTATCTATATCAACACCATACAACACCATACTCTATCTATAACAACACCATACTCTATCTATAACAGCACCATACTCTATGACAACACCATACTTTATCTATAACAACACCATACTCTATCCATAACAACACCATACTCTATCTATAACAACACCATACTCTATCTATAAGAGCACCATACTTTATGACAACACCATACTCTATCTATAACAACACCATACAACACCATACTCTATCTATAACAACACCATACAACACCATACAACACCATACTCTATCTATAACAACACCATACTCTATCTATAACAACACTAAACTATAAAAACACCTTACTCTTTCTATAACAACACCATACTCTATCTATAACAACACCATACTGTATCTATAACAACACCATACTCCATATATAACAACACCTTACTCTATCTATAACAACACCATACTGTATATATAACAACACCATACTCTATCTATAACAACACCATACTCTATATATAACAACACCATACTCTATCTATAACAACACCATACTCTATCTATAACAGCACCATACTCTATGACAACACCACACTCTATCTATAACAACACTATACTCTATCTATAACAACACTATACTCTATCTATAACAACACTAAACTATAAAACACCTTACTCTTTCTATAACAACACCATACTCTATCTATATCAACACCATACTCTATGACGACACCATACTCTATCTATAACAACACCATACTATATCTATAACAACACTATACTCTATGATTACACCATACTCTATCTATACCAACACCATACTCTATCTATAACAGCACCATACTCTATGACAACACCACACTCTATCTATAACAACACCATACTCTATCCAAAACAACACCATACTCTATCTATAACAACACCATACTATATAACAGCACCATACTCTATCTATAACAACACCATACAACACCATACTCTATCTATAACAACACCATATTCTATCTATAACAACACTAAACTATAAAAACACCTTGCTCTTTCTATAATAACACCATACTCTATCTATAACAACACCATACTGTATATATAACAACACCATACTCTATCTATAACAACACCATACTCCATATATAACAACACCTTACTCTATCTATTACAACACCATACTGTATATATAACAACACCATACTCTATCTATAACAACACCATACTCTATCTATAACAACACCATATTCTATCTATAACAACACCATACTCTATCTATAACAACACCATACTCTATCTATAACAACACTAAACTATAAAACACCTTACTCTTTCTATAACAACACCATACTCTATCTATATCAACACCATACTCTATGACGACACCATACTCTATCTATAACAACACCATACTCCATATATAACAACACCTTACTCTATCTATAACAACACCATATTCTATCTATAACAACACCATACTCTATCTATAACAACACCATACTCTATCTATAACAACACCATACTCCATATATAACAACACCTTACTCTATCTATAACAACACCATATTCTATCTATAACAACACCATACTCTATCTATAACAACACCATATTCTATCTATAACAACACCATACTCTATCTATAACAACACCATACTCTATCTATAACAACACCATAGTCTATATATAACAACACTATACTATATCTATAAAAACACGTTACTCTTTCTATAACAACACCATACTATATCTATAACAACACCATACTCTATCTATAACAACACCATACTCTATCTATAACAATACCATACTCTCACAGTGATTGGCTGAGATTTGAGAAAACAGCAACATCATAAAACAAGTGTGTGTGCAGTCAGAAGACCAGACAGGTTGGAAACAATTCATCAGGTTAGAGAGAAGAGAACCTTTGACCTGCAACACTTACAGTAGTTGTGTGCACATAGTTTCCTCTACAATGGGAGATTATTAATGACATTTCAGGTAAATCACTTTCACTTTGACCTCCACATACAGTAGAATGGTTTAGATAATCTGGATAAACTGTTGGATTGTATCCAACCGACCTGGTTGTCTGACTGCTCATGTTTGTAGTGATGTCAGCAGGTGTTACCAGATATCAGGGCTATTGATTTATGCAGTACAATGTTATTAAAAATTATCAAAATGAAACTAAGAAGCTCTAATAAGCTGGAGTTGTCCTGTAAAAGGAAGGTTTTTAATGAAGTCTGGCCTTCTGGCTATAGGGCAAGATCAGGGTAGAAGGAAGAAAATGTTATGAGCACATTAATACCTGAGCCTATCCTCTACCGCCACCTTCAGGACAAATTTTACACTTTCACCACGAGGAAAGGCTCAGAATAGTAACAATCATCATCCTGTTGCTGTCCAGCATTTTAAATGTAATGAATATGACGTCCTCTACAGCCCTAGTCTCAGTTTCCACTAAACATGAGGATCTACTGTGATGGTTGCTATCCGTTCATCTAACAGCTGGCTCAACAAACTCAAACATGCCTTCAGAAACCTATGGCTGACATCACAGTGCTACGTCCATGATATTTGTATTTATCTATTTTAGATGTATATATATATATACTGGAAAAACAAAGTTTGGAAACTTGTGTTTGGTGGATTATTTCTCTGTTGTTCCAATGCTAATGGTCATTGTATTTTACATCGTTGGAAAGCCTGTTTATTTACCTTCGCAATGATGTCCCACTTGTAAGGATCATGCATTTGTGGGATGAGCAGCACAGCTGATTATGTGGGTAGCGCCCAAGAAACATTTGCCAAAATGCTCCGTCAATGGTAAACAGTGTATTCTCCTGTTGGTATTAACTCTTGTTTTGAGTTGTTTGGTGGATTGGATGATTGAACTCTCTTTCAGTAACAAGGAACAAACAAGACATATTGGCAATTTTACACTTTATTCATTTAATACACCGTCAGGAGCCTCAGTAGCGGGTGAAAGATCCATACGCAGCCAAAACAGCCTGGCACCTCCTCCTCATGCTGGTCACCAACCGGGTCACACGTTGCTGTGGGATGGTGTTCCATTCCTCAACCAGGATTCGTTGCAGGTCAGCCAACGAGGTTGTGTTGGTCACTCTAACATGTACAGCACGCCCAAGCTGATCCTACAAGTGTTGAATTGGGTTGAGGTCTGGACTCTTGGCAGGCTGTTACATTCTCTCTACTCCCACATTGTGGAGGTAGTCTGTGATAACCCTGGCTCTGTGGGGGCAAGCGTTGTCATCTTGGAGGATGAAGTTAGGTGCCAGATTGTGGAGATATGGGATCGCCACTGGCTGCAGAATCTCGTCCCGATATTTCACTGCATTGAGATGGCCTTCATTGATGACAAGCCTTGTTTTGCCAGTGAGGAAGATGCCGCCCCACACCATGACACAGCCCCCACCAAAAGCTGTTACTCCATCGGTGCTACAATCAGCATAGCGTTCTCCACGTCGTCTCCATACTTTGACCCTGCCGTCCAACTTTCGCAGACAGAACCTGTACTCATAACTGAACATGACATTCCCCCACATGTTCAGGTTCCATTGTCTGTGTTGTCGACACCAGCGCAAACGGGCCTGACGGTGAAGGGTAGTCATTGCAGGCTTCCTGGTATTATGAGAATACACTGTTTAGAGCATTTTGGCAAATTTTTCTTGGGCGCTACCCACATAATCAGCTGTGCTGCTCATCCCACAAATGCATGATCCTTACAAGTTGGACATCATTGCAAAAGTAAAGAAACAGGCTTTCCAACGATGTAAAATACAATGACCATTAGCATTGTAACAACAGAGAAATAATCGACCAAACACAAGTTTCCAAACTTTGTTTTTCCAGTTTATATATATATTCAGTATATATTTCTCCCACTGTGTGTGTCCTTCTAGGTTCCCAGCTACTCGTTGGCCGTCAGAGCTCTGGATAGTGGAATCCCACCCATGTCCTCCACCGTGATGGTCAACATAGACATCTCTGACATCAATGACAACCCACCAACCTTCTCCCCGGCCAACCTCACTACCGTCATACAGGTAAACCTCATGATATTCACTTCAACACAGAGATGGGATGGGGATTTATTTATTCATGTATTCAATCTTATTGTTTGTAAGCTCAGTAGACCCCCCTCCCCTTTTAATACATCCATTGTGACGCCTGTACAAATAACAACAGATGAACACACACATCTGTGGTATGATAAGTGTTTTCTTTCAACATACTAATTACTGAATAAAACTTTCACAGACAGGTTTGAGAAAACGATAGAACATTCTTTCTGTCACTTTAGTTTTTAGGTCTCAAATATGAGCTGGGAATAAGCCAGAGGTGGAGAGTCACCGTGCTGCAGCAGTGGACTAACCCCCTAACACAATTTAGTATGTCAAACTATTTATTCAGCCATCAGTAACAATTTACTGATAAAGATCAACATTGTTGATGAAAACCTTTAATAACAGGTTCTCTGAGAGCACCCCCCCCCCATGTTAGGGCCCTTGTTGCTTGGTTACACTATTCTCCTACTACACCCCCGCCCAGCACTATCTCACATAGTTCTCTTATTATTATTATTATTATTATTATTATTATTATTATTATTATTATCATCTCCTCATACCTCCTCACACCTCCTCACACCTCCTCACACCTCCTCACGCCTCCTCACAACTCCTAACACCTCCTAACACCTCCTCACACCTCCTCACAACTCCTCACACCTCCTCACAACTCCTCATACCTCCTCACACCTCCTCACAACTCCTCACACCTCCTCACACCTCCTCACGCCTACTGGCAACTCCTAACACCTCCTCACACCTCCTCACAACTCCTCACAGCTCCTCACAACTCCTCACAACTCCTAACACCTCCTCACACCTCCTCACACCTCCTCACAACTCCTCACAACTCCTAACACCTCCTCACACCTCCTCACAACTATTCACAACTCCTCACAACTCCTCACAACTCCTCACACCTCCTCACACTCCTCACACCTCCTTACAACTCCTCACAACTCCTCACAACTCCTCACACCTCCTCACACTCCTCACACCTCCTTACAACTCCTCACAACTCCTAACACCTCCTCACAACTACTCACACCTCCTCACACTCCTAACACCTCCTCACAACTACTCACACCTCCTCACACTCCTCACACCTCCTCACAACTCCTAACACCTCCTCACACCTCCTCACACCTCCTCACAACTACTCACACCTCCTCACACTCCTCACAACTCCTCACAACTCCTAACACCTCCTCATACCTCCTCACAACTCCTCGAAGCTCCTCACAACTCCTAACACCTCCTCACACCTTCTCACAACTCCTCACAACTCCTCACACCTCCTCACAACTCCTAACACCTCCTAACACCTCCTCACAACTCCTAACACCTCCTCACAACTCCTCACAACTCCTAACACCTCCTCACACCTCCTCACACTTCCTCACAACTCCTCACAACTCCTCACACCTCCTCACAACTCCTAACACCTCCTCACAACTACTCACACCTCCTCACACCTCCTCACAACTCCTCGAAGCTCCTCACAACTCCTAACACCTCCTCACACCTTCTCACACCTCCTCACACTCCTCACACCTCCTCACAACTCCTCACACCTCCTCACACCTCCTCACACTCCTCACACCTCCTCACAACTCCTAACACCTCCTCACACCTCCTCATACCTCCTCACAACTCCTCACAACTCCTAACACCTCCTCACACCTCCTCACAACTACTCACAACTCCTCACAACTCCTCACAACTCCTCACACCTCCTCACACTCCTCACACCTCCTTACAACTCCTCACAACTCCTCACAACTCCTCACACCTCCTCACACTCCTCACACCTCCTCACAACTCCTAACACCTCCTCACACCTCCTCACACCTCCTCACAACTACTCACACCTCCTCACACTCCTCACAACTCCTCACAACTCCTAACACCTCCTCACACCTCCTCACACCTCCTCACAACTACTCACACCTCCTCACACTCCTCACAACTCCTCACAACTCCTAACACCTCCTCACACCTCCTCACAACTCCTCGAAGCTCCTCACAACTCCTAACACCTCCTCACACCTTCTCACAACTCCTCACAACTCCTCACACCTCCTCACAACTCCTAACACCTCCTAACACCTCCTCACAACTCCTAACACCTCCTCACAACTCCTCACAACTCCTAACACCTCCTCACACCTCCTCACAACTCCTCACAACTCCTCACACCTCCTCACAACTCCTAACACCTCCTCACAACTACTCACACCTCCTCACACTCCTCACACCTCCTCACAACTCCTCACAACTCCTAACACCTCCTCACACCTCCTCACACCTCCTCACAACTACTCACACCTCCTCACACTCCTCACACCTCCTCACAACTCCTCACAACTCCTAACACCTCCTCACACCTCCTCACACCTCCTCACAACTCCTCACAACTCCTCACACCTCCTCACAACTCCTAACACCTCCTCACAACTACTCACACCTCCTCACACTCCTCACACCTCCTCACAACTCCTCACAACTCCTAACACCTCCTCACACCTCCTCACAACTACTCACACCTCCTCACACTCCTCACACCTCCTCACAACTCCTCACAACTCCTAACACCTCCTCACACCTCCTCACAACTACTCACACCTCCTCACACTCCTCACACCTCCTCACAACTCCTCACAACTCCTCACACCTCCTCACAACTCCTAACACCTCCTCACACCTCCTCACACCTCCTCACACCTCCTCACAACTCCTCACAACTCCTCACACCTCCTCACAACTCCTAACACCTCCTCACACCTCCTCACACCTCCTCACAACTCCTCACACCTCCTCACAACTCCTCACACCTCCTCACACCTCCTCACAAATCCTCACAACTCCTCACAACTCTTTAGTCTGCCTGCTGTGGCTCAGTCAGTTTCCAGACGGTGAATGAACGCAGCCGGGTTAGGGTTAGGGTTAGGGTTAGAGTTAGGGTTAGTCTGCCTGCTGAGGCTCAGTCAGTTTCCAGACAGTGAATGAATGCAGCCGGGTTAGGGTTAGGGTTAGGGTTAGGGTTAGAGTTAGGGTTAGGGTTAGGGTTAGGGTTAGTCTGCTGGCTGTGGCTCAGCGCTGCTCTCATCAACCTTCCACCACACAGCGATCAGAGCTGCACTCACAGCTCAGAGAGGAGCAGGGCTCACTGGAACACATGCACATAATAACACAACCCGTTCTCATCCATCAAATACCACTGTTTTGTATCTGACAGAGCTAAAGAGGGACTTGTGCCTCGGTATCAGAAGCCGAGGGGCGTGACACAGCGGTTGTATTTGGTCACCTGAACAGGCTGCACACCCTGTGTGCTGTTATTGGCTGGTGTTACACCCCCACGTGGGGCCCAATGGCTGTTGGCTGAAGCCCAGCAGCATCCCGAGTATAGCAAAATAAGAATTAAAGAGAAAATGCAGCAGAGGACTGCAGTGTCTGCAGAATCACACTGCTAGAGGGGAATCAGGGATGATTGAGAGGGATTCTTTTAGTATTTGTATAGTGCATATACACATATACACACGTATATATACATATACATATCAGTGTAGAATGTTTTATTTTGGTGGGTAAAGTGGTTCCTGGTAGTTCCTGTTATAGTTAGTAGCTGGCGGTCTGTAGGTAGGAAGCCATGAGGATGAATGTGGTTCATCCTCCTCTATGACCTGACTATGCCTGTCAGCTACTATGGTGTGTCCCCGAGCTTCAAGTTCAGTTTAGAAGATAAGGAATGTTTTAGTCTGAAGAATCTCCAGATAACTTAACGCTATACAAATAAATTTCATTGAATTGAGTCTTTGGGCGTTGGTGGGGTTTAATTACTGCTGAGACAATGAAATATGATCCAGGAAGTCCAGTTAGAGTGTGTCATAAAACAATAGTCAGGTGTCCATCAGCACATTCATACTGTCTTTTAAGAGAGGCCTTCCTAAAGCCGTGTCAGTGTAAGTGATGGGGACGAATCCAACAGTCCTCATTCTGGGCAAAAATGTATTCCAAATGCTATTTGAAGCCAATGTGAGGCTTCAGTGGTCTGAGTGAGACTAATCAAGTGGACATCCTCCAAAGTGACAGTCTTTTTGGTACACAGTTCCCTCCTTCTGTTTCCCTGGACAGAGGTTGTGTGCTGAGTTGCAGTGGAGGGATAGTAGATCAAAGTGCAAGGAAACTGCAAGTAGAAATTGGAAGGACTGCACAAAATGTAATAATGCAGGGATTCGTTGAAGTCAACCAAACTGCAATCTTGCCATCGCATTTTCCTGGAGGAACTGACTAAAGTGGTATCTCCACAGGGAGGGGCAGGGTTAGTTCCAATACCAGTGACCATGATGATTATATGACCAGGTGCTAATATTAACTCAAATTGAAATGACGATTCAGTTCAAGTTGAATACATAATGTATCCCCAAACAGCTAGCTCTTTCTAATGGTATGTCCCCTCCCCAGGAAAACAAGCCGATCGGCACCAGCATCCTGCAGTTGTCCGTCATTGATCAGGACTCGTCCCACAACGGACAGCCCTTTGACTTCCGCATCCTGTCAGGAAATGAAGGCGGAGAGTTTGTGCTGGAGAAGGATGGAACACTGGTGGCCAATCAGGTGTTCAGGAGGGACCTGGCTACTGAATATGTTATTCTGATACAGGTAGAGTCCAACTGCTGTTTAACATCACACATGCAGAGCTGCTGTGTAACAAGAAGTCTGAATGAACTGTTCACAACGACAGCCTTTAGCAACAGCCATCACAATGTGTCCATTCTGGACAAATGGAAGCGCTCACTGATGTCAAACTTTGCAATACTCTTGTAGGTAGTTAGTTTTCTTTCTGGTACTACTGTTTCAGATTTGAGCAGAATGACAGTGAAGCAATACCTTCTGAAAGCAGCTGCACAGTAAGAGATGGAGGACAGAGTTCAGCACAAGCTAATGTGAGGTTGACAAGTGCATATTATTCCAGTATCTGTCTTTTAGAACAGAATTCTTTCTTTATGTTTGCCAGTATTTCCTGAGTGTTTTTACTTTGTAAAAAAGAAAAAAAGTGTGTCCAAGTTTACTTTGTCTCATCTGACATAAGATCAGCAGACCACCAGCCTCTTAAGGGAATGCATAAAATACATAAAATGCATAAAATAATAAATAAATTAGCATATAATTTTCCTCTAAAAATCTACCCAAGTAAGAATAAAGAGTATATGCTGCATTTAAACTACTCCAACAGGTACAATTTACTCATTTAAATTGACATGTAATGGAGTAAATGTAACTGTTAACCCACCTCTACAGATGAGTGCTCTAATCTGCGTTAAACTGCATTCACACCAAATCAAGCGCTGTGGCGATTAGCGCAGGGTTGTGCAGCGGTGAGGGAGTGTCACCTATTAATGGCCCACTAACGCCAAGCAACTGCACAAAGATTAATGTCTTTGTTCCCTCCTGGCTCCGGTTATGGGATTGGTCACCGCAGCGTGACGCTGGGTTGTGTTGATTCTGTTTCAGCTTTTTGCCGCAGGCCGCTGGGGTTGTTTTCAGCATCCCTGCGGTCCCCAGTACCACAGATAAACACACTACTGTACCTTCAACACACATTGAAATGAAAGAGAGGACTAGCCTTTTCGCCGCAATGCCCGATTTGATGAATGCAGCCTTAATGAACTTCCTGACCAAAGATGTGAATGTGATGAGAAGAAGATGTTACCAGGAGGAATGCTCCTGTCCCCTTGTCCTTTCATTATGTCCTGTCTGTTCTGTCCCCGTTGTCCCAGGTGAGCGACTCGGGGAAGCCTCGTCTCTCCTCCTCCTCCATGCTCACTGTCAGGGTTATTGAGGAGAGCCTTCACCGGCCTGTGGCGTTGCCACTGGAAGTTCATATCGTCACTATGGAGGACGAGTTTCCTGGTGGTGTGATTGGCCAACTGCACGCCACCGATGCTGACCCATATGATGCGCTGACCTTTGGCCATGCCCCCCCAGCCCAGCGCAGTCTCTTTAAGATCAGTCCTCGTGACGGAAAGATCATCGCCCTGGGCGGGTTGGATGCAGGCAGGTACTCCCTCAACGCCAGCGTTAGTGACGGCCGCTTCGCTGTGCCCGTGCCCGTGAGCGTGCATGTGGAGCAGGCGACACCAGAGATGCTGCGTGAGGCAGTGACGGTACGCTTTGAGAGCGTGGCACCGCGGGACTTTGTGGCGTTGCACCTGAAGAGTGTGTTGAAGGTTCTGCAGCAGGCAGCTGCATCGCAGCAGCAGGACACACTGCACCTGCTCAGTCTGCAGCCAGTCGGCGGAACGCAACAGCTGGACATGCTCGTTGCCGTGGAAACAGCAAGGGGTGGGTACTACAAGGCGGCTTACCTCACCCAGAAACTCAGTGCATCACGCCGGCAGCTGGAGGAGGTCCTCAGAGTGTCAGCTATCCTAGATAAGAACTGCTCGGGGCTGGAGTGTCGCGGGGCGCAGTGCGAACAGAGCATCATCTTGGACTCACACAGCCTGGCTACATACAGCACGCCACGGGTCAGCTTCGTCTCACCACGCTTCCACCGGACATCGCGCTGCACATGCAATGGTGAGTGATAGTATCTAGTAAATGTGCACAGGCACACATTGTTCATATATTTGGGTAGTTCTGTAAGACACGGCATAAGTGAAACTTATAAGTGAACTTCAGTATTTTGTTCCAAAAGTAAAAAAGTCATTCCTGGACCAGAGCCTCAACAGTGAGCAGTCCCAGAACCCGTCGGCTAACGGTCCGTCAGACACTGACTTCGTTTCTGGGGGCAACCACCAATATTTCTGTGGTTCCGTGTAGCCAGCAAATATCCGGGCTCATTGTTTACAGTCCAATTAGCAACTTGAGACGTAAGACTGGAGTTAGAGTTGAGAGAAGACGTCTACGACGGGATTGTTTCACCATTAACCAGCCTGGAACGTTGTTTTTAAAAAGCCAAATGATCACCAGACGATGGTTCCCACATTACATTCCAGCCAATGAGTTTGTCCTCTTTGCTCTCTATACTGACTGATTACCTGCATTCAACCAAAGCCCGCTCCAAAATGATTGGTCGATACTACTCGGACTTCAAAAGGAAACCAGAACTCTTACGGTACCAAAATCTGGGCCCGTTGCTACAGGTTCTACATTCATATGGGGATATCTGGTTGTAGAGATTAGATGCTGTGTTGCTCGCTTCATATGTATTGATAAGCACGATAGTTTAAAAAAAAAAAAATTCAGTATTGTATTTTATTTATTATTTCTGTTTTTAGTGGCCTTTAACAAACACAATTTCCCAGAAGCCCTCGACTTTCACAGCCTAACTGTCGCGGCTCAATAAAAGAAAATGGAAAAGAAATGGAGGGGGTGCAGTTAGCTGGTTAGCTCGGACATGTCTTAATAACAGCAGGACAGAGACGGCACAGGTTACGGCTAGAAAACTGGAAAATATAAGTGAGTGTTGGTGGTAAAATAATTGTTAAAAGAAAATTGCAAAGCTGCAAAGTGCTGTAGTGGATGCTCATTTGAATATGGACGGTAAACCCAAAGAATACGCTTCATCCTTTCACAGAGATTGATGGATGAAATGCTCATTGAGCTAAAGGAACCAGGGCTGAAATGGTTTATTATACAGTTTATTATAAATACGGATAATATTGCAAACACTTTTTTTATATTTCCTCTGTTTTTCTTTCTATTTTAAGGCTGTCATGTTCTTCATGGTAGTACAAGTGTATTTTCTTTCTGTCCTGGTGTGTGTGTGTGTGTGTGTGCAGATGCCTCCTGTGCTGTCCTGTCAGAACAGTGTGAGGACCAGCCGTGTCCAGCAGACATGCAGTGTGTTTCTATCGAGGCCTCCAGGGGGCGCTACGCATGCCAGTGTCCTCCAGGCAAACTGGGAGAGTGTGCAGGTGTGAGACACTAAATTATCATCATTTCATGTATGTAAATAATACATGCAATAACATGTTGTACGTGCTTACAGTGTCATGTGCTCTGGACTGTGATTCAGTAACCATGTGTCCGGTGGGGGCGGGGGGGTACAGGCCATTCGTCTCTGAGTTTCTCAGGTAACAGCTACATCAAGTACCGACTGACGGACCGGCTGCAGACGGAGCTGAAACTCAGCCTGAGAATCCGAACGCTGCAGAGCAGAGGCATCATTATGTACACACACACTGAGCCCTGCACCGTCCTCAAGGTACACACACACACACACACACACGCGCACACACACACACGCGCACACACACACACGCACACACACTGAGCCCTGCACCGTCCTCAAGGTACAGACACACACACACACGCGCACACACTGAGCCCTGCACCGTGCTCAAGGTACACACACACATACACACACACACACACACACTGAGCCCTGCACCGTGCTCAAAGTACACACACACACACACACACACACACACACACACACGCACACACACTGAGCCCTGCACCGTGCTCAAGGTACACACACACACACTGAGCTCAAGGTACACACCTGAAATGAGAAAGTTTGTGACGCGGCAGCCATGTTGAGATCTGGTGAAGGAACGCCAAGTTCCGGTCACATGACCGGAGCACAGCCAATAGGAATGTTCTAAAGCCTGAAAACAGAGCCATGAGGAGGAACAGAAGTCTAGTTTTCTCTCAGAACACTTCAATTACAATATGCTGAAAGGTTATTATGGAGGTTTTAGCTCAATGATGCCAGAAACAAAATATATATAATACAAAAATATTCTGCCTACTGCAGCTTTAATACACACTTTCCATAAATATGATCCTGAACTGTTTGTATGACAGTTTGATAGAAGACATTTAATGAACTGCCTGATGAGATATACTGTGCAACATTAAAGTTGTGTGCGTGTGCGTGTGCGTGTGTGTGTGCGTGTGCGTGTGCGTGTGCGTGTGCGTGTGTGTGTGTGTGTGTTTGTGCAGTTGGAGGAGGGGAAGCTGTGGTTCCAGCTGGCCTGTGGCCTCGGCAGTGCAGGCGGTGACAGTCCCGACATGTTGGGCATCTCCGGCCGTCGTATCAATGATGGCAGCTGGCATACGGTGGCTCTGGAACTGAACCGGAACTTCAGCAGCCTGGCGCTGGACGACAGCTACGTAGAGCAACGCCGTGGACCTCCGTTCATGCAACCGCTTGCTCCAGACAGAACCGTCTACTTTGGAGCTCTGGTCAGTCCATGAGTAGCTGTAGCTGCCACAAGGGTTTCAGATGGTCAATGGGAAGTAGCAGCGCGCACAGCTCCAAATGCACAGTGGTGCACGGCACTAGAGGCCATCTTCATCATCAACACTGATGAAGATGATGGCCTCTAGCTAAAACACATGGTTGTTTTGGCTTCCAAAAGAAGTGGTTTGGATATAAAGATGTGGTTCAGATGTGGAACAGGTTGTAATGTCTACAGGATGTGAAACAATCTGTTCTAGAGTTACACCCTGTTCCACACACACTTCTCTCTTCAAACTAACAATCTGTTCTAGAGTTACACCCTGTTCCACACACACTTCTCTCTTCAAACTAACAATCTGTTCTAGAGTTACACCCTGTTCCACACACACTTCTCTCTTCAAACTAACAATCTGTTCTAGAGTTACACCCTGTTCCACACACACTTCTCTCATCAAACTAACAATCTACAACAACATTTACAGCTCTTTATATTTACCAGCTTATTTGTTCTGCATATTTATACAGACCCAGCAATTATTACACATTATGCATCATAATTATCCGTTGCTATGTACAGCAGACCGTTGCTATGTATAACAGACCGTTGCTATGTATAACAGACCGTTGCTACGTATAACAGACCGTTGCTACATATAGTAGACCGTTGCTATGTATAACAGACCGTTGCTACGTATAACAGACCGTTGCTACATATAGTAGACCGTTGCTATGTATAACAGACCGTTGCTACGTATAGCAGACCGTTGCTACATAGAGTAGACCGTTGCTATGTATAACAGACCGTTGCTACGTATAGCAGACCGTTGCTACATATAGTAGACCGTTGCTATATATAACGGACCGTTGCTACGTATAACAGACTGTTGCGATGTGTAGCAGACCGTTGCTACGTATAACAGACTGTTGCTATGTGTAGCAGACCGTTGCTACGTATAACAGACCGTTGTTATGTATAACAGACCGTTGCTACATATAGTAGACCGTTGCTATGTATAACAGGCCGTTGCTACGTATAACAGACCGTTGCTACATATAGTAGACCGTTGCTATGTATAACAGACCGTTGCTATGTATAACAGGCCGTTGCTACGTATAACAGACCGTTGCTACATATAGTAGACTGTTGCTATGTATAACAGACCGTTGCTAAGTATAACAGACCGTTGCTACATATAGTAGACCGTTGCTATATATAACGGACCGTTGCTACGTATAACAGACTGTTGCTATGTATAGCAGACCGTTGCTACGTATAACAAACTGTTGCTATGTATAGCAGACCGTTGCTACGTATAACAGACTGTTGCTATGTATAGCAGACCGTTGCTACGTATAACAGACTGTTGCTATGTATAGCAGACCGTTGCTACGTATAACAGACTGTTGCTATGTATAGCAGACCGCTGCTACGTATAACAGACTGTTGCTATGTGAAGCAGACCGTTGCTATGTATAACAGACCGTTGCTATGTGTAGCAGACCGTTGCTACGTATAACAGACCGTTGCTACATATAGTAGACCGTTGCTATGTATAACAGACCGTTGCTACATATAGTAGACCGTTGCTATGTATAGCAGACTGTTGCTACGTATAACAGACTGTTGCTATGTGTAGCAGACCGTTGCTATGTGTAGCAGACCGTTGCTGTGTATAGCAGACCGTTGCTATGTATAGCAGACCATTGCTATGGGCACAGCTCTGATGTCGGACTCTGGCGGACTGTTTTTGCGTCAAAATATTGATATCTTCAGTAAGTAACCGTGTAATAAACTGCAGCCTGCAGCATCGCCCTGTCTGGGATTCTTTTACAACAACGACCGGCTCGCTGTACATTATCCCTTACTTAATGTTTGGAGAAAGAAAAGGCATGACTTACCTGAGAGTTCTCACAAATATTGTGCATGTGTGTGTGCGTGCGTGCGCGCGCGCGCGTGTGTGTGTGTAAATCTTGAGGGTATCTTTGTAGCCTGATGAATGAATTTCTGACCCTTCTCCCCGAAGGTGCAGCCCCCCAACTCTCGCAGCCTCATGGACTCCCAGAAGGACCCGCGGGTGCTGGAGGGTTTCCAGGGCTGCCTGGACTCGGTCACGCTGAACAACAACGAGCTGCCGCTGCAGAACAAGCGCTCGCGGTACGCGGAGGTGGTGGGACTGACGGAGCTGAAGCTGGGCTGCATCCTGTATCCTGACGCCTGCCTGCAGCAGCCCTGTCGTAACGGAGCCACGTGCAGCAGCCTGCCCTCTGGTGGTGAGGAACAGCAAATACATTTAGTGTCTTCATTATATTTTGTATAAAAAACTTTAGTTTAACAATTTGGTTCAATTGTGCTGTGTGGTTGTACTCACTGATTTCATAGGTTAGTGTGTGTTTGGCCATGCAGCGCTGTAAACACTAAACCACTGACTGTCTCTCTCTCTCTCTGTCTGTCTGTCTCTCTGTCTGTCTGTCTCTCTGTCTGTCTGTCTGTCTGTCTGTCTCTCTGTCTGTCTGTCTGTGTGTCTGTCTGTCTGTCTGTCTGTCTCTCTGTCTATCTGTCTGTCTGTCTGTCTCTCTGTCTATCTGTCTGTCTGTCTGTCTGTCTGTCTGTCTCTCTGTCTGTCTGTCTGTGTGTCTGTCTGTCTGTCTGTCTCTCTGTCTATCTGTCTGTCTGTCTGTCTCTCTGTCTGTCTGTCTGTCTGTCTGTCTGTCTGTCTGTCTCTCTGTCTGTCTGTCTGTGTGTCTCAGGGTTCTCATGCAGCTGTAACCCCCAGTACACCGGAGGGCGCTGTGAGATGGAGATAACGGCGTGCGTACCCAACCCCTGTCAGAACGGTGGCACATGTAAGCCCATCGGCAACGCCTTCCTCTGCAGCTGCAGGAGAGGCTTCAAGAGTCTGACGTGAGTTCCCTTCCAAACACACAAACCTGAACTGAAAGTCTACAGAGGACATAATCCCTTAAAGTACTGTCAGTGGGATCTGTGGGTTAATCAGAGGAACTGAAGGATGCTAATAAAACAACAACTATGAGATCCCATTAAATAGTGAATGGGCTGCATTCATATAGAGTCAGTGTTTTATTCCTCCGCTGGTGGCAGGCTGCCATGACAGACTCAGCCTGTTCCTCACTCACAACGTTGGGGTTCAGTATCCTGGCCAAGGGGATCAAACCATTGTCCTTCTGATTAGTGGACGACCGCTCTACCTCCTGAGCCACAGATGCATCACCTCCACTGTCAGCTGGAGCCGATCCCAGCTGACATTGGGTACACCCTGGACAGGTCTCCAGACTATCATAGGACTGACACATAGAGACAGACAACCATTGAGATCTGCATCATGTCTCTGGTCCTCCACCTACTGTGCACCTTGAAACGTGCTCATGTTTTCTACAGTAGGTCTTCAGTGCAGCTGTCTGCGTCCCTCTCCTTACAACCATAGCAACAGTACGCCACGCAGCCTGACTATCTTCAGTTAAATCCTCAGTTTGCTCACAAACTGTTGAACTATTCCTTTAAGAAGACGCACGCAGAGACCAGCCAGGATTCATGTGGGAGGCTCCAGGAGCGGCACAACCCTTCTAAATTTGTGCTGATTTATTATTTGTTGTCTTATTCCCGCGGCTCAAATTGCCGTGAGCTGGAGTGAGCTATAAACATGAAACTTGGCACAATAACTAGAAATGATGTGCAAATGCTTCTCAAGAAATATGACATTAATCGGCCACATGGTGGCGCTGTAATTAACGCCCAAAAACGTGATTTTGGAAAGGCCACGCCCCTCACACCGTAAGTCCAATTGACTTGAAATTTACACACGTGCAGAATATTCATCTTATTCCACATGGTCTGACGGTATACTGTATATAGTGTATCATCACAGTGTATCGAACTCTCTAGATGTCTTATTGTATTCATATTTCCTCCAAATTCAACAGATTTGTTATCTTTAGGAACTTTGGGATCTCTAAAAGAAAGAAGATCCAGTTTAGTGGCTTTGTGGAGTTTGTAATGACTGAGCCACCGATGTGTAAATGACATTAAACTGTTAAAACACTGGAGTTGGTGAGTAAGAGGTGTCCTTTCTAGCCTCCACCAGTCACCTTACACTCTCTTTGAATTAGTTTCAAGCTAAATGGCAGAACAAAGTGCACACAGCAGCCTGATCATGTTAAAGACAAAGGGACGGTGTTAGGGGGAGCCCACACAGGGACTACTTTTTCTGAAATCTATCCGCAGTGCATTTCATCTCTCTCTTGGAAAACAATCCATCTGGGAGCATTCAGCAGTCAGAAGTTATTTATCTCACACCAGTCTCTTCTCCTCTTTCCTCCATCCCTCCATCCTGCAGCTGTGAGGAAGATGTGAACGAATGTGACCGTAGTAATCCGGAGGGCGAGTGTGAGAACGGCGGCGTCTGCGTCAACACTCACGGTTCCTTCTACTGTAACTGCACAGCGGGCTTCGTGGGCCAGCGCTGTGGCCTGCGGCCCGTCGTCGTCCCCGACATGCAGGCGGGTCACACCGTGGTCGGTAAAGAGGAGCTGATCGGGATCGCTGTGGTGCTTTTTGTCATCATCACCCTCATCATCCTCTTCATCGCTTTCCGCAAGAAGGTTTTCCAGAAGAACTACTCGCGGAACAACCTGTCTCTGGTCCAGGACCCGGCCACCGCAGCGCTCCTCAACAAGGCCAACGGGGTTCAGTTTAAGACCCTGCACTGCACATCCGGGGACCCTCTCAACCTGTACTCAGAGCCCACCATGGTGGGAGGGGTTGGGATGATGGGACCTCCACAGGTCCCTGTGAGACCCATGGCATACACGCCCTGTTTCCAAGGAGACCCGCGCTCCACGCTGGAGAAGATGGTGGATGGGCGCTGTGTGGAGCATACAGAGATGAGCACCTTTCACCCAGAGTCACCAAGGATCCTGTCAGGAAGCACCAGAAGGGGGGTGGTGGTGTGCAGCGTGGCCCCCAACCTGCCTCCAGTGTCGCCCTGTCGCTCAGACTGTGACTCCTTACGTAAGAGCCCATGGGACAGTGATGAGGGTGAGTGGTGTGTTTTTACTGCAGCGCCTGCTCAAGTATAGACAGTTAGAATCAGTTCAGGTTAATGAAGTACTACTGCGTGTTAGTGAGAGAACCTTACTGGTTCCATACGTGCACATGTACTTTACAATCCAAACAACTGCTTTTTTAATCCATAATTTGTAATCTCAATTTATTGTCTGAAGTTGGGCTCCAGGTATTGTGAGTGTTAGCAGCAGTCTAGCCGCTCTGTTTTGGTATCTGGATGAATACAAAATACTGAATTCATTACTTTAAATCTAATATTGATCGATAGCATTGTTATTACATTCATTCAATAATGAACCCTCATCCTACCAGCTGGCCCCCTCAAACCCCAGACCTCCACTCTTTGTCATGTCACAGCTGCTTTATTCTATCATTCCTATTTTTCATGTCATTGACTTTGTCAATCACTTTATTCCTGATGACTTCATACAATTGTTTTCTGTTTTAATTAGCGCTTCTTAAAAAGAGCAATGTGTCAGGGTCCTGGGGACCCCAGTCAGGACCAACTGTAGCCTGTGCAGTTCAAATAGATCAGATAGAACAGATGGATGAAATGTTTGCTGTGGCTCCTGATTTAAAGTCTATCAGGGGGAGTAGGGACACTCACACAGATCTCCTCATGAACTCAGTCTATTTTCATTTTATACAATATGCAAATTAACTGTTACTTCACTATAATGATAATATACTCTTTTTTATTACATTACTAAAAATGTTTTGAGAAGAACTGAGTTAACATTTTGTAATAATGGTTATTTCTTAAAGTAGTTTATTCTTGGCGTCCATTTGGTGGTCCTTGTACATTAAATTGGTTTGTATGATTATCTAGACTTTTATTATGTAGACCATGTAGACTGTTCAACAGGGTAAACAGATAACACTGTGTAGCCTAATGCAGTGCGAAATATAAGTTGTCAAACCATGGTCAGTGTCATCTAAATGAGCTGCTTCAGATATACTTCCTTTTAACACCAGTTCAAATGTTCATATTTTGAGCATGGAAGTTAGGGATGACCCGATCCGAGTCCTTTAACAAAGGATAGGTACCTGACATCTGGTTCTTCTGTTTCTCTAAATGATGTCCGTACACACACGTGGACAAAATTGTTGGTACCCTTCCGTTAAAGAAAGAAAAACCCACAATGGTCACTGAAATAACTTGAAACTGACAAAAGTAATAATAAATAAAAATTTACTGAAAATGAACTAATGAAAATCAGACATTGCTTTTGAATTGTGGTTCAACAGAATCATTTTAAAAAACAAACTAATGAAACAGACCTGGACAAAAATTATGGTACTCCTAGAAAAGATTGAAAATAATTTGACCATAGGGACATGTTAAACTAAGGTGTGTCCTGTAAATAGCATCACAGATGTCTTCAAACTTGTAATCAGTCAGTCTCACTGTGCTGTTTGGTATCATGGTGTGTTCCACACTGAACATGGTGCACAGAAAGCTAAAGATAGAGTTATCTCAGGAGATTAGAAATAAAATGATAGACCTTCATGTTAAAGGTAAAGGCTATAAGACCATCTCCAAGCAGCTTGAGGTTCTTGTGACTACAGTTGCACATATTATTCAGAAGTTTAAGGTCCATGGGACTGTAGCCAACCTCCCTGGACGTGGCCGCAAGAGGAAAATTGATGACAAATTGAAGAGACGGATAATACGAATGGTAACCAAAGAGCCCAGAACAACTTCCAAAGAGATTAGAGGTGAACTCCAAGGTCAAGGTACATCAGTGTCAGATCGCACCATCCGTCACCAAAGTGGACTTAATGGAAGACGACCCAGGAGGACACCAAATCATAAAAAAGCGAGACTGGAATTTGCCAAAATGCATATTGACAAGCCACAAAGCTTCTGGGAGAATGTCCTTTGGACAGATGAGACAAAACTGGAGCTTTTTGGCAAGTCACATCAGCTTTATGTTCACAGACGCAAAAATGAAGCATACAAAGAAAAGAACACTGTACCTAATGTGAAACATGGAGGAGGCTCGGTTATGTTCTGGGGCTGCTTTGCTGCATCTGGCACAGGGTGTCTTGAATCTGTGCAGGGTACAATGAAATCTTAAGACTATCAAGGCATTCTGGAGCGAAATGTGCTGCCCAGTGTCAGAATGCTTGGTCTCAGTTGCAGGTCATGGGTCCTCAAACAGGATAATGACCCAAAACACAGCTAAAAACACCCAAGAATGGCTAAGAACAAAACATTGGACTATTCTGAAGTGGCCTTCTATGAGCCCTGATCTAAATCCTATTGAACATCTGTGGAAGGAGCTGAAACATGCAGTCTGGAGAAGGCACCCTTCAAACCTGAGACAACTAGAGCAGTTTGCTCACGAGGAGTGGGCCAAAATACCTGTCGACAGGTGCAGAAGTCTCATTGAGAGTTACAGAAATCACTTGATTGCAGTGATTGCCTCAAAAGATTGTGCAACAAAATATTAAGTTAAGGGTACCATCATTTTTGTCCAGGCCAGTTTCCTTGGTTTGTTTTTTAAAAAGATAATGTTGACCCACAATTCAAAAGCAATGTCTGATTTTCATTAGTTAATTTTCAGTAAATTTTTATTTATTATTACTTTTGTCAGTTTCAAGTTATTTCAGTAACCATTGTGGGTTTTTCTTTCTTTAACGGAAGGGTACCAACGATTTTGTCCACGTGTGTACGTATCTATAATATCTATTGGTTTGATTGGTGGACCTCTGAGTGGTAACTGCTGCATAGAGAAAGAAGCTGCTCTGTTTCACCTGTTGTAGAGAAGAAGAGGCCTAATGGGGTTAGGTTAACTAATCCACTGTGTGTGCTTACATGCACTTTCATGTCTAAATGGATTACTTTTACCTTGTGTCCTCACATTTCACTGTGTAAGGAAAGATCATTAACATCCATCAGTTCTCTTTGCTGAAGTCACATGTGTACGTCAACAGTTGGGCTTATCAGACCTTCCATCACGTGTGGAAAACAAATCTTTTCTACTGATCATTTATGAGTTCAGTTTGTACTCGGCCTGCACTGATATGTACTACTTCCAGGAAATAGCCACAGCCTCACTGACATCAGATGTAACCATCTCCAGTCTACTCGGCTAAGTGTCAGTGGAAGCATTCCAACCTAAAACAGGTGTTCAGTCCTGTGACCTCACCCTCGCTGTCCTGACTCACAATCAGGAACACTTGATTGATCCCTGCTGAGAAACTGGGACATTATAATACAAGAATAATAGAAATAAGGGAGTATGTAAAGGTCAAATTACATACATATGCTGCCATATACACAAAATATGTAGAGTAATATAAATAAATAATACAAATATGAATTAAGAAATGAGAAGTATAAGAAATATGTACAAATATGTGCATCAAACATATACAATACATAACCACAGTGTAAATAAGTAAACACAAAATAAATCAAAACAGTGAGAAGTTGTTGGATCTATTAAGTGTGTTAAATATAAATGCAAGATATATACAGTATATATAAACTGGAAAAACAAAGTTTGGAAACTTGTGTTTGGTTGATTATTTCTCTGTTGTTACAATGCTAATGGTCATTGTATTTTACATCGTTTGAAAGCCTGTTTATTTACCTTCGTAATGATGTCCAACTTGTAAGGATCATGCATTTGTGGGATGAGCAGCACAGCTGATTATGTGGGTAGCGACCAAGAAAAATTTGCCAAAATGCTCTGCCAATGGTAAACAGTGTATTCTCCTGTTGGTGTTGACTCTTGTTTTGAGTTGTTTGGTGGATTGGATGATTGAACTCTCTATCAGTAACAAGGAACAAACATGACATATTGGCAATTTGACACTTTATTCATTTAATACACCGTCAGGAGCCTCAGTAGCGGTGGAAGATCCATAAGCAGCCACAACAGCCTGGCACCTCCTCCTCATGCTGGTCACCAACCTGGTCACATGTTGCTGTGGGATGGCGTTCCATTCCTCAACCAGGATTCCTTGCAGGTCAGCCAGCGTGGTTGTGTTGGTCACTCTAACACGTACAGCACGCCCAAGCTGATTCTACAAGTGTTGAATTGGGTTGAGGTCTGGACTCTTGGCAGGCCGTTCCATTCTCTCTGCTCCCACATTGTGGAGGTAGTCTGTGATAACCCTGGCTCTGTGGGGGCGAGCGTTGTCATCTTGGAGGATGAAGTTAGGTCCCAGATTGTGGAGATATGGGATTGCCACTGGCTGCAGAATCTCATCCCGATATCTCTCTGCATTGAGATGGACTTCAATGATGACAAGCCTTGTTTTGCCAGTGAGGAAGATGCCGCCCCACACCATGACACTGCCCCCACCAAAAGCTGTTACTTCATCGGTGCACCAATCAGCATAGCGTTCTCCACGTCGTCTCCATACTTTGACCCTGCCATCCAACTTTGGCAGACAGAACCTGGACTCATCACTGAACATGACATTCCCCCACATGTTCAGGTTCCATTGTCTGTGTTGTCGACACCAGCGCCAACGGGCCTGACGGTGAAGGGCAGTCATTGCAGGCTTCCTGGTAGCCTTATGAGAATACACTGTTTACCATTGGCAGAGCATTTTGGAACATTTTTCTTGGGCGCTACCCACATAATCAGCTGTGCTGCTCATCCCACAAATGCATGATCCTTACAAGTTGGACATCATTGTGAAGGTAAATAAACAGGCTTTCCAACGATGTAAAATACAATGACCATTAGCACATAAACACAAGTTTCCGAACTTTGTTTTTCCAGTATATATATATATATATACTGCATATATCTTTGGTATAGAATGCCGAGCATGCATAAATACAGTTTTTCATATCGTACACAGTCATAGTTTTAGCCCATCAAAAGGCAGTCTTTCTACTTTTGTGTCTATTTTGCCATGTGACCCTCCTGACCCCTGACCCCTGACCCCTGACCTCTCCCTGCAGGTAAGATGGTGGACATGGCAGAAGAAGTAACATGTTTCTCAGGGAGCAACAAAGGCAGTAACTCAGAGGTCCAATCACTGAGCTCCTTCCAGTCTGACTCCTGTGATGATAACGGTAAGACCCCCCCCTTACACCCTGTGTTCAGCTCTCTCACAATACCTCTGTTTCTTAGCATTTCACTTCTTTCAGATGTGGCTATTTTAAAATGTTTGTTTGCTTGTCTATTATTTGGTTCCACTGGGTGTCTCTGTCTTCTGTTTGAAAAGTGGACTCATTAATATCCATGCTGTGTTATGCTTCACTCTTGGCTGTGATACATTTGTGAGAAAACAGTGCCTCTAAAATGCTGCATTAGTTAATCCCAAGATCTGAATAAACCAGTAAGACTCAATATACTATTTTTCATGTTTTCACTGAAAAGATTGCTCTAGCAGTTGCATTCTAGTCTGAGAACATCTACAGTACATCTGAATAAGAAGCTAAGTGGAGTCATGTACTTCAAACTAGAACAGGAGGCCACATAGAAGCCCTGGAAGAATCACTCAATCTGCTTCAGCAGCAGTGGTCATACATGTACACATGTACATACATACAGTATGTACATGTGTATATGGATACATACATGTGTATATGGATACATACATGTGTACATGGATGTATGTGCAGGAGAGTAAAGCTCGGACACGGCCCTCAGCAGGGTCCCGTGTGGCGGCTTTTTGTCTGTCTGTGCACATCATGAATTGATTTCATAACTATCGGATGGGCAGAGAGAATGGAGAACTTTGAGGAGCTTTGAGAGTGTTGGTTTGCTACAGGAGAAAGGAGTATTAAAGATCCAAACGTTTCCTCATCACGATTCCGCGTCAGCTCATGTCTGAGCGACCGTCCTCACGGAAAGTAGAACTGAGGCTCAAAGCTTCAGTAGGCAGAATGTTTCTGGCATCATTGGGCTAAAACCTCCATAATGACCTTTAAGCATATTGTAATTGAAGTGTTCTGAGAGAAAACTAGACTTCTGCTCCTCCTCATGGCTCTGTTTTCAGGCTTTAGAACATCTAAGCCGTGATGGGAGACTTTGACCAATCACAGGTCATTTCAGAGAGAGAGTGTTTTTATTGGCTGTTCATTCAACGGAGGCAGCTGTCAATCACTCACAAACTCCGTCCAAACATCAAACTAGGCAGCGCTGATCAAATCTGAATCAATATTCTGTTACATTAATGCCTATTTCTCTCCTCACATGTGTTCAGAATCATTTTGTAGTGTACTGTTTAACTGTAAAATGAGAATGTTTGCTCCAGCTGGTGGGCGATGCTTGGTGTTTCCTCAACTGATCTCTACATGGCTGCCGGGTCACAAACATATTACAGCTTAACAGTATGTTAACAATCAGTAGGTCATTCCTCAGGTCAAGTCAAAATGTATTGGGTTAATTGTAGCCAAGGACCTTTGTTGGGGTTCGTACACTCTTCTCTCTCCGACACTTAAACTATTAAAGACATCATAAAAATAAGTTTTTAATGGTTAATAACACTACTGGTCGTCCTTCACAAGATGAAATTGATGATTGCAGCTTCTAGAGTCTTCAGACATTTATGTTTGCATGTATTATCAATTCGCTATTATTGCTGCAAAATAAAGCAGGAATGCATTCCCAAGGTTTCACAAATGTTTTCTCACAACTGTAAAGTGTGTAACTGTGCTAATGACTTCACACCAGCATCAGTGTGAGCATCCTTGAAGAAGCTCAGGGCTGGTGACTGCTTGGCAGCGTGGTGTTGGTGGTCGTGGCTGTCGTGCTGGAGCTGTGTATTTGGTTTTGTGTCTCATTTTCATTGCATCGTCCTGTTCTCACTATATATTATTTGCAACCCATGACATTCATTGTTTTACTTTTCACAATGATCATAATTCAAAAATGTCAGCTTTTTTTTACCCCTAATCATCAAATGATTAAATATATGAATTTTGACTCAGCCGTATTGATACTGTTGTCATTTTCATTGCTGTGCTTGTTAAAGTCTGACTGGTGTCTGACAGCAGTAGTGGTGTTGCTTTTTTTGCTTTCTATATTTTGTTGTTGTCTCGTGGCATCCTTTGCATTTTTGAAATGAATTTTCTTTGTGTGGTAGTGTTGTTGTTGTTGTTGTTGTTGTTGTTGTTGTTGTTTTTGCTGATTTTTATTTTTTTAACCTAAATTTTCACCATATATATGAAAAATATTAACAATAAAACATCAAAATCGGCAAGAAGTCCTGACTGTGCCAGAGGCAGACCAGGTCTCTCTCTCTGCAGACAGGACTGGCATTAGTGGTCAGCCATAAGCAATGCCACAGGTGTGAGGGGACTCACTTTGGATGACTGTATTTCAAAACTTATCTCCTCCTTTTTTCCCTCCACAAGCCTCCATAGTGACCGTCATTCGACTGGTCAATGATGCAGTCGACACAATCGAAAGTGACGGTACCATGTTTCATCCCCTTTGTGTCTCTCTTCTCACTCTTCTCTTATCCCAGTCTGGTAGTGGTGTCTTCAGTTACATGCAGTACACTCCCTGTGTGTTACATACTCAGTACAGAATCAGTACGTGGACCCTTCTGGGCACCGTACATAGATTAGCTCCCAATATGTTGACAGAGGATTTCTTTCTCCTTTCTCTCAGCCAGTTAGTCAGTCCAGCCCTCTTTTCTTACACTAGCTCTCAGTATATTTATCCATAGAGCAGTGGTGGCTAACCACGTTCCACTGCCATACAACCATCTGTAGGTTTTGATTCCAACTGATCATTTCACTGAAGAGTTCCTCCAGTTTACTCCTCTCCCTCAGGAAGTGTTGATCAGTTAGTGGAGTCTTTGGTTGGAATGAAAACCTGCAGATTGGGCGCCTGGGTTAGCTCAGTTGGTAGAGCGGGCGTCCATGTATTAAGGCTTGGTCCTGACCGCGGCGGCCCGGGTTCGAATCCGGCCTGTGGCCCTTTCCGCATCCACTCTCTCTCTCCCCCCTTTCAAGACTCTATCCACTGTCCTGTCAATAAAAATGGAAAATGCCCCCAAAAAAATAACTTTAAAAAAAAAAAAAAAAAAGAAAACCTGCAGACTGTTGGCTCCCCGTTGGCCAACCGGGACGTAGGCGCTTTCTTTTATTGCTCTTTGTGAAAAGCTTCAACATGAAAGGGCCTTTCTGTCAGTATTCTTTGTTAATTTGGCATCTCCCACCGTACTGGAGACTAAACCTTGAACACCATCATTTGAACCACATTAAGATGATGACAGGTCCTCACACCAGAAACAGCTAACACAGGTTGGTTGGGTGTATAACCCTGTAGTGTAGTATCAGATGTAGACCCGGGTCAGACTTTGTACGGCCAACCGTGCCTGACCTCTCTGATTGGATGTTCAGAATGTAAAGCAAATGTTCGACACGCCACACATGCATAAAAGAACCAATGAAAGGATGTGAGTGGAACAGATGCAGATCTGTTCTAGGTGCATTCATTCTTTGCAAAGTGAGACAAAGATAAATCCATAAGTTCAACATTTTGAGCTTGAGCAAAAATTGCATTCTTATCAACTATTTTATGAATTAACTTCACAAACATACAGAGACAACACACACACACACACACACAGACACATACATGAGAGTTGTGGTTGTTGAATGGTAGCTAAACGGTCATTGTTTTATATTGGGTAAAATTGGGGGGGGGTGACACTAGAGATTAGAGCCTCTCACAGCATCTCCAATCTATATCAGCATGTATCCTGTAAGATTGCAGTTAGAACAGCAGACAGTCTGATCCAATGCTAAAGGCCTCTGTGTTATGTTGTTCTTCCGTCTGACAGTTTCAGTTATGGACCATGGTCAAACCTACAACAGAGGTGACTACCAGACCCCCCTACTTTACCCCATACCTACCTACCTACCTATCTATCTATCTATCTATCTATCTATCTATCTATCTATCTATCTATCTATCTGCAGTGAGTAGACAAAATACCAATCATCCAATGAAAATAACTTCAATAGTGCAGTAACAATATCTACATAGTATATATATATATATATATATATATATATATATATTTATATTGTATATATAGTATATAATATAGTAAATACTGCTTAAAAAGTGGGTCATATTAGGCTGTATGCCACTTAGCAGCATGTTTTAAGTCCTATATGCTGTAAATGATGTCATATCCCTGATTGTTGTCCTAGTTGGCGTTCAACAGATTGTTTTATTTCTATTTTTATCATTTATTATTATTTGAAGCCTGATCACCTGGACATATTAAACAATGTACCAGTTTTTTTTCCATGCTGTCACCGGGGCCTAATGATGAAGACGCCGGTAGGTCGGCCTATCCAACTATTAGTCCAGAACAAGATGTCTCGTCCCAATAACAATTCAATTTGGTATTGACCCACTTAACTGTCTTCTTGTGCCCCAAAACTGTTTGTCCCTAACAAGGGATCTTGAAAACTAATTACTGCTGTGGATATTCATGGGCCTCAAAGAACAAATGTGTCCTGTAGCACCAAAAACTGGACAAAATGTCAGTGTCAAATGTATTTTTGGTTTGCCTGCACAGCTTTAGTATTTTTGTCTTGCTCCTACAGTTTGAGCTCAGATGATTGAGCCTCTCTGGAGCTCATTTAGCTTTCCTGGATTACTTTGACTGTATTTAAATACTTTAACTGTTGATGTCCAGATATGTTATAGCTGACAGGTGCTGCTACAGTCATTAGCATTCAACCTAATATGATCCACCTTTAGTCCCAGTGAAAGTGAAGCCAGGGAGACTCTCCCCTACTCCTTCAGTCATTACTAGCTCTAACCTGGAATGTCCCCACTCAACATGCCTGCAGCTCCAAGTGAAACACAGCCGTTGCCCGTTGTGCTTTGACTAGCCTTCTCTGGTAGCAGTGCAACCAGAGCATAATGCAGACATTTCCAATCTACATTAGGCCTAATGGCCCAGTCACACCAGTATTTAAAACTGCTGAGAAACTGATCATTTGGTGTACTTTGACATGTAAATTCCTGCTGTTGACCAATAGCAAACATGTAGACATTTTCTGGCTAGATTACAGAGCTATAGTGTGTGGCACTAGCATATTAGACGTTAGCTCCCAAGCTACATTAGTTCACCAACTAACCCTGGGAGCAGTCACTAAGTCACCAAGCTTTCAGCTCGATTATTGTGAGGAAGCCAACATCCAACCTCTACCTAGTAGCATCAAAACACTATATTCAACCAGATGATCATGAGAGTTCATCTGCCAACCATCTGTCAGGCCCAGTCAGGCATTGACCCCAGATAGTCTGCATGAACATCAAATCTTGAATGCACTTTTCATCTCTGAGCTAGACTATCCTGACTGAAGTTATTTTGTCTACCCCCTGCATCTTTTTACCTCTGTGTTTACCCAGCTCTACTTTCATATTTCTGTACTTGTCATTGGTAAATTCCTCTGCTCATCCCCTCCCCGAGTCGGAGGTTTGTGTACGTATGTGTGATTTGATGTGATTTCCCACCTTTTCCCACCAGCTTGTTTGCCACTCATTGTGCTGTGCTGAATTAGCAGCCCAGGGCAGTCACTCTACCCTCCCCAACAACTTTTTGCCTGCCACTCTCACCTTACTGCATCCCACCATGTCACTTTGTTTGGATTTTTATCTCCAGCCCAGTGATGGTACTGTACCAGTTGTTGCGTGATGACGTTTTCACAGCCTCAGTCTTCCCATGGTTTGTGTTCTGCTTTGATGCATGGATGTCTTTTTGTTTGATTTGTCATTGCTTCACTCACCATTTGCTCAAAAAGGAACTTTGCCTTCAGTTCAATTAATCCGCAGAGTTTTCTGGTACATTTTCCTTTTGGTCAATGAAACCTTTGTGATGAGAATCATCATATATGCTATGTCAATAAATTGGCTCCAGGGCTCAAAGTTAATAACTTAGCATACCCCAACAAGGTCCCATTTCGGACCACCACTCCTTCAGTTTCTTCTGTTCCAAAGGCTCTGCTAAATAAGAAATGCAGCGTGGTTTTGCTTGACAAGCAATGTATTGTAAGAGCCAAAAATGATTCATATGACTGTTTTCTTATCTACCACTGGTTGTTGTTCGGTGAAGTTGATCAGGCAACTAGAACTATGGAGATAAAGTTAGGGTAAGATTGTGGTCTGCAGTCGCCTGTGTCACAGTCAGACGGCTGCACCTTCCACCACAACCTCCTAGCTCTGAGGTTTTCTGGCACAATAAAAATATCACACTACTTCTGCTTTTGCTTTTGAGCGAGAACAGTCATCTGCAGGACCACAATAGGTCACTTCTTAGGAGAACGTAGACATAGGTTGACATTAGAAGGATAGTGGAGGGCAGATAGTCTTGCTGTGGTTGGTGAAATGTGACACAGCTACTAAGCTGATTAATTATAGGCTTCATCTTTGTATTCATACTGCATATTTAAGTATTTGCATGGAGTTATTAAGCGGTAATAAGGTGCATCGGAGCCAACAACCCACTGACGACGCTTTTTTTTTTTTATCACTTTGCAACATTGACCAATAGGAAAATCAACCAGATATTTGATGTATCCCTCTAACATCCAGAATCCAATGTTGCTGTGTTTTTTGAGCTCGTCTACATGGCTTGAGTGCTTCAAGGTTTCATGAAGCTCAGCATGCTGTGACACCTGTGACCCCGATCCTCAAAGGCTCCTGTTGTGCATGTCACATACCCTTAAAGACCTAACATGTTTTCTGTACAGGTTGTGCCTTGTCATGTACCTGACCTTCAACACCTCTGTGTAATGTTGATGTTACTGAGTCTAACGTGCCTGGTGCATACTAAGGCATGTCTGCTGCACAGCTCTACATCGTGGAGACTACTTTGTTTTTGTCTTGTTTCTCAGTCCACATTGTTACTAACCATATCCCCTTCTACTGTCCAGCATACCACTGGGACACATCAGACTGGATGCCAAGCACCAGGCTGTCAGACATTGAAGAGGTGCCAGGCTATGAGGCAGTTCCTGGCAACGACGTAGCAGGCTCAGCCCCCCGTCTGGGAGGAAGCACCCGTGAACTGGAGTCAGACTACTACCTGGGAGGCTATGACATTGATAGCGACTACCCCCCTCCCCACGAAGAAGAGTTCTTGAGCCAAGACCAGCTGCCACCTCCGCTGCCCACAGGCGAGGACTATCCTGAGCCCTACACGCCGCTGCCCACCAACCCGCCGGTCTCCAAGGAGAGCACCCTGAGCTCTGGCAGCACCGGGCATCAGCATGCCAGGCCACACTTCCACCCGAGCCAATACCTGCCACCCCACCAGCTGCCCCTTGGGGAGGCACCACACGGGGACTTCAGCACTTCAATGAGTGGGGTAACCCCAGGAAATGGGGACACTGATGACTCTGTGTCGCTAAATATGCGATTGTCTGTTGGTGCATCATCAGCCTCAGACATGTCAGCCCCGTGCGGGCTGGATGACTCTGAACATGGCAGCGACTTTGACAGTATGGACGAGCTTCGTCGAGGGGTGACCATCATCACTGACTCACAGCAACAGACTGAGGTGTGATTGATTGACCAGTACAAGGGTCCTATGGGATTTATAATGGAGGATTAGGAGCAGATGGAAGGAGATGCATAAGCAGATGTTACCACAGGAAGAAATGCTTTGTCAGCAATGCTAGGTACTGCTACAACAATAGACCACAACAAGGACCTTAAAACCACAAATTAAAAAACACATTTCACCTGTTTTAAGCACTATCCTCCCATGCAACTCTTTTGAGTTTCACCATGAACAATTAACTCTGTGCAGAACAATCAGAAGTGTCCTTCCTGTTCCAATATGGAGATATTTGTAATGTGAAAAGAATGGGGTAGAGAATGTGAATGAGAAAGACTAATCCAGAAGAGATTGGAGTTTACAGATGAAAATCTGAACAAAGAGAAGGGACAATCATGTAAGTGAAAGGATTGTTTGGTTTCCTGCTCCTTCACAGAAGCCCATCGGACCACTTCTTTGTGTACAACAAAACACAAATCCTCATTTCTTGTTTTTTTCGTTGGATTTGTAAACTTTGTAGTGCTCCAAGCTTGTACAGACTTTGTAAAATAGTATGACCTTACTGGTGAATAAGTATGAAACAATGTTCTGGCCTCATTTCAAAAAGCCATTTATTTGTTTTAATGTGGAATGTGCTTGCTCCTTTCTAAAAAAAAAAATATCAAGCCCCCCCATCAAGCCATGACATTTTAGCGATCGTATCTCATTCGCCCAAAATGTTCAATGTGTCATTGACCTTCCAGCCTTTTTTTTTTTGTACTGAAGCCAAGAGTTGCAATAAATGCTAATGTATTTTAAGGACTGATATCTCAAGATCACAAACTAATTATCTTATCTGCAGATAAGACACAGTACTTATATTTAGTCTTTAAAGACTGTTATCCTAGGATAAATATTGAACACTAATTTTTTTGAAGGTGATCAGGACATGCGCCTAGCCAACTCAATTTCAGACTTGACTGCAGAGGGATAAAAATGAGGTAGAGGTTTGATATGAAGACAGCAGTGTTGGCATGAGGTGTGAGGTTGTGACTGTATACTTTGATCATTGTGATTGGATGTTACTACTAAGCTGGTAGCTGATGACTGAGCCAGTTATTTTTAAGCATGAATGACGCAGCTGATGTCAACCAATAATGTGACGTCAGTGCTTAGCCTGAATTAAAGTTATGCTCCATTTTGGTGGGCTTTTAATTGTAATGGAGCATTTTTATATTGGCATATTTTTACTTAAATAAAAAATCTGAATACCTCATCCACAACTGGATAAATTGCCATAATTAAGATGTGATCAGGAGAAAATGTATCCTCAGATAACAAGATAGTTAAGTAGTAATGTTAATATAGAAATCCTAAACATATATATTAGCAACCACAGCCACTCTTAAGACCCAGACATGCCAAACTGACATAAAAGAACTAGCAGTGACGAAGGCCGACTGTTGCGTCGCCTCATGTCGCCTTCGTCTTGGCCAAAAGTTGCACTGGAAGACACCACAAAGACTACAGCAAACGGCCAACTACCACATACGTTCTGCACCTGCGTGAGAGGAAATAACTCTCCATACCAGCAGATTTTGGTAGTCTGTATTCATCATACAAAAAGGGAAACTAGAAAGACCTGCGGATATACAAGCCGTTGTTATGATACGTACATGAAACAAAGCGGCGTTTGCCGACCATTTTCACACCACTCTCACTCACCACTTAGCTTCATTCTAGATGTTCATGTCGCTGTGAAAATATGATCAGAAGAGATGAGGATGAAAAATGAGAAGAGCCTTCTGTGTGTGTCCTCTTGACTTTACTTGTTGGCTTACTTTCCTCACTTCTGTTTCTCTTCTCGTGCACTGATTCGCTTATGCTGAACAGCCAATCAGAGTCATGTCTCTCACCGATGGGCTCTGCCGCCGATTCAACATGCTTAATCAGACAAAAAGCCTCCGACACGGGCAGACTGGAGCCGGCGGTTTAGGACACACGCCGACACCGACGGACGATTGTAGGCTTGGTGTGCCAGGGCCTTTAGCATCAGTCATTTTGTCTGCCACTGCAGAGTTATAAATCTTTAGCAAAAATAATTGAGAAGCACCAATTGTTCACATTTTATCTGGTTTCCCACCATTATTCCCAAAAAGCCATGCAGACCAGACACATTTTTAGTAGCACTGCATTCCAGTGTTTTTGGTTACCTTGTAGCATATTCATCATGTCTGCAGACAGAAGTCAAACCCTTATCCAGGTCTCTATATGGCCTCTAGGACAGACAGCATATCCGACTGCTTCAGATCGTCACTGTATTGTACTATAATCTGCCTGATCCACTCGGGCATGCAGCTCCTTTTTTCTTTGGAACACACGTATGTGTTTACGTCTCTGTACAGTGTACATAGCTAGATTTTGTAGATATGTAATTGCAATCCTGAACTTCCTTTGAGTTTTTTTGTTGGACTGTTTGATGTGAATGTGGACACTAAGACTGTGGAATATCAATTATTTTCATCATTCCTCCTCTGCCACTGACTGACTGAATGCCATTTCAATATTACAGATGAATTTTGCACAGTATTAAATCCAGACAATACATCCCAGCAAATGTTTTTTTATTTGATTTTGGTAACACATTTTTATGGTAATGAGGGAATCTTTTTGTAAATTTCTTTCATCTGGAATGTTTTGATGAATTTCTAATGTTCGAAGACATTAGCTAGTGTCAACAATATGTCCCCTGTCTGCAGAAACTGAGTGTAAAAAGAGTTTTTTTGTTTTGTTGTTTTTTTTAACTTTTTTTTTCCAATTCAGTGCTGAAAATAAAAAGGTTCTTATGCACTATGTCACCTGTCCTCAACTCTGAGCTACATCCATCCTGATGTCATGTTAAATGCCTTTTGATAATATTTTGCATTGTGCAGTCTCACACATCTGACATGCTGTTGTACTTAAAATTAATCACAAAGCTGGTCCAAATAGCATCATTCAACCACTCCTGTTTGCTGAACATCAGTGATAAATGTTTTCTGGTCCCCTCATCAGCTGTAGCGCTGCATAGAGAATGATTGTGCTATTCTATGGAAATTGTAGTTATTGTGAGAATGAACTGCAGGAGAATGCCATCAACATTCAAAGTGTAAAGCTCTGACTATATAATCTATAATACGACCATGTCAAAGGTCACATAAAATGGGACAGCTGTAAAACGGGCACATAAAAGTGAACAAGTCAAAATGGATAAAGATCTCCCAGCAAAGACGTGTGGTTCACAACTGTCTGGCTGCTGAGTGTACAGTATGCAGGGAAAGATAATGTCAATATTGTTTTTCAAAATTAACAATATTGCTTGCACAGAGAAAACATTGTTGTAATTGGTACCACTGTTCTAACTCACACAGGCTCCGCCCTCTACTGGACTCTATGGGTAATACTCTCCTCCTATCACCAGCACACATTCTGTGACAGTTTGACTTTCAGTGTTTTATTTTTTATAATTTGGTTAGGGGTGCCAGTCAGGTCTCTCTCCTGACATTCAAATCAAAATGTACCTCTTTTTTCCCGTTCCTTCTCTTTTTCCCTTCCTTTACGAATTTACTTTATATGCCAACATTTTTCGTTTCTTGATAGTTTCCTCCATACCTGAAGCAGGGAAACCAACGAAATCCTTGTCGCATTCCTCTTCAAAGATTCCGAGGATCCTCGATGCTGTTCTCTGTCTATCTTCTCAGCTGTGGGATAGCATGGTTTGGTTTCTCCACCAGTGTCTTCCAGGACCACCTCAAAGTTTAGAGGTCCGACTTTCCTGGTGACACGATATGGACCTATGGAAATTTCGACTTGTCAGCCTTTGAGTAAGGGTGAGTACAAATCCAGACACTATCCTTGTCTGAGAAATTTCCATCTCTTCTCCCTTTGTCATAATTCTGTTAAGTCTTTGTTTTACTTTTTCCAGGTTGCCACGTACCAGTTTCTTGAACTCCGCTATGTGGGTACCTGTAGCATATGTAGGTGCATCAGGATCACATGGCTGTGGGCTTAGCTCAGCATCCAAGGGACCTTTCAGAAGGCGAACGAGGTTGAGCACTGCAGGTGTAAATCCTGTGGATTCATGCACCGCTGAGTTCAAGGCGAAACGGAATTCAGGTAAGTATTTGTCCCAGCTCTTATGTTTTTCCTCCACATATGAGGCAACCATGGCTTTCACATTGCGGTTAATCCTCTCCGTCAAGTTTGTTTGAGGATAGGGCAAGGTCCTTTTTTGCTTGAGGTTCCACCGCCTGCAGGTTTCCTTCACAAACCTTTCACAAACTGGGAACCTTGGTCTGAGTGGGAGAAAGTTGGCACACCCCAGCGAGTCAGAATCTCCCCAGTTAAAATCGGTGATACTGTCTCGGCTGTTGCTTTGTGAAAGGGAAACATTTCAACCCATCTGGTGTAATAGTCCACAAAGACAGTGAGGTAAGGGTTGCAGTTGGAGCTTTGCTGAAAGAGTCCCATGAGGTCGACTCCAAGCATCTCCCAAGGTCCATGTACCACAGTTTGTTGAAATTTCCCAGGAGGTTTCCGGGTCTCAAGTTTGTAGAGCTGGCAAACTTTGCAACATCAAACGTTCTCTAACATCCATGCTCATCTTAGGCCAATACACAAGGACTTGCAACCTTTTGTATCTTTTGCATCTCCCAAGATGGCCAGATAAAGGATCATCATGCTAATGGTGGAGGAACTGTTGGCGGAGTGAAGAAGGACTGTATACCTGCAAGAAGCAAAGAAGTAAAAGTGAATTCATGTGCCACATATGAGAAAATATGTCTATCCTGAAATCCAGTATGCAAAAAAAAACAATGCACCACTGTACAAACTCAACACACATTTCTTTTTTTCACTTCTGTGGATGTAAAATACCTGAATCCTCAAGCAGCAAGATAATGAACGACTGCAAAGGCTGTGTCCCATATCCATACTACATATTATATTACATATATATATTGCATATACATATTATTTATCCACAGGTTTTGAGTGCTTGGTTTGTTCACACTGGAAAAGTGACAGAAATAAAACATCTCAAAAATGCTTGAGTTTGCTGCGGGTGCACACTATTGTTTCATGGGACTCTTACACATGAGGGTTCCAAAAGGGTTCTTCCTGAAGGACTGATGTTCTACCAAGCACCATTTTCATCCAATTAATGAGAAGAGTTCTTCAAGGATTGTTGAAAGCATGGATGTTAAAAGGAAACGCCCACAATCCAGCCCACATACCCCCAAAAACGGTGATTGTGAACCATGATTGTTGTGGGTTGCACTGCACCACATCAGCCCCAACCCTTCAGGAGCCTCTTAGTTACTAAGTTACAGATCATCATCATCATCATTTTGATCAGCAAGAGTGAGAGCAAAACAGAACGTTTCTTTATAAAGCCATCACCTGAGTTTTACTGTTTATTTGCTGCGAAACTCAAATTGAGCTGAGTATGAGAGAGGAATGCAGCAGGAGCCCAACGCCACCATCACGGAGAGGATAAGCATTTTGTCTTGATCTTTTATCTGTTTAATTATTTATTTTAAGCCAACATGGGCATGGTCTTTTTAACAAAATTAAATCACTGCACTAAGTCACATTCACTCACCTCACTCGTACTAAGCACATCATAAACTTACCTGTTCCACACATCACTAAATCATTCTCCAGACAAGGAATCTCACTTCTGCATCCCGTTCAGCCCTCACTCGACACCACCACTCAGTGCACCAAGCAAATCCCACCCCAACAATCACTTGTTTTACATCAGGAGCCAGTATCTTCAGTCTTTTTATTTTATTTTTTTTTTATGTATTTATTTTTAATTGCCACTACTACTGCTTGTTAGTCTTATCCTCTTGTTTTATTTTATTTATTCAGTCCATTACTGCAACCTAGCCCACTGTTTTAATGCTGTTTCCTTGTCCCTCTCCACAACACTGCACTCTGGCATATTAGCCCCATTTAAACACTGTCACAACCTTCTGTTCTACTTTTTATTTTATATATTTATATATTTATATATTTATATATTTATATATATATATATTTATTTATTTAATTATGTATTTATATATTTTCACACACACACACACACACTAAACACTCATACATCACCCACAAAGATGAAGAACATTATGACCTCAGCATTTGCACCAGAAAAACAAAAAAAGAAACTCTCAATAGAAGGAAAAAGTCTACACCCATCACAAAAACCCCTCCATCCCCCCAAAACCGAAAAACACCAACAAAAAGACCCCAACAGGACCAAACCATCACAGGAACAAGACAACCAAAGACCCACGCCTGTACCGCCGCGAGCAGCTTGCCAACAAATCAAAAACCATCCAAAACTTCAACTTCATCAAAGAAACCCTCAAGAAACTTGATTCACTACAGCCTATCACACCACAAACTACTAGTCACAAACCACAAAACACCAAAGGAAACACCAGCACTGCACTCCCCACTCACCATTCCCACCAACAGCAATAATGAAACAGTAACCCCCCAACCCAACACCCCCATGGAAACCTAGGTCCAATCCAACAACTATTCACCGAACTCAATAAAAACATCATATCATCTCCACTTGCCCACTTCATCCCACAACTCCAAAACACCATCGGACTCATGAGCACAACCCTGATGCACGGCAAACCTACACCCACACCCCCCAGCCCTGCACCCCTCTTTCCAGCCACCTTTGCAGAGACCTTCAACCAAAACATGGACAAATACAGCGAACATTTCAGCACCAACTCCAAGAAGAGAGCACGGAAAGAACAAGAAGACACAGATTCACCCCAAAGCCCCTCACTCATACCAGTAGTCATCGATAACTTCAACCACGGCATCTTTACCACCAACAAATCCATCTACGAAGAACTCATCCGCTGCAAACGTGACATCCAAATCAAAAAGTTAATCCGCATGAGGAAAGGAGGCATTCTCATATTCACACACGACATACACTCCATAAACTCCCTTCTCTCCCCCTGGCACCAAGACTCATTTCAACAATCCGCCTAGCAAGAAAAGCCACAACAGCCACCACTCACCAACAAACCAAACAGCTGATTATCAAGGGTATCCACACTGACATAAAGACAGAAGAAATAACAGAAGAACTGGAAAAACAAGGCATCTCCACAACCAAAGCACACCGCATCATCAGCAGAGCCACTCAACAGCCCACCCCCTTCATAAGGATCCACCTCACCAACCCAGCAGATGCACCTGGTCTCATACAAGAAGGCTTCTACATGAACTCCTTCCACTACAGAGTCAAAAAATGTCACCCAGCCCCATCCACCCAACAATGTTTCCACTGCCAACAATTCAACCACACATCAATGCAATGCAAGAACCCGGTCACATGTCTCAGATGTTCAGGAAACCACCATCACAAACAATGCAACAAGGACAGAACCGACTGCAAATGTGCCAACTGCGGAGGCAAGCACCCCTCCATCTCCAAACACTGCCCCACCTACCTAGCCCTCACCACCACAGCACCAAGATGCTCCCGACCGCAAAATCGTCCAAAGACGACACTACCGTACAGAAAATCATGGAAAGCATCAGAAAAAACACAAACTTCTTTAAACAGTCCCATCTTTTAAACCGCTCATAATTGATTTTTTTGTCTTTTTATCCAATCCTTTTAACCCGTTTTATGGCTACCACCTTTTTATACATTAACATCAGAGGAATAAGGAAAAACAAAAGTGAACTGAAACAAATTTTAACTGAAAAACAAGTCACAGTAGCCTCCATTAATGAAACCCTCCTCAGAAAAGAAACACCTTTTAACCTGGATGGTTTTAATATTTTTAAAAAAGAGCGACCAACAGGCCATGGGGGCGGAGTGGCACTTTTAATCAAACAGGGAATCGAATACAGGGAAACCCTTTTTAATCTGACACAAGAAGAACTTGCACATAATGAATACATGGCCACCACACTGCTTTTAAATACATCCACCACTCTCCCCATCTCGTCAATATATTGTCCCCCTGGAATACAGCCCTCAGGAAAACTCATCAAGACCATCACCAACAAACGTGCTCATAATGGGAGATTTGAATGCCAAACAAGGATTTTAACTGCAAACAAACACATCAGGAATAACACTCAAAGAAATACTGGACACCATCAACCTTACTATCCTCAGTAATGACGAACTAACACACATCCACTCTGCCAACTCCAACATGGACATACTGGACCTTGCCCTCTCTTCACCAGACCTCTCAGCCACATTCCACAATTTCCATGTGAGCCACGACATCGGCAGCGACCACCTCCCCATCCTCGCCACCTTCTCCCTCACACTCCAACACCTGCCACAACAACCACGGTACAACTACAAAAAAGCAAACTGGGAAAACTACAAGAAACACATCATCATAGACATCACGGACATCACTCAGATCCCCCTCGACCACCATTCACTACACCACCTGGCCACACACATCGGATCACTACTCACCCAGGCTCGTAACACATGCATCCCACTTCACTCCGCCACCAAACCACAGCAACAGCTCCCACCCCACATCCTGCACCTGATCAAAAGGAAAAGAAAACTACAGAGGCAC
Source organism: Sebastes umbrosus (assembly GCF_015220745.1). Taxonomy (NCBI): domain Eukaryota; kingdom Metazoa; phylum Chordata; class Actinopteri; order Perciformes; family Sebastidae; genus Sebastes; species Sebastes umbrosus. Next base: position 338,344 of record NC_051275.1, on the reverse strand, counting down.
TACATCAAATACAGATCACCGGATGCCAAAACAGAAATAAACTGGCTCCAGAACCAGATCAGACAACAACTCACTCTGCATTCACAGCAACAATTGAAACCATTCTACAATAAACTGGACAGCGACTACAGATCCAACCCACGCAGCTTTTGGCAGAAAATAAAAAACATGAACGGTGCACAAAACAAAAACAACATACCAGCTCTCATACATCAAGGAAAATACACTGAAAATAACCAAGAAAAAGCAACCCTATTCAGAAACCACCTCCAGACAACTCACTCCAGTCCCTCAGATCCACACTTTGATCACAACTGGAAAGAAACTGTTGACATGGCCACAACCAATCCCCCCCCCATCACTCACCTCAGCAGATGACCACCCACTGACACAACCAATCCCCCCCCATCACTCACCTCAGCAGATGACCACCCACTGACACAACCAATCCCCCCCCATCACTCACCTCAGCAGATGACCACCCACTGACACAACCAATCCCCCCCCCATCACTCACCTCAGCAGATGACCACCCAATGACACAACCAATCACCCCCCCAGAAATCAGAACTCATCTGAAAAGAATGAAAAATAAAGCACCTGGAGAAGATAACATAGACACCATCCTGATCAAACAAGCACCAGACACCTGCCTCAACCTGCTCTCCCTCCTCTTCACCACCTACCTCAACCTGCTCTCCCTCCTCTTCACCACCTACCTCAACCTGCTCTCCCTCCTCTTCACCACCTACCTCAACCTGCTCTCCCTCCTCTTCACCACCTGCCTCAACCTGCTCTCCCTCCTCTTCATCACCTGCCTCAACCTGCTCTCCCTCCTCTTCATCACCTGCCTCAACCTGCTCTCCCTCCTCTTCACCACCTACCTCAACCTGCTCTACCTCCTCTTCATCACCTGCCTCAACCTGCTCTCCCTCCTCTTCACCACCTACCTCAACCTGCTCTCCCTCCTCTTCACCACCTGCCTCAACCTGCTCTCCCTCCTTTTCACCACCTACCTCAACCTGCTCTCCCTCCTCTTCATCACCTACCTCAACCTGCTCTCCCTCCTCTTCACCACCTACCTCAACCTGCTCTCCCTCCTCTTCATCACCTACCTCAACCTGCTCTCCCTCCTCTTCATCACCTGCCTCAACCTGCTCTCCCTCCTTTTCACCACCTACCTCAACCTGCTCTCCCTCCTCTTCACCACCTGCCTCAACCTGCTCTCCCTCCTCTTCACCACCTACCTCAACCTGCTCTCCCTCCTCTTCATCACCTGCCTCAACCTGCTCTCCCTCCTCTTCACCACATACCTCAACCTGCTCTCCCTCCTCTTCATTACCTACCTCAACCTGCTCACCCTCCTCTTCACCACCTACCTCAACCTGCTCTCCCTCCTCTTCACCACCTGCCTCACCACTGGTCACTTCCCCTTACCCTGGAAAACAGCCATAGTCACAATGATCTATAAACCGGCCAAAGATCCTAAACATCCCACCAGCTACAGACCCATCAGCCTCCTCAGTCACATTGGTAAACTGTTTGAACGAATCATCACTGCACGCCTCACACAACACACAGACAACATGGGACTCCTGGGCATTCACCAAGCTGGCTTCCGCAAAAACAGATCCGACACCGACAACATCCTCAGACTATCAGAATCAATCACCCGCAGTTTCACCAAAAAATAATTCACCCTGGCAATATTCATCGACATTGAAAAAAACTTCGACAAAATGTGGCACAACGGATTACTCTACAGACTACAAGACCCAAAACTCCAAATACCACTTCCAATATACAACATCATTTCAAGCTTCCTCCACAACCGACAAATAAAGGTCAAGGTCTCCACTTCCCTCTCCACCCCTTTCACTCCCGAAGCCAGTGTCCCACAAGGAGCAGTCCTCAGTCCCCTCCTCTTCCTCATCTACAGCTCCGACGTCTACTACCCCCCACCCACCATAGGACACATCTCACAATTTGCCGACAACCTCTGTTACTGGACTCACTCCAAATCAATTCCACTGGCTGCCAAAAAACTCTAAACATGCATCACAACAATAGAAACCTGGTCCAACAAATGGAGAATCAAACTCAACCCCAACAAAACTCAGCTCATCCTGATCACCAGAAACACCCAACTCAAACCAACGATCCACCTCACCCTCCACAACACCCTCCTCACCCTGGCCAAAAGAGGCAACTTTTTTAGGAGTCACCTTTCAAAGGAACATGACATGGACCACCCACATCAATAACCTGGAAAAACAAGGCAACCAACGACTCAACCACCTCAAAGCACTCATCGGACACAGACATGGAGCATCACCAGAAATCATCCTCAAGGTTTACCAAACATACCTCAGATCAATCTTTGAATATGCAGTACCAGCCTGGATCACAGCCTCACAACACCAATTCAACAGACTACAAATCATCCAGAACAAGGCAATAAAACTGACATAACCTGCCATGACACAGTTAATCCATGAAGGACAACGGGCCACCAGAACAAAACCTCTCCATAATCCTCCAAAACAAACCACCATAACTATCAAATCCCCCCACCACCACCACCAATATTAATCCATGTTTACATTTATCTCCAGTTACAGTCCACACACCACATACAACCACATCATCCTTTTTTATCCATCATTCTCTTTTAAAACATCATCTTCTTATCCATCACCCTTTTAAACACCATCCTTTTATCCATCATTCATTAACTTCTATCTATCTACCTATTTATATTTATTTTACTTTATTTTATCTTATTCTTTTTAATCTTGCATTAATTTGATTGACTGCCAATCAGCCATCCCCACCCCTCTCAAGTACACACACAGTCACATGATATTGATCTTGCCCAGTTATGTTGGCTTTTTTAAAGTTTTCTTTATTTGTTTATTTATTAATTTATTAATTTATTAATTCATTTATTCATTTATTTATTTATTTATTTATTAATTAATTAATTAATTAATGAATTAATTAATTAATTAATTAATTAATTAATTAATTAATTTATTTATTTATTTATTTATTTATTTATTTTCTCTCCATTTTGTTTTATCAATATTTCATTTTATTTTATTTTGTTATGAGGAAAAGAAGGAAAGGAGATATCAGAAAGAAAAAAACAAGAAAATAAAAAAAACTGGCCGGGCATGGGCCATGCTGCCTCAACACCAACTGGGCTCCTCCTCCATCTCCTTTCTCCTTCCTCCTATGATTGCATATGGATAGAAAAGGGCATAAGCCTTGAGCTATCAAACCAGGCTCATGAATTTATGATTACGATTATGAGCCTCTTAAGCAAGTCTGGTTGGGTTCTAGATGAAAATCTTGGAAAATAAAAGAGGTCTTGGCTGAATCCCCTGGGTGGGTTCTTGTAAACACCCTTAAGGATTGGACAGGTTCCAAGTAGAACCACCAGAGAGGGTCCTCTGTACAACCTCCCATAGAGGGTTCTTGGTGGTTATAAGTATAACCCTTTGTGTTGGGTTCTGTGTAGAACCTTCTGAAAGGGTTCCAGGTTAAGTTTATAAAAGGTTCTACCAGGAACCAAAAAAGGGTCTCCTATGGGGAAAACCCGAAGAAACCTACATGGTTCTAGTTAGCACCTTTACTTGTAAGAGGTGCATGATGAAATGCTTATTAGAAATGCAGAAGCTGCTCACAATTGAAACAGAACAATGTGGATGGTCAAGAAATAGTTTCTTGCAAAACAAAACAACTAGTAAAGCAACATTCGACTTTCTGAGTAATTTGTTGGCAAAAGTGATTTGACAATAGATTCTTAACTCAAAGTTTACTTGCTATCTTTTTCAGAGGTTAAAGCTTAAGGGGTTAAAGGGGTATGTAAAAAAAGCACATCAGAAGGAAAACAATGTTTGGAACTGTTCTGATGAAAAGCAATAATCATTTCAATATAGCACACATGTTCAGACAGTCACATCTGGAAGAACTTTGTAGTGTTGAACTTGGTTGTACACATGAAAAGTGACAGAAATAGTTGTGTAAAGAATAAAAAAAGGAGCTGAGAGAAAAGTTCAAACAGTCTACTTTCCTACCGCCGCACATCTGGAAACTGCTGCATGAAGTAGGTATGAATGTTGGATTGTAGTTTGGTAATGTTACTGAAATTGTCAGATAAAAATGCAATGACAAAATGAAAATGAATAAATTCTTCATTACAACAGAGCTCTGGAGTTTCCTCTTCCTGTAGTTTGATTGGCATTCCATGCAAGTATTGCATTGTTTCCTGTTAGTACAAAACATTACATTAATTTAGGTATACTAACTGTATACTATGAAAATAAGTGTAGTACTTAATGAATACAATTACAATGTATCATGGAGCTGGGACACTAAGGAAACAGCTTAATCATGTTGTCTCCTACTACAGTACCCCTCACTGCCATGCTTTCAGAATTACTTTCACTTTTTTACTTTATTACTTTTTTTAGAACTGTCTTCAGATACATTTGACAGTGAATGAAATTGCCTTAGTATAGCTCAAAGTATCTACATAACATGTTCATAGGGTACATTTCAGGCCTTAGAGGTCCCTTTCTCAGCCTGTTTTCAAAAATTGAATGACATTACAGAAGAATACCACTCTCATAGCCAAGACTTCTTAGTCCGTCCCAGCCTGGCCATGTTGGCCAACTTGACCTTCACTTTGTCTCTGCTCTCTGGACTTCTCTTGGAGGTGCATTCCACACTTGAGTCTGTCTCAAAGGATATAGCCGGGGCATGTGTGAGCAGACCCCCGGTCTTCTCTGCAGCCATGGCTCCTGGAGTCTGCAGAACAAGCTGGCCCCTCAGAGAATGCCTGAGCTGCAGCAGGAGGGGGTTGTGGTTTGAGTATAGTCTGACGGTGTCCCTCTCCTGACTGCAGCAGGTGGAGCAGGCTGAGCAGAGGATGCGGAAAATGTAGACCCAGCCCAGGTAGTGCAGCTCTGCGATGTTGAGCATGAAGCAGCCCAGGCTGATGCTGAACATGAAGTTCAAGAAGATGGTTTTCTCAGTGGCACGTGACACAAAGCAGTCCGTACGAGTAGGGCAAGGGTAGGTCTCACAGCGGTACAGGTGAGGCACCTCGAACCCGAACAAGAAATACTGGCCCACCAGGAAAGTAATCTCCATGACAGATCGTAGTAACACATGCAGAATGTAGATGAGCAGAACCTGGTTGGACTGCTGGGTGGGGTCCTCCCCTACTTCACCACAATCCTCCTCCAGAGAGCTTTGTTCTACTCCTTCCCTCTTCGCATCACATTTCTCCCTGTAATGAGGACAGTAGGTGGGCATACTGACCCTCAGGGCCTCCATGCCATCATTTCTCACGTGTCCAGATCTCTGTCGGAGGGGCCTCTGGGCTACCACCTGTGCGCTTTGGCCATCCAGCTTCTCATCCTTGGCAATCTTATGAAGAACAAAAACTATATAGAAGATGGATGGGGTGGAGACCAGCACAATTTGGAAAACCCAGAACCGTAGATGTGAAACAGGAGCAAAGGTGTCGTAACAGACATTGTTGCATCCAGGCTGCTGGGTGTTACAGGTGAACTTGGACTGCTCGTCGCTGTAGACAGCGTCACCCACCAAGGCCACCAGCAGGATACGGAAAATGAGCAGCATGGTGAGCCAGATCTTGCCTATCACTGTAGAGTGGTTCTGGACCTCAGACAGAAAGCGACCAAGTATGGACCAGTCACCCATGGCTTAACCTTAGAGAAAAAAGTAAAAGATTATGTCAACAATGTTATTAATAAAAGGACATGTCATTGTACATCAGTGGTCATCAAACTTGTTCTATCTTGTCCCTCTCCGGAAGCCACCCACCCCACTGTAAACCACTTTAACTGTTATCAAACCATCAACATCATTGGGGGGATGTTTAAAACAAAACAAGCTGAATGTGATTTTTTTTTAAATAACGTTATCTGGAACATGAACCGATTTTTCCCTTCACCTTTACATAAGTTAATGTGCTTCAGTGAGCAGTTACGAGTGCGCCTGCCACCCAGTGGCATCAGCATACAGTATTTAGAATGGGTGGTAGCAGAGCACAACTACAGCTAGCGACTAACTCCGATCCTGCTAACAATCATTACCACTATCTACCTACTCTAATCTCATCACATAGCCTATACACATATTAGGGGATTGATGCTTAAATTACAGGAAGGGTTAGCAAACATCACATAAACAAAATGCTGTAACTAGATACACACAAGTATTCAGAAGATATGTGAGGTGCTGAGGAGGATTGATATTTTAATTTGACACCTGAGCCAGCTCCATGAAAACTGATGGAGACTGTGAGATGTGGCTAAAAGCTCTGGAAAAAGCAAGTATACGGACCCTGACTTCAGATTACTTTGTCAGACAAGTTGACCACAGCTCACCATTTTACCCCCACCCTCCCAAAAACATTTTATGCACCACATGGGTGTTTCTCATAAAACTGTTATAGAAACATATTCTGGTAAACATCATATACTGGTTTCAGAAACCTGGATATGATGTTTAGCTGGCGTACTCTGACACAAACAAAGATATCGTGGATTGTAAGCATCACATGTGCACCGGTGCGTACTCAAGCCAAGTTATGTAGTAGTCAGTCAGTAAAATCCAAATTGTGATGATAACTGATGTAATGATGATGTGCACAGTGAGATGACAGTTAAGGACTGACGCTGGTAATGTGATAAACTGTATTATTGCTTTTATCTTCCATCACTGATCAGATGGGAGCAAAATGGAGCAGAGAGATGAAGACAGTTTAGGATGTCACAAACCAAACCGCTGAGCTTTGTATTTTCTTTTGCCAAACTGCTCAGTTATGGATTTTGTTGTAATTCATTTCAAAACAATTTTCAGTTATTCATTTATTTATGTATTTTTTTCATTTTCCACGGCCTAGTTAACAAGTTTTCAATTCAAATGTAATTGATCTAAAATATGTTGTATCTGCCTTTGGAGAACTTCTGTTTAACTTTAAATCATAAAAAGTGAACTTCAGGTTCTCCAGATCCCAGAGATGAGTGAGGACGTCCTCTGTGTCCACAATGTTAGCTAAAGCACTGATACTAGTGTTCATGTCTAAATGTCTCTGACTTTGTTACTCATTTCCAATCTTACTCCTTCTCAGACACAGTTAGAAAAATGACTTTGTATTAGACCTTGAGGAGAAAGTACATACACATGAAGGGTAACTGAGAGCTATTTGAACTCACCTTGATGTAAACTTGAGCTTTCCAGAGTAAATCCATACAGGTACGAAGAGGTAGCAGTGTGCATGGCTATTTTTAATCTTTAAGTGTTGATGAAGTGAATCCTGTTGAGTGTAGTAAGGGAGAATAGGCTGACCACACATTATGAGCCAGTCTATCTGAAACTGGCCTTGTGTTATGTGGCTACAAAGCCTGGCAATATACAGTGCAACAAAGATTCAAAACAAAATGGGGGGTGGGAGGGGATTTTTTTTTTTTGAACAGCCAGGAACAGTCAAACAAAAAGCGAATGGAACAAACTAGAAAGGGGACACAATGCAGTCTTTTGCAAAGGGTTCTGTTTTTAGTCAGCTCGAAAAGTACAATTTAGAGGGGAAACAATCATTCTACAGTTCCTCTGTGTTCATATCAGAGCACAGGGCAGCTGTTTTATCTCTCCATCCAATCAACATACAGCGGCTCAGTTGATGAAAAATGCTTTCAGTTTCATACATGAGTATCCCACTTCAAGTACTGTAGATGATATATACAGTATATATACATATATATATATATATATATATATATATGTATATATACATCCAGGAATCCAGTCCACTTCCAGAAACAATAATCACAGTTAATATTCCCAGGTCAGTGGCTGTTCATTTATGGAAGGGATAATGTACAGTGAGCCGGTCATTGTTGTGACTTTAGTTTTTGTTTTATGCATAATCTACTCCCATGTGTGTGCATTTGTCTGTCTGTCCATGGCTAATCTCGCTTACTGCTGGATCCATCAGCTGAGTATTTATTGTGCTCATTTATGACTGTATTCTCAAGGACCTCCCATGGTTGCAGTGATATACCATCATTGACTGCTGATTCCTCACACGTCTTAACTGGCCGGTTAACTATTAATAGTAAATCTATTAATACAGCACAGTAAAAGTCCAAGTGAAGAGTGCCAGAGAGGTATTATCAGCACAATATACTTAAATGTAGTTAACGTCGGTTCAAGGTGGAGCTTTCAGTTCTGATATGATAGTTTAATGAATAATAATGAATCATACTTTAATGGTATTTTGTGAGTCAAATCTGAATCTGCAACATAACCAGTAACATTTCTCTGTCAGGTGAATATAGTACCACAATGTTCACATTATACTGTATGTATAAATGTTGTCATATGGATTGTCTATGTTGTATTTTCATTATGTTGTTATGAAATTGTGTCATGTAAACATAGTTGTGCAAACATAGGTTTAGTATGTTATTGATTTGCTCTATTCCATTTTGTTTACACATATTTAGTGTTTACAGTAATGTTAAGATGTTCTGTTATCAGATATTGTCAGCTACTGCTGGTATTTTTTCTTTATTCTCTCACACACACCAACGTCGCTTATACTGGTGGCAGCGGTGGGATGACTGACGGCGGAATATTGTCTGTTGGGATTCTGCTCAACTTTGTGAGTCTCTGAAACTATAGGCTAACGACAGCCACGCTACCCGCTAGCTTAGTTTCGCTTGAAACACATTAAGTTAGCCATTTTATGCCAGCGTGCCCACATAATGTTGCTATCAGAGATGTTGACCCAATGCAGTCAGTAAATTCTGTACATGAAAGTGACACAGAACTCAGGAAGGCAGTTCAGAACCTCACTACTACTGTTAAAGACTTAAGTAAATGACATGAATGCACTGAAACTGAAACTGGATGAGCTGGGTAGTGTGCAGCACCAGGACCGGCACATGAATCGTCCTCACAGATCCCCCTCACCTTATGGGAGGAGCCCAAATAAACCCACAAATGCATGGAGCTCAGGCTATGGACATTCCCCATCCAGATATCCGCGTTCCTACCAATCTCCAGAATGCTATTCTCCTCATGTGACCCGCCATCATTAGGACTATACGCGCAGGGAACCTGACAGGTACCAACAGCCTCACAGAGATAATCACTACTCAGACCATTCCGGTAGCCCTTATGAGGAAAGGAGCAGGAGACAAGCCTCTCCCATTAGACCCTACAATGACTCTCGTCGCCGAAGCCCAAGTCCCTATCCCAGACATGTTTCATTCCAAGAGTATGGGGACAACGGCCAGCGGAACCCCACCAAAAATGACTACAACGATCAGGGCAGATTTCAAAAGGGAACCGGACATTAGCTGATGATGGCGCTCATCAGCTACTTCTTTGGAAGCCCCAGATGCCTGCAACATGAAGTACAATTCATCCGAAATGTTGGTCAAGGCTTCATGTTTGACCCTCTCACTCCTCACAGTGTTATTCTAGACATGGGAAGAGGGCTGTGTTATCTAGGTGAGGAGGTCCTGCCCCTACTTAGGAAAAGTGAAATGGCACCTAATAGTTGCACGGCACAGGTAATGGAGAAAACCACTGTACCCCCACGCTGTGAAATGACTTGTAAAATTGCCTTGATTCCCCCTGTAATCAATGCAGGCACCCCAGGCAGCTACAGTGGCTGTCTTGAACCACGGCAACCGGAGATGGATGGTATTGCAGTTGCCCGCACGCATCATCAACCCTACACACACTCCTATGGTGCTTCACTCAGGTATGCAGATAGGACAGTTTACTCCAGTATCTGACACTGAGATAATCCAGGATTCAGCCCCTGTGTGTAAAGTGTCCACGTGCCCAGCACAGCCACCCAATTGGTCAACTAATTCAACACCACCAACCAAACTGCCTTTTGATGTCAAGTGTGGAAACCTGACAAATGCAGATCTGACATACACAATTTGCTCTCTTTGTACCAGGATGTCTTCAGTTAAACCAGCACAGACTTTGGTAATACAGACATTGTCAAACACAATATCCACACAAACAATGCACCCCCAGTTCGGAGGCGTGCATATCGCACTTCCCCAAAAATGCAAACAGTGATTCAATCACATGTGGAGGAGATGTTGGGAAAAGGAATAGTGGAAGTTAGTCACAGCCCCTGAGCAGCACCTGTGGTTATGGACAGGACAAAAGATGGCACATGGCGTTTTTGTGTAGACTACAGAGGCTTAAACGAAATCACTGTTAAAGACGCACACCCTTTACCCAGAACGGACGACACCTTGGATGCACTTAGAGGCTCTGCAGTGTTTAGCACAATGGATCTGTCATCAGGGTATTGGCAAGTGCAGCTCGAGGAGCAGGACAAAGCAAAGACAGCTTTCACCACAGGCAGAGGACTTTATCAGTTCTGTGTGATACCCATGGGCTTGGCAAATGCACCCCCCACTTTTCAATATCTAATGCAGCTGGTGTTACAAGGTCTCTCATGGAAAACATGCCTGGTATACCTTGATGACATTATTGTCTATAGTCCCAGATTTTCTGTCCATCTTCAACATCTGAGAGAGGTGTTGGATCGCCTCAGAGCCGCAACCTGAAACTCAAACCCTCAAAATGCAGCTTTGCAGAACAGGAAGTGGCTTTTCTGGGACATGTGGTGTCATCGGCAGAGCTGAAACCTGACCCAAACGGGTGCTCCAAGAGAATAAATCTGTATTAAAGAGTCTATGCACTGCTTTTCACTCTGTTGCACATAACATTGAGGCAGCAGGTACTCAACAAAAGCACTACTATGACCGTCGGATGAAACACAACGCCTATGAGCCAGGTGAATTTGTATGGGTCGACCTTCCTGCCCTTGCTAGACAAAAGCTGTCACCTAGGTGGATTGGCCCCTCCAAAGTGTTACGACAGTTACACTCTGGCACAAGTGACATTGGAGTAGACTATGAGCTTTTGGACCAGCAGGACCCCACAGCTGAGCCTAAGGTCATTCACTACAATCGCCTAAAACCTTATCGCTCCGCCTAGTCAGCTGGAAGAAGTCCACCCTCTCCTTCAGGACTGGCTGCACCGGCAAACAACCCAGATCCTAGGCCGCTTACTGCCCTGTCAGGCTCCAGACCTTATGTTCGCTGGAGCCCATCCACACAAAGGTGCTCTCAGACCCCGACCACGGCTCAGACATATAGTTGTCCTCAAGCTCAGGAGGCTGCCACTACCACGACACAGGTGGAACACGATACTGCAACAGGGTCTGCCACTGAACTGTCTCCTGTAGTCCAGCCTTTTGCAGGAGTAAGGACCAAGTCAGGATGTTGCGTTACAGGACTGTTGAATGAACTGTTTGTTTCTGCCATTGGACTAATATATCTGACCATGTTGACAGGGACTGAGAGTCAAAAAAACAACCCAAAACAAAACAAAAAAACATAATGACGTGTATGCTGTTTTACTATTACATGTTGTGTTGCTCCTGTTGTACTACTGTCACCTGTTTATATTGGTGTTAAGTGTGACTTGTGAAAGTTAACTTAAGCGCATGTTCAGCTGTTTTGAAGCAAGGACGCTTCTTTTGTCAGGGGGGGGGAGATATGTAAGACTGAAATTGTGTCATGTAAACATAGTTGTGCAAACATAGATTTAGTATGTTATTGCTCTATTCCATTTTGTTTACACATATTTAGTGTTTACAGTAATGTTAGGATGTTCTGTTATCAGATATTGTCAGCTACTGCTGGTATCAGATATTTCAACTAGTCAGCGCTGCTCAGGCAGCTGGGAGTTTTATGTGTTGAGAGAGGAGTAGAAGAAGAGAAAAAAGGAGGAGGGGGGAGTTGGCGGTAAGAGAGCAGAGTGGAATGGCTTGTTTTAACTGTGTTCGGGAGTTCACTAAAGTTATGAGGAAAACCTAGAACGTGTTGGACTGCTTTATTCTCTCACACACACCAACGTCGCTTACATTAATCTGTACACACAACATCTATTGCACGTCTGTCCGTCCTGGAAGAGGGATCCCTCCTCTGTTGCTCTTGAGGGGGAGGGGGTAAGTTTTTCCTTATCCGATGAGAGGGTCGTACCGTAAAGGACAGAGGCTGTCGTATCCTGGACAGATTGTAAAGAAATTTGACTTGACTTGACTCTGAAGTAGAAGTACACAGTAAGTAGTATCCAGTTGAGTTTTGTAAGTTGCTTCGGGGTGCAATGAGTTGGAATGGAAACATGATTAAATTTTTTTCATATCTAAACGTCATAATAAATCTATAGCTGTTTGGGGCCCTTTTAGTTGCCTACCTTGCCTAATGGTAAAGTCTGTCCCTGGCACAGGCCAAGCATTCAGCCCATTCTGAAAAGGCATGTGTTGGACTGAACACAAGTATACACACACACATTTGATTTATTTCATGTTTCTGCTTGATTTATGTTGCTCACTTTATGTTTGATTTGGATTTGATGTTTTCTTGTTTGTTTACTTTTGTGTATTATATATTACAGGAGTGCCTAGAGATGATGTAGAAAAAGAAACTGGATGTCTTAATGTCCATCTCAATTCTCTTATTTGTTGTTTCCTCGCTCCTCGCTCCTCGCTTGAACCGGAAGTTGTTCTGGTTCTGGTGTGATCTTGAAGACTGTCCCAAAGCTCTTATTTCTGCACGGAGCAGCGAGGAGCGAGGATACACAAGAGCAGCCTTCACTGAAGTGTTTTACCGACCAACACGCCCCCTTATTGGATATCAGTTACTGATTGGACGCTGTTACTGACCGGACTGATCTGATAACTTTACCTCTCAACATCGCTGGAGCTCATACCGGAGTGAAGACAGATCACAGATTAAACGTTTTATATCTTAGTTGTCTTCTGATTCACCATCTAGTTAAAATCTGTGTTAACTGAAGCTCTGAGCAGCAGCAGAAGGACCTGCAGTATCTCTCCTTCACACACCGCCAGTGAAGCAGCCTGTCACTGAAAGACTTATTAATCATACTGTTAAAGTCAGAAAGAAGGAGAGTCTGTCTGTCAGCAACAAACAACTTTTACATAATTTACTCTCATTTCCATTCAGTCACATGAGGCTGATAATTCCTGAACGTCGGGTTTGATATGAGTTATATCATTTACATTTTCCCTGAAACATTCAGCCTAATGAATAATGTCCATTGTTCAAAAGACACCATAGTCATATTCTAGGTTATTAAATAATGAATTCACAATCAGAATATGAATAACTACAGACGCTAATAATGAATAAATAATATAAAGTTATTGTGCCAGTAGAGATGGTTCCTGGTCCTCTAAGCAGGACTCAGTCCACAGTAGAAATACAGACTGCAGCTGTTATTCATGTGCAGGTGTTTGTTAAACAGGTAACAGGCTACAGAGAGAAACACTGCTGCTCTGCCACTGACGATAACTGAGTGTCTTTATTAGTATTATTAGTACAGTTCAAACATAAACTCCATCTAAAGTCTCTACAGCTGTTAAAGCCGACTGACAGCTGATCCAGCTGGGATCAGCTGATCCAGGTGTGATAAGCTGATCCAGCTGTGATCAGCTGCTGCTGTCATCAGAAACGGACATCGCTTCACGTGACGCTTCAGAGGAAACAACGTCTCATTTCTTTTAAAACGTATTTCCTTGTTTTCTCTCTCCTTGCATGGTTTCCTTGCGTCTCTCCATGCTTTCCTGGTGGGAGGGACTAAGACGCAAGAAAAAGATGCAAGTGAGGGAAATGTGGATGCAATTAAGAGCTTTGGGAGGCACCCCTAGAGTTTTCTTCAACTGAACTCACGAAAACAGAACTTCCTGTAATTGGCTCCAGCATTCAAACATTCAAATACTGCCATCTACTGGGTGTCTGTCGGAGTACATCAAGCCTGGCGTCTTGTTCGATTTAAATTTTGATCAGCACATTACTAAACAACATGTTTTTATCAACTAAGGAACATAGAATTCATCCTATTTCAAGTTTTAAAGACACTTAAGACATCTCATCAAGCCTGTATTACTGTAACAGCCTTTATACATGCCTAAACAGAAAAGCTGTAGACCAGCTGCCAGAACTGTACAGAACTCAGCTGCCAGGCTTTTATGCAGAGTGAACAGGTTTGAACACATCACCCTGGTTTCAGCCTCTTTATACTGGCTTCCAGTACGTTTTGGAATAGATTTAAGGTTCTTTTAACCACTTACAAGGCACTAAATGGTCTGACTCCTCCATACATATCCAATCTTTTATCCCGTATGACCCTGTTCGTACTTTGAGATGCTTGGGCAAGGCCGTTTTATCTGTTCCAGTCTCTTGGATGAAGACTAAGGGGGATAGAGCTTATGAAGTAAAAGCCCCGAGGCTCTAGAGCACCCTGCCTAAAGGAATAAGATCAGCTGAGTCAGCGGCTTCCTTTAAATCTAAACTCAAAACATACTTTTACTGCACTGCCTTCCCTCATTTCACCTGAATCTACTTTTTATTCTGTTTTATGGGTTTCACTATCTTAATTTGTATGTTGCTCTTTTAGTACTTTTATTTTGTTATTGCTGTGTATTTTTTTATTTGAAACATTTTCTAACTTTGTTTTGATAAGTGCTATATAATTAAAGATATTATTATGTTTTAAGCTCGAGGGTTTTCTTAGTCTCACCTGCACAACTTGCTTCTTTTCTTTTGTTGTGTTTCTACAGCTTTGTTTTATTGAGTGAACAGATTCATCTCTCTTTTCTAGTTGATTTTGTTTAACTTCTTATATTTAGTACAACCGCAACATGTGATTTTTCTTTTTTTTTACCACATAATTCTGGGATTGCTTGTTTCGTATTACCTTGGACGGCAGCTGGATTCCCGCGGTGTCATAAGATCACAGCGTCCTGTGAGGAGCTGGCTCCGGGCGTGGCTTAGGTGTGTGTGAGGCCATGGATGTATAAAGAGAACTGGACACAGCATTGGCGGCGGGTGCCGGTTCATTCCTATGAGAGTCCATTGGGGCCATATAGAGGAAGCGCAGTAGCGTTTCCTTTAACTCTGCCTCCCAGCCCTCGCTCCAGCCTCAGTCTGGGTCTCATTCACATGAGGGCTATTCAAGTGTTCATGCTGGGAAGTGGATTTACTCAAAAAAATTATCCGCTGATTTACGGAAGTCTCTTTCCGAATCTAGTCTATGGATACAAGTCTTTTTGGGCCCAATGGCATCACCTGATGGACACGGAAGTTATAGCACCGCCGTTTGGCTGTCTCGGGCGCTTGTGTGAGGCAACACATGGAGGCGACTGTTTGTTCTAAACAACAATGGCGTCTCCTAAAGAGGTTAGCGTAGATGCTCCAATAGCATAAGTTATAACAGAACTGAAGAGTATTTCTTCATTGAAAGTAAAGCAAAGAATGACACTGAAGGCTTTTCTTGATGGAAAAGATGTTTATGCTCTTCTCCCGACTGGAGACCGCAAGAGTTTGATTGACAGGTGATTTATCCAATCACCTGCCAAGTAATTTTTGAAAGTGTCTGCCCTTTTTCAAACAGTTTCCAATGAAATGATGAAGCGTTAAGTCACAGTTATCTGTTCTTTCGATCTAGATGGGTCACTAATGCTGTCATTTGTGAGGTGAAGGACAATAAAGTATACATTAGCTACCTAACATTGATGACTGCGGTAAAGCTAGCCGTCACTGACCTCTCCGTAATCAAACCAGCCCCCACTAAAGTTGGAGACAGGCACCGGCAGAGCAGACGTAGTAACGTCACTTGCAAAGAAAGGTCCACTATCCCCTCCTCTCTGGGTTTTGTTCTGAGACGGGATTCTGTAGAAACACAGCCCAGGCTTGTCTTCTCTTTGGTTTGTGTATCCAACTGAACAGCAAACTAACTTACATTTTGGCTAATAGTGTGTTTAAAAGTTGAGCTGTCGTTCGTGGACAGTGGAGGGCTGCTTTGTTTTGCCCTCCAGGTGGGCGTTCCCATAGGGCCGTGACGTCACATGAAAACTATGCATACATGGCCTGGGCCTCCTTAAGACCTGCCTATAGTAGTCTAAGGCCCGGGCCACAAAGGGAACGTCAGCAGCGTGTGGTGGCTTCGGAACCTGTTATATTTTATTTTGGTGTCCATGTTAACAGGTTAAAACAGCCACACAGCCTTCGTGAGCAGCGCAGCTCACAGCAACAACAGACAGTGAAAGTGATCATTTGACTTTATATTGACATCATATCAGCAAGATTACTACAGTTTTGATGTGTGTATTTTTAGAATATGTCACAGACAGAAAAAAGTAAAGATTTATTTTGAAATCAACACTACCTGCTTTCATTTCAAAAGAAAAGCCCCCAAGTGTTTTTTTCTGTGCACAGCATTCCTTCATTTGTTAACACAAGGCTTTTATTCTGAAATATTTACAGGACAGTGTTGTAGGAAATGCAGTGACTTGCAGAGCTCCATGAATGAATAAAGTACCAGCTTTTAACTGTGAATTATTACTATTATTTACAAATGAGCACACGCTTCTTAACCTTTTTCTGTCTCAAATAAATATAAATGACATGTTTAATGAAATGAAATGGCCATTATGAAAGGTAAACTCTACGCAGAGAGAAAGGGCTGGCAGCAGCAGCAACAGAGACGCTGCCGGTGTGGACAACCCACGCGTGGGATATGCAGCAGTTCAGCGAGGCAGCCGCCACGCGCAAGAAAATAATCAGCAGAGTAATCGATAATGCAAAATAATTGTTAATTGCAGCAGAAAACTGTGCTGCAAGGATACATATACATGGAGAAATCAGGTGGTTTATTCAGGCACTAGCAGGACTACTGGGAGAGATGTTTTCTGAAGAAATAAAAAGTTAAACTTAACTTCATATTTTTCATAAACAAACATGAAAGCTATAGCCTATTTACGAATACCTTTACCTATATATTCCTGATTCACTTACAGTTAAGTTTGCTCTTCTGTTTGAAGATGAAAAACCTATATTTCTTCTTTCTATGGGGTTTTACTCTGTATCCACTAAATGGACAGTGTGTTCCATGTATTGAAGCATTTCTTAAGACAGAATTGAGAAAATATTACTACTACTATATTTTAATATATAACAAGAGCATCCTCATCTTACACTTTTCTGTTTATATTTTTACATTTTATGGTAATATGAAACCATGTTATGTCATTCATTATATTTATCTACTAGGTTTTTATCGTGAAACATAGTAGGCCTATTTTGTCTCTTGGAAGACATTTGTAATGGAAGTGGAAATATTTGAAATGATTTTTTTTGTGAATCCAGACGTCCTAAAAAACAAACGGTCCAGTGGACCCGCTCCAGCCCCCTCCACCCCTCCAGCCCGCTCCAGCCCTGGATGTATTAAAGGCTCCAGCCCGCTCCAGCCCTCCAGCCCTGGGGGTTACAGGAAGTTGTAGCTGCCATGTTTAGCTGCTTTGTTGTAGATTCCTTGTAGGTTTCCTGCAGATTTTAAGTGTTGCAATGGAACCGAGCTGGAGTACGTTTTTATTCCAAGTAAGTAGCACAGTACAACAGTAGTCTCGGGAACTGCATACGCGGTTTTGAAATGGCGTAAACGCGGTTGCCAAATGTGTTTCTATGACTTTGTAAAATGAATCAGAGTTAGCAGAGCAACACAAAGGTGTTAGCCTGTTAGCTAGCTGCGCTGTGTGAGTCCCTGTAGCAGAATGCTAACCAGCTTTATCGGAGCCGATACCTCCGGCTGGGTGGGATCTACGGAGAGTCTCCGAGGCCGTTAAATCATCTCAAGTGTGTGTTCAACCAGAGTCTGATATTGCTGGCTGTGTATCACCTCACAATGATTCCGCGTGAAGCTAATGTCTGCTACCATAGCTGTTATGCGCGCGCGTTAGCAAAGTAGCTGTGGCTATTGCATTAGGGTTTGCTAAGCTAGTTGGCTAATGGGTTGGCTAACCCGGGTACTTCTCTCGTCTGCATCAAAGCAATCATCATCCCTAGAAAGATAGCGATGATAGGCAGACATGTATTTACTGTGATGGGTAGACAAAAAGAAGAGAGGAAGAGAGGCAGCTGCTGCCTAGAATGGTGTTAAGCAGACAGCCGTCTGTTCACCACAAGTTAGCTAACGCTAACACTAGCAGTGAGCTAGGGCTAACACTAGCATTGGGCTAACGCTAACACTAACGGTTAGCTATAACATTAGCAGTGAGCTAAGGCTAACACTAGCAGTGAGCTAAGGCTAACACTGAGCTAGGGCTAACACTGGCAGTGAGCTAGGGCTAACACTAGCAGTGAGCTAACGCTAACACTAGCAGTGGGCTAACGCTAACACTAACAGTTAGCTATAACACTAGAAGTGAGCTTACGCTAACACTAGCAGTGAGGCTACCTAGCACGCGGACAACACTAAAGACGCCAAACTTTGTTCTTTTACTACAAATGTGGAGCCACGGTTTGCAAACCATAATGCTACTAAGGTTCACCCCGAGTCCCCATGGACTCAGCTACCATGGAAGGTAAAGTTGAATGTGGCCTTTTGTTGTTTCAACCGTAGTAACGTTCCAGCATGTGTAACTTGTTTTGAATGGATGGAAAGCACTCCTTAGTCTGGCTCACATCCTGTAAGTTAACTTCAGTGTTCCATCTATGGCCTTGATCACGATGTATTCTAGGAGAAAATACAGGGATGCTATGTAGCGTAGCTTTGAAACTATACGGGGTCTACTAGAGTACTTTTATAAGTAGTAATTAGGTCAGTAAATCAGTCTTTGGTTGTCATTTGTGTTGATGCAGTTTTGGTGGAATTCCTGCTCCTGACGTATTGCTTGTATGACCTCAGTCAGTACAAACTGTTCATACTTATTGACAATAGAGTTTATCTTATTACAGTTAATGCACATCCGAGGCTTTTGGGTAATCCAGGAGTATCTTTTACCAACTCACTAGAGAAACTGATCTCCAGTTTTCATTTTTGTGGCAAGTACTGTCAAATTTCAACAAAAATGTTACTACCACAGAATATAATATGGTGATAATACCATGGCGCTAAATGTTTCAGTTCCCTGGAAGTTCTACACATCTTAATGGTAAGAATATTAAATTCAATCTAGTTAATGAGGGTTAGGTAATGAGCCTCAGCAGTGCGGGCTGCGAAGAGGGTAGCAGATCAGATCAGTAAGATTACAGCTTTGACTTATTGTGCTATGTTTCATTCCAGTGACCTGTATAAACCTAACATGTAGCTTAAGTTCACTGGTGGTGTTGCCAGCATGGCAGCAGGATGTAAAGCTGTGGGATTGGATGTTTCTTACTACAGTGCTCTCTGGACCTGGTCAGTTACTTCTTTTCTAAAGTTGTTTTGTACACAGCCTTGCAGCCTTGACAGGACCTGACACCTCTGACTATTATTATTGACATATTTAAGATTAACAGGCGGGTGTTTATTGAATACATTCGTAATCTGCTTTTACTCGGAGATGCATTTAATGGGGTAAATTACGATTGGTGAAATACCTCATTTTTGTTAGCCTAATCACATCTAGTTAAATGTCCTAAGTAAGGATGAGACTGAAGGGGGCTCTTTTATTTTGAGGGAACAGTGAAGATTTTACCATTTACAAATGCCAACATTTGAGGAGGTAGTTCTTCTAAATCTTTAGTTTGATTATATCACTGTTGTTTTCAACTTTGTTTGTTTGCATTGTTAAATGCTGATGGTTTGTTTGGCCTTTTAATTCCATGCATTATATTTACTTTTGTTGCTATTTCTGATATAATACACAAAAGTGACAGCGAGACTCAGTCAACGGAAGTTTTATTAACCTGGTTTCTACTTGTAAGTACTCACTTAACCGAGAGAGTTTCTTTTCCCACCTAGGGTTGGAAATGATCCACTGGCCTGTCTCTCTTCTCTCAAAAATAGGACTGTTAATAAAAATTAGAACCCACTGCGTTTTTCCCATACGTAAATGTTGTGATTTCAACTTCAGACTGTTAAATCTGACTGCAAGACACAGGTTTACAGCCCTTACACACTACCGCTTCAGTTGCCATGGTATTTGCCATATACGTATGTAGCAACGCTCGCCATATGTGTAGGCTGCTACTTTGCTCCACTGCTAAATAAGTGCAGCTTTTGGTGGTTAGTATTTGTGACGGAATACCTGGAGAGACAAGGAGCCTATTAGGAGGTTTGTTATTGGGGGTCCACTTGGTTCAGTTCATGTGATGAAGCATCTAATGAGGCAGCGCTGTTATTGTTCTCTCGGCCTTGTTATGGATGGGGTTTAATGGGATCCCTGGGGACGGCCCAGTTTATATCTAAACTACTGCCATATTGGTCGATATGTTTTTTAGAGTTTGTGATTATTTCTATATTTGTACCCTTTTATTTTCACAACAAAAATCTTTGGTAGCACAATTAATAGCTAACCACTAAACTGAAATAAATCTAATTAAAACAAGAAATCTTAAGCAAATCAAATGCAGTTTTTACTCAGAAGTGTTGTCATCTGAGGATTGTATAGAGACAACTGAAAGGCAGTATAATACGGCATCACTCAGAGACAGATTATCAAAT
This sequence comes from Sebastes umbrosus, assembly GCF_015220745.1. Lineage (NCBI taxonomy): Eukaryota > Metazoa > Chordata > Actinopteri > Perciformes > Sebastidae > Sebastes > Sebastes umbrosus. The sequence continues at coordinate 317,752 of NC_051275.1, read as the reverse complement.
GGGACTCTGTCCTGGTGAACCCATACCCCGCCTTTCAGTGGAAAAAAAAACAATGACTTGGTTAGTTTTATTTGTACTATTTCCATGCTCCTTACTCTTATTCAGTACTTTTTTTTATCTTGGAAGGGACCTCACCCTTCACAGCAGATTTCTATCAAAATCATCAGAGCAGCGTGATGGAGCAGCAGGCTGCTCTCCCTCTTCTTACTGGGAGAGGGAGAGGGAGAGCATTTGGCTGTCTTTGACTAGCATACACATATGCTAGGAGAAATGCTAATTGCAATAATGATTGTAGTGCGATTATTGCTACAGTGTGGAGGATATAAAAGCGAGTCGACAACCTGTGACGGCCCCCAGCTCTCTCCAGCACGCTAAAACACATAGCGTGGCTGCCTTCACTAAGTAGGGATGGGGCCGGCAGCTGAACGAACCTCCCGACCCCCCTTGGATTTGTGTCCTTCATAAAAGAACACACTGGAAAAAAGCAGCACTTGGGATCCTGGCCCCCTCAGACCACAACCCCCCTCCTGGCTGACCGGGTTGGGATGCTTGGCTGAACCTGAAAAGCCATGGGTCAGGTCTTTAACCCAGAAAAGAACAAGACTGTCTCAATCACCACATCTCTGGGTTGACCTTTGTAAAGTCGGTGGTTCCAATGTGAATCTCTGCTTTAATACAAGCCCCCCACCTTCTGTTGGTGCTATCCCATTGGGGATCTGCCATGACCAATTGGACAATGCCTGCCAGCAGCTGCAGACTGAAGATGTCCTCCATACACATTTTTTTTAAACTGCTGTTGGGTTCCATTTTCTCTTCCTGTCATTGCTTTATTTATTTGAGCAGTGCATTTTTCAATTCTTTATTGTCTACATTAGGGGTGGAACGGTTCACAAAATTCACGGTTCGGTTCATATCACGGTTTTGTGGTCACGGTTTTCGGTTCGGTACATTTATGGTACAGCGAGGAGGTCATGTTCTGATTTTCAACATGCTTTTCATTTATTTGGCAAAATGAAAGTAAACAAATGTTTGCCTTAACAAAAGTATGTCTTACATAAAGAACAAATATACTTCCTCATTGTCAAATCTTAATTGAAAGAATAGGTCTTCTACAGTAATTAGTGCAAACAAAAAATGCAGCTTTGTTATTTTCATATAAATATGATGTAATTATAAACTAAGGCCATACATTAAAGCATAAGCTCAACCAGAATTATACTAAAAAACGTAGAGCTTTTTATCTCCCACTCATTCAACAGTATTCAACATAATTCTTACTATAACAGTTTGAGGCACTCAAATACTGACATATTGTCAATAAGAAAAAATAAATTACAAAAATAAAATCACAAATGTCTGTGTTTGTAAATGTAATGTTCCATCTTAAGGCTGTTGGTAATCCTCAACAGTTTATGCAGGGCAGGCACAGCAGACTTAAATTCACACGTGAAGGCTCACGTACTTTGACCATATGCTTTGATTCTGTATTGTTTATGATGGAGGGTGGTCGTATATGCAGCGATAAACACTCTTATAGCATTAGATATTATTAATTCTGCATTGTTTGTGATGGTGTGTGGTTGTATATGCAGTGATAAACATTCTTATAGCATCAGATACTACTTTGGCACGGTGTGAATCTGCAGTGGGAGGCTGTCTGAACGCTGTGGGGAACGGACTCTCCGTCCAGTCTGCTTTTGTTTCGCTCCTGCTAATCAACACATTCGGGTGATGCCGTCGTAATTAAATGTTGTGTGTCCACATATAAACCCGACTTCAGTTGAACAGTGTCGGCGTGCAATTTGACACAAATCGTTGTTCAGTTTAGCTCGGACTATCATGAGCTACTGGGCGCTACAGTGCAACATTCCTGGTGCGCTGCCAAAACTTTCCAGGTAAAACTCACGCTCCAGAGCTTTTTGTTCCGTGCATGCGAGTAGTAGACATAAACAGCTGTTTGGGTAACAGCGAACCGAAAGGATGTCGCGGACCGAGCCAAACGTCCTGTACCGAACAGTCACACGAACTGTTCCAACCCCTAGTCTACATAATTTTTTTTGTTTTAGCTTTTCAAACTACACAAGTTTCTAATTGTATGTATCCCTCTGCAGAACACTTGCTCCACCAGCTTTCCTCAGACCACTTTATTTGGGGTTAAGAGTTAATGCAGAAGGGTTAATGCACGATCTGATTCTGAACTGCTTCCTATGGGTTGAGGACTTCCTAGAGGTTCCTAGATTAAGTTCCTCCTTATTCAAACTGGAATGAAGGGACAGAATGTGTTTGCTGTGTCTAATGTTTAGACACTGCTAATGTATGTTTTAAACATTTTGTATGATGTACAATGCATGATGCGGCTGTTGCTCAGGTAAGCGGGTCGCCCCACCAATTGGAAGGTCGGGTTTCGATCCCGGCTCCTTCAGTCACATATTGAAGTGTCCTTGAGCCAAGACAGTGAAACCCAAACTGCTTCTGAAGGCTGAGACATCGGTGTGTGAATGAGTTTTTAGATTAGATCCTGATGGGCAGATTGGCTTCTAGCATCAGTGTGTGTGAATGTGTGTGTAAATGGGTGAATGTTGCCATCAGTGTATGAATGTGTGTGTGAATGTGGAATATTGGCCATCAGTGTATGAATGTGTGTGTGAATGTTGCCATCAGTTTGTGAATGTGTGTGTGTGAATGTGTGAATGTTGCCATCAGTGTATGAATGTGTGTGTGAATGTTGCCATCAGTGTGTGTGAATGGGTGAATGTTGCCATCAGTGTATGAATGTGTGTGTGAATGTTGCCATCAGTGTGTGAATGGGTGTGTGAATGGGTGAATGTTGCATCAGTGGATGAATGTGTGTGTGAATGGTTGAATGTTGCCATCAGTGGATGGAATGTGTGTGTGAATGGGTGAATGTTTGCCATCAGTGTGTGAATGTGTATGTGAATGTTGCATCAGTGGATGAATGTGTGTGTGAATGGGTGAATGTTGCATCAGTGATGAATGTGTGTGTGAATGTTGCCATCAATGGATGAATGTGTGTGTGAATAGGTGAATGTTGCCATCAGTGTATGAATGTGTGTGAATGGGTGAATGTTGCCATCAATGGATGAATGTGTGTGTGAATGGGTGAATGTTGCCATCAGTGTATGAATGTGTGTGTGTGTGTGAGAATGGATGAATGTATGGGAGTTTTTATTGGACTATATTAGTTGTAATCCACAGAAGCGATCCACAAATGTGCACCATGATTTCCAAATATTTCACTATCCACAAACATGTATTTTGTATTTGTGTTGTGTAAAGTCCACATCCACAAAAATAAACGGCGATTTGCCAAATACGCATAACTTACTCTGTAAATACGTATTTTAAGGTTTACATTCAAAGTGATATATACGCATTTGTGCATCTATTGCTACACGTGGAATGATATTTGCGCTGTTACAGATCGTTTCCTGTGGATTTATGGGCCACATGACATTTGTAACTTTCCTCCTGTTTGTTTACCGAATTTTGGTCCGATTGGTACCGCAGCAGATCTGTAGATAATAGTTGTAATCCACAGAAGACAATTCACAAATATGCACATGATCTGCTAATATTTCACTGCCTACAAACTTATTTTTGTATTTGTGTTGTGTAAAGTTAAGTCCACAAAAATACAGGGCGATTTGCAAATACACATAACTTACTCTGTAAATATGTATTTTAAGGTTTACATTCAAAGTGATGTATACCACATTATGCATCCATTTCTACACGTGGAATGATATTGGCGCATTTGCCGATCGCTTCCTGTGCATTTGTGGGCCATGTGACATTGCAACTTCCCTCCTGTTTGTTTATGTAATTTTGTCCAATTGGTACCGTGGCAGGTCTGTTAGAAACAATCTGTAAGTAAGAGGTGCATTTACTAGCTTCACCAGGAGGGGGCGACATTCCCTCACATGAGCTGACAGAACTACAGTCTAAAGCTATAGAAGTAGAGTCTAAGGAGACAACCAACAGCCTGGATTCTGGAGGTGAAAGACGATGTGGAATATCTTTATTTAACGCGAGCCAGCGTCAGTGACTAAATCAGTCTGATTGCATTGTTTTCTATTAGAATGAGTGTCAGACTTCCTGTTTCTATTTATTCCTTATTCCAAAATATGAGGAATGGCTGATTTGTGAAATTGAAATGATATAAATATATATTTAATGAAGTTATCTGATACGATACCTCCTCATTTCACTAGAAAACACTTAAACACCCATCTTTTAAGTGGTTACGTCTCTAGTCTTGACCGAACAGCTGATAGGTACGTGGTTTGTGTACATGGCGTAACATAAGTGCATATTTAACGGTGAGGAGACAGAGCGTCCGATGTTATTAGGCTATAAGTAAACAAGATAAGAAGATAGATTTGTCTTTTTATTTACTTAATCCTAATAACATACACTAACAAAACAAATAGGAAATACGATTACAGATGAAATGTAAATATGTGTGCATTATCAAAAATAAATGCAAAGATTAACTATGAAAGAAATCACAAAACTCAAGTATAGGTTGACATCAGATTACTGCATACCATACCATTTCATTTGTTTTTATAATTAATAATAATAAATTAATAATTTATAAACGTTAACATTTAAACATTTTTAATCAATAAAAAAAGTAATTTGACGTTCTGTCATCTGTTTTTCCATTACTTTTCCTGATGTTTTAGATTTTTTGCCATGGAATCGTTTCAGTATCGATATCGAGACATTTAGGCAGGGTATCGTATCCAAGTCCGAATTTTGGTATCGTGACGACACTACATCTGTACAGGCTAATGTAATCCAATACAGGAATTGGCCTCCAACAAACTCTACCTTGGTGAAGCTATGTTCAGCTTTTTTCACGTACATGAAGACATATTAGATGCAGCTCACTTTAAATGCAGTCCAGTTTAACTCGCAGCCCATCAGAAAGGTGGATGTGGAGTAGAGGTGAAACGATTTTTACAACTATATGATACGATATGATTTCCATGGTTCCGATACGATTCAAGGACGATATCTGGCTCATGTAGAGCGATACGATACGATTCAAATAGGAACTTGGATAGTGATCAAACAGCTGATAGTGATCAAACAGCTTGGGACAGAATCATTCCTCTACAAACACTGTTTAAATAATCTGCTGATAGTGATTCAGTAGTCCACCTACAGGGTTTCATTTGGGCTCTTTTCATACATGAAAACATCTGGAACAACATTTTAAAACTACGTAAGGAATAACATAAGTTGAATTTCTGTTTTGTTTTTTACCTTACTCCCGTTGTGATAATTTGCCTCGCCTGATGCTGATGATGCCCAAAATGAAAGCTCATGCAGACCGGTGCCCGTCTCCCTCCATGCCGTTACCGGGTAGAGAGCGAGGAGTCTAGTGCGCCGTTCGTCCGCATGCTGCATGCTCGCGCTGCAGTGGGCAGAGCTGGCAAGCTGGCGCATGTCTGGAGAACAACAGTACAGCAGTAACATTTAACATTTAACATTTCTTTACTAATACAAGTGCTAAAAAAACACTTTCATAGAACGTTTGTCGTCCTTAAATACAAGGTGCAAATCCTTAGTATCGATATTTGCGTTTCAAATTGATTTTATATCGATATACATCTCCCGTGAAGGACAACTTGCAGAGTACCTATCAATGTAGTTGGATCGTAGGAATATAAATCGATACATCGATATAGTAGATGAATTGTTACACCCTTAATGTGGAGTTACCTCAGGAGTACAGATGAAATGGTATGAAAATTTCATCTCACGATCACATTGAGCAAAGTTATCAGTAGTATCATGGTATTGTTAATCTGTGCCGAAAATGTTAAAGTACTGACATACAGTTAACATCACATTTGACAATACCGTGATACTACTGTTTATAATTCTTCTTCTTCTTATTATTGGTGTGAATGCCTCCAGCATTCACACCAATAATAACCTATGTTCTTTTACTACAATTTTTTTTTTTAATTATTTTTCTCAGACCACTTTTTTTTGCATCGCTACTCCTTCCACATTTTTCAACATAGAAACTCCATTCAAACATCAAAACGTGCAGCTCAATTAGGAGTCGATGGCTATTACTTTTCTCATTCATAACTTTAATATTTTCATAATTATTAACCATAATTCATCAAAAATTCTCCAATGAAATGAATGGAAGAAATGTTCAGAATTTAAAAATTTTCAAGCATTTTCAACTCTTCACTGCTCCATTACACTTTCACCTAGAAACTACATTCAAACTGTAAAATATCCACATCTTCTGTAGATTCTGGCTATTATTCAACTTTTAATATCCCATTTGTACTTTTGAAATATTTAACCTTGTTTGGAGCTTGGTAAAAGTGCCCTTCTCAGACTTTAACATAAGTCTGTATTGACATCGCAGTTTAGAGTGCGGAGCAGCTTTAAAATCTTATTGAAGGAATATTACTGGGGAAAAAAAGTTCGGAAACTGTTTGGTGGATTATTTCTCTGTTACAATGCTTATTGGCATTGCATTTTACATCGTTGGAAAGCCTGTTTATTTACCTTCACAATGATGTCCAACTTGTAAGGATCATGCATTTGTGGGATGAGCAGCACAGCTGCTTATGTGGGTAGCGCCCAAGAAAAATTTGCCAAAATGCTCTGCCAATGGTAAACAGTGTATTCTCCTGTTGGAATTGACTCTTGTTTTGAGTTGTTTGGTGGATTGGATGATTGAACTCAGTAACAAGGAACAAACAAGACATATTGGCTATTTTACACTTTATTCATTAAATACAATATGTCAGGAGCCTCAGTGGAATATCCATACGCAGCCACAACAGCCTCATGCTGGTCACCACCTGGTCACACGTTGCTGTGGGTATGGCGTTCCATTCCTCAACCAGGATTCGTTGCAGGTCAGCCAGCGTGGATGTGTTGGTCACTCTAAACATGTACAGCACGCCCAAGTTGATCCCACAAATGTGGAATTGGGTTGAGGTCTGGACTCTTGGCACACCGTTCCATTCTCTCTACTCCCCACATTGTGGAGGTAGTCTGTGATAACCCTGGCTCTGTGGGGTCGAGCGTTGTCATCTTGAGGATGAGTTAGGTCCCAGATTGTGGAGGTATGGGATAGCCGCCCCCCCCCACACTATGACAATGTCCCCACCAAAAGCTGTTACTCCATCGGTGCAACTATCAGCATAGCGTTCTCTGCGTCGTCTCCATACTTTGACCCTGCCATCCAACTTTGGCAGACAGAACCTGACTCATCACTGAACATGACATTCCCCCACATGTTCAGGTTCCGTTGTCTGTGTTGTCGACACCAGCTGCCAACGGCCTGACGGTGAAGGCAGTCATTGCAGGCTTCCTGGTAGCCTTATGAGAATACACTGTTTACATTGGCAGAGCATTTTGGCAAGTTTTCTTGGGCGCTACCCACATAATCAATTGTGCTGCTCATCCCACAAAAGCATGATCCTTACAAGTAGGACATCATTGTGAAGGTAAATAAACAGGCTTTCCAACGATGTAAAATACAATGACCATTAACAACAGAGAATAATCCACCAAAACGCAAGTTTCCGAACTTTTTTTCCCCAGTTTATTTTAAACTCGTTCCCATTTCCACAATTGTCACTCTTCATACATAATATCTTCACAGAAATGTTGGAAATATTGTGCTGGTTGCAGTCATGTAGCTATGGAATCAGTCAGACTTACACATTTGGTGATAAATGC